>NC_141305.1:6222500-6357500 GCF_037954325.1 Fistularia commersonii
CTATCTTGTTCCCACAGATCAGTAAAGGGATTGCTTTGGATTGTAATTGGTACCCACAGATTAGTGTGAGGGATGGTACAAGCCCTACCTTGTTCCCACAGATCAATTTAGGCGTGGCTATGGGTTATAATTTGTTCCCACAGATTACTGTAGGTGTGTGTACGGGTTCTATCTTGTTCCCACAGATTAATGTAAGTGTGGGTATGGGTTCTATATTGTTCCAACAGATGAAAGTGTGGGTATGGGATGTCTCTTTTTGAATAAATTAAATGCAGGTGAATGTTCCATCTTGTTCCTTTGTATTATTTTAAGTGTGGGTAAGGTTTTATCTTATTAAAATGTGGACACAGGTGTCATCTGGTTCCCACAGATTCATTAAAGTGTGGGTACGGGCTCTATCTTGTTCCCACAGATTAGAAAAGGTGTGGCTTTGGGTTATAATTGGTTCCCACAGATTAGTGTGAGGGATGGTACAGGCCCTATTTTGTTCCCACAGATTAATGTAAGAGTAGGTATGGGTTGAATTTTGTTCCCACAAATTAAAATGTGGATACAGGTTCTATCTTGTTCCCACAGTTAAATTAAGGCGTGGGTTCTATGTGGCTCTGTTACCTATGTTGAAAGCACAGAGATGGGCTTTGCCTGCCACCGTCGCCATGGACGCCGTGGAACCCGTGGAAGCTGGCACTCGCTGTCATTCTGCCCCAGGCGCTGAGCGTTCCTCAACTTAGGAACATTCCACTGAAAATTGAAATAAAGCAATCATCAGTACTTTCATTGATCTGTGTTGGAATCGAATGAAATAACCTGTGAGTTTTAATAATAATAATTGGAACACATACATGGAATTCAATTTCGATCTAAACAGTGATTTTCAATTGATTAAGGATAAATCATGTTTTTTGATTCTGGAGTTTTCTGAAAATGTAAGACGTTTTTTTTTTTAAGATTTTTTTTTATTGTTTGTTTTGCTGGAATGGAGCAAGAAGTCACACGAGGCAGACCAAAGAGAAGATTTATGGACGTAGAGAAGATATGAAGGTAGTTGGTGTGAAAGAGGAGGATACAGAGGATAGGGTTAGAGGTTGATTTGTAGTGGCGACCCCGGAAAAAAAAAAAAGATTGTCTGTTTTGTCATGAAATATAAGCAAAAATGTAATCTCAACTGATCCAGGCGTATTTTAAACATCGCTTTTTTCCAAGATTACTGCCCCCTGCTGGCCGGAGGCCGGAACTGACTTCGCCATCTGAATCTTTTCTCTTTAATATCAATCAAACATCAAACATTCACGTCTCCTTATTTCGCCATAGCCCTGCGCCCGCCGGGTCCTTCCACCTGAGAGAGGGGGAAGTATGGGAGAGTGATATGGGGGGGGGGATGATGCTCAAGGTCAAAAACCAGAGCGGCCGATTGGGGTTGGAAGCCGCCTAATGAGTTTTGCCTCGTTCCTCTCGCCGTCTCAATACCGGCGGCGTCACCTTTGCCATCCTGTCAATCGGCCACCCCCTCCTCCTCCTCCACGCCGCTGCAAAACATAAATAAATAATAAAAAAAAAGAATGAAAAAGCGTTTATTCCCGAACAGGCCTCTTAATCTATTTGGACGGGGCGTAATAGGACATTTGCATGGCGACCACAGCGAGGTGTCAGCGATAACCACGGGGTTGTGACACCCCCCCTCCCCCGCCCCGATGCCAAATATGCTGAGCTTTTCGCCGACCTCTCATCAAACAGGCTGATCTTTATGGACTGTATCATATTGTGCCGTAATGTGCTTTATTGTCCACAGAATAAGCTTTTCTTAAAGGTAATTGGAAAGCGGGAAATGGCCGCTATCGGCTTGCCGCTTCCTTTCTGACCCCCCCTTTTCTTTTCCCGTCTTTCCTTTCTCTTTTAAATACATTATTCCAGAAATGTGGCTTGTGTAATGACCCTGTCGGTGTAAAACGTGAGATTTATCTTGGCAGCGGAAATTGATCCATTTCACCTTTGTCTAATGGAAATTTTTATCAAGGATTATCTGTTTATGTAAATGAGCGTGGCCCCCGGAACGCCGCGGATAAAAAGGAAGTGTGGATGGGCGGCGGGCGTGGAGGGTGTGTGTGTGTGTGTATGTGTGTGTGCGTGTGTGTGTGTTGGGGGGTGTCGGTATCGGCGGTGGGGGGAGCAGTTAATCTAGGGCCTCTTGACGTGTCAGTCTGGACATAATGCATACAGGATTTGTCCCGGTGGGGGTTGGTGTGTGTGTGTGTGTGTGTGTGTGTGTGTGTGTGTGTGTGTGTGTCTGCGCCTCTATCTTTGTGCGCTCGACTTGCAGACCTTCACACACACGACACTATGGCTCGTATTCTTTTTGTCAGGGGGGGGCCGTCTTTTATGGACCAGATTAGAGGCTCTTCACAGTCAGTGCTCAACACCCCCCCCCAACCAACACACACACACACACACACACACACACTCACACACACACACACATACACACATACACACACACACACACACACAAACTGCTCTAAGGATGGACAGGCAATGACTTCCCTCAAAATAAGCCACAAACAATGTTTATACACAAACAAATGGCTGAAAGTCATGTTATTACATGAATATTATTATTAATGTTATTAATGTGTTATTGCATAAATACAGAGCCAAAAATGATTTCCTTTTATTATTCTAATGGGTTTTCTTTCCTGAAAAAGTGAACATTCTCGATATTCTTTGCATCACTTTTATTTTCCTTCTATTTTTTTCGGTAATTGTGTTATTAAAATGTTCATCAACGCCGCCAGAATAAAACAGTTTTTTTTAAAACAGGTTTTTAAAACAGCGAACAGGTTTTGGTCGATTTTCCCCGTTCACATCCGAGGAATGTCTGTTTCCTGGGTAACGTGCGTCAGAATTCTAAATCACCTGAAAGTAAGACATCGACGATACGTGTTTTCACAAGGGGGAGTTTTGGACCCCCCCATCCATCCATCCATCCCCGCCCTGGAGGTCAAAGGTTAATCCCCACTTGCGTCAGGGTCGAGTGTTCGCCAGCCCGCCCATCCCCTGGGCTATTACATTTATTACATAATTATTACCACTTTATTAAAGCTCGATTGACGGCGTGGAGACTTATTGTGTCGACGGATTTAAAACTCCGCCGGCGGCTCCGTCATACATCACATGGGATTACAAGCCGCAGCCCGCCGGGCGTTACATCCCATAACGCCAATCCATCACGGCCTTAACTTCCATATCGTAAACACCGTTTGCGTTTGGGACGCGGCGTGGGAAAACGAATGAGCGGTGCAAAGAGCGCCGCCATGTTGCTATAAGGACGGGCTGTCAAGATTGACACGGACGCTGCCGCCGTCGCCGCCGGCAGCTCCACCTGTGTTTTCATGGCGTCCTGAGCACTTCTGACGCTTTACGTGCGCAACCTGGTGGAGGGGGTTCCCCACGGAGGGCGGCGAATGGAGCCACGCCATTATCTGACGTCCTGACAACTCCAATGTGACCCCTCCACCAGAAGGGTGGCGTCAGTGTCTGATGTTTTCAGAGGCCTGGGAGGGGGGGGCGCGCACACACACACACACACACACACACACACACACACACACACACACACACACAGATCAAACAGTGGCAGGGGGGTGGCGGAGGTAGTTAGACAGAGGGGGAAGCATGTAAGGCAACATTATACTGCCCAGCAACGTTCTCCATCTCCATTATCTTCACTGTCCAGGCCGATGGGGTGGAGCCAATCCCAGCTCACCTCGAGGTGAGAGGCGGGGCTTAACCTGGTCTGCTGTCAATCACAGAGGCAGCAGATAGAGACATCCAGAGTTCACCCTCTCATTCCCGCCTGTGGACTACTTAGAGTCTTAAATCAAGCTGTGGACTGTTTTTGGACTGTTGGAGGAAGATGGAGAACCCAGACTGGAGAAGATGGGAAACCCTTGTCGAAATCTTCTCGTCTTGGCAATTGGACGTGAATTTCTGACAAGACCAGATGCCAAGACAAGATTTGTTCACCTTACCTGGATGACTGAGAATCTCCACAGATAACATGGAGAACCATGTCAGACAAACATCTGACCAGATTTTGGATGTCCACACTGCAAAAAAAAACAATTTAGTAACATTATGGGATGTTCCTGGATGACTAAAGAAGGTTCCTCACGGCTCTAGAACCCATTCAGGAGTTCTTCTCTGACTTCTCTGTATTGGCATTTCCAATTCCTGTCATGAGGGATTGGTTCTGGGAAGCGCTCCCATCCCATCCCACCCTTCCCACCTTGAGAACCTCCCTCGCCTCCTGGCGGAGCATCTGTCCCGCCCCCTGGCCTCCTCGCCGACTGGGCAAGATGGCGGCAGACGACTAAGGAGGACGCTCCGTTTTCTGCCGACAGGATTCTGTTTTTAGCTCCTGGGGGAGGTTTGCACATCCTCCCCCTTCCGTCCTCCGCATCTCCAACCCGAGGCTGTCGCCCAGCATCGGCCTGTCAATCATAGCAACCAAAGGGAGACGGAGAAGGTGGAAAAATGGATCCTGCTCCCGATCTGATTGAATTCACGGGAGGGTGGTAGCAAGGGTGCGGCGGTTGACCTCCTGCCTGGCAGCTCCAATTCCAGCATCCGTCTACCAATATATTCACTATCTCTCTTTACATGATGGAACCATCTCAGTCTGGCTTCTCTGACCTTCTCTCTAAAACATCTAACATGTGCTCTTCCTCTGATGGACCCATTCTTCTATCACATAGCACCCCTGACACGTTTCTCCAACCATTCCAACCTGCTTGGACCCGTCTCTTCACCTCTTTGCCACACTCTCCGTTGCTCTGGACTGTTGACCCAAAGTACCTGAAATCCTCCAATTTCTTGATCTCCACTCCCTGTAGCCTCACCGTTCCACCTGGGTTCCTCTCATTCACACACATATACTCTGTCTTGCTGTGACTAACTTTCATTCCTCTCCTTTCCAGAGCATACCTCTACCTCTCTAGATTTTCCTCTACCTGTTCTCTGCTCTCACTACAGATCACAATGTCATCTGCGAACATCATGGTCCATGGAGATTCCTGTCTAACCTCATCTGTTAGCCTGTCCATCACCACTGCAAACAAGAAGGGGCTAAGAGCTGATCCCTGATGGAGTCCCACCTCCACCTTGAACTTCTCTGTTACCCCTACAGCACACCACACCACTGTCTCACAGCTAGCATACATGTCCTGCACCAGTTTAATATACTTCTCTGCCACTCCAAACTTCCTCATACAATACCAGAGCTACTCTGTCAAATTAAAACTATTTATACATTTCAGTCTTCATGTTGTCAAATCTCTCATCTTTTCAGTTTACAAGCATTTTGTATCTGGGTGCACTTTATACTTTATAATTTAATGTTTACTGTTTAATGTAATAATGCATGTTACTGTTTAATTCGCACTCTGTTATTATTATTTTGTTAATTTCACACCACCGTGGGATTGTGAGAAATGTCTTCCTGATTCCACTGCATGTCCAGTACATGTGGAGAAATTGACAAGAAAGCTGACTTTGACCCTCCAGGTTAAACCCTGCCTCTCACCCTCAGTATCACTTGGGATTGGCTCGAGCACAATTAGATATTCTTGAATATCTATTTATCAGACCATCCCTGAATGTATGAGCCGAATAGTCAAAGCTCGGGGTGTCTGTGATATGAGTTTTTAGGCTTTGACATGTGAATCCAGACGGACGTGGAAGTAAAACTACAAAAAAAAAACAAACAAACTGCAATGCAGTATTTCCATGCTTTAAAAGTACTTTTCCAGTATTTTCGGTGTATTATTTACTTTGCAGAAATGCAGCATCCTGGTTGTATCTCACAATATTCTCCTCGATTCGTATAAAGTTCCAGCTTTCCACTTTCATGGATGTGGAGCAGCTGCTCGGAGTGGGAGGGGCTAAAGGCGCATGGACGCCGGCATTCTCCCACCGCTTATTTCATTACAATGAGCACAGCGGTGCTGCGTCACACACACACACACATGCACAGAGTCTGGAAGTAATAGCCCTGCGTGTGTGTGTGTGTGTTGAGAAGGAGGCTGACTCCTTAGTAACCCCACCCCCTTCTTCTTCCTACACACACACACACACATACACACAAACACACACACACTCACGGAGCGACCTCGTGCACCCAGTGTCAGAGCCTTCTCCTGTCAGTAATTTGTTGCTAATCAGCTGTCAGCGCGGCGGCGGTGATGAGGTGATCATGGTGGGCGGCGGGAAGGTAATGGCCTTAAAAGTCACAGAGTCAATGTCAATGGGATCACTCGGATTCAATCAGGGGCGGCGAGCCCCCCCCACCCCCAGCCCCGCCCCACGCCCCCCCACCGATGAAGGATGGCGCCCGGCGACATTACCACTCATTTTGAGCCCAAGCATCTGGGCCCTAGTAAATAACCATCAGTGGGTGGGTCTGGGGGACAGGTCATTAGCCCGGAGAAAAATAAATATCTCCTTGCCGCCGAAGGCTGCAAGTCATTTAGCACGGACCAGGAAATTTCACCCTAGATTAAGTATGATGAGCCAATATCAGTCGGGGGGGGGGGGGGGCTGGACGGGAGGGGGGGTCCTGATGAGACCCCGGGAAAATTTATACGCGGGGCCTCGGAGAATGAAATGTGTTTTTTTTTTTTCCCCAAAGGCGGGGATGGGGGGAAAGGTACCTGGAGGTGGAGTTCCAAGGCCTATCTTCAGCCTCGGTCATCCTGCTGTGGGTTAACCCGCGCAGGATTAAAAGTAGGTCAGTGCGTCGCCATGGAAATCTCTTGTTTAATGTTAGGCTCTCTAGCATGTTAGCGTAATGAGACATTCTCTGCCTCCCGTCCATGTGACGACGGATGATTGTGTTACTACCTGTCTGCACCTGATTGGTCCCAGACATTGCAGGCGATGCGCCTTCGTCACAGGTTTCATGTGACCTACGACCTCTGACTCGGATCCAGCTGCCATGTAGCTTCCTGTTGGAACCACGGAGTAATAATTTTAGTGTTTAATAGAATTTTAACATGTGGGATTATGAAATAAAACACATTTTGAAAAAGTATAGCAAATCAAGGAGAAGGAGGAAAAGGCTCCCGGTTCTATGCTAGCTCACACCCGCTAAGGGGTGATGAGCTAGCAAAGAAGAGTTGCGGGGCCAAGCTCTTCATTCACAAAAACAGAATGCAAAAGTGTTCCCCCCATTTAACGTTCTTTATAAACGATTTTGAATAATATAAAAAATCCCTAAAACTTATGGAAAAATCCAAAAACCAAAAATATACAGTTGGATGAGATTCCTTGTGAACCACCAAGTTAAATACATGTTATATTCCCCTTGCAGGTTTCTTTTAAATTTCATTTTATTTATATATTTATTTATCTAATCATTTTCTTTTACTTTTGTTTTCGTCTAGCATTAAACATTTCTCACAAACCTGTAACAATGTTAACTTCTGATTACATACAGAAAGAATGTCCTTGTGTCCTTTGCTTCCTCGTTCCCGGTTGTTTCATTGACATTCGATTCTACCTTGCCATGTTTATTTGTACATATGTATATTTGTTTATGCTATTTGGGTTAAATAAAAAAAAGAAAAAAAAAAAAAGATGAGTTAGCGGGCATGATAGCAGTTAGCCCAGAGGCTATTCACTCAAAGTTCAACAATCTGGCGATGGACCAGGTTCTCTAGCTCTTCCAGTCATAGACTGATACCACCAAGGAGCTCCACTGAACACCACAGGAGGTCTTTCCTACCTGAGGCTATCAGACATTTTATTTCCTCTCTCTTCAGCCGCAGGGAATCTCAAAATCTTTGTTCTTAAGACCTTAAGACACTTTATAGCCTTGACTTGTTACTTTGACACTTTATAGTTTCATTTGTATTTATTACCCCCCCCCCCCCAATTTTATACTGTTTATACAATTTCCTACTATTATTTATTATTGTTACTTGAAACTCTGGCACAACAATTTTCTTCAGGATAAAGTTGTTCTTATTCTAATTCTTATTCTTATTTTCTGTCCTTCCCTTCGTCCAAATAAGTCTCCAGAGAACAGGTGTGAATCAGGAAGTGAACGGCTGGATGTTTCTATTGTGTAGCCCTGTGATTGACAGCTGACCCTGCGATTGACAGTTAACCGGCTAGGTTAAGCCCCGCCTCTGAGCCCTCCCCCTCCAATGGCAGCAGAGATGGGGTCCAGTCCCCCCCAGACCCCCGAGACCCCTCCGCTCTTCTCAAGGGGCTCCGAGAGCCGGAAAACCCATGTAGATGATGAATGAACAAATACCACACACACGCGCACACACACACACACACACACACACACACACACACACACACTTACCTGCAAACCCGACGAATGGAGATCTATGAAGAAGTATGAATATTTAATATTTAAGTGTTGGTATTAATTATGTATAAAAGCGGGCACTTAGTGAAAAGGATGGAATTAATTATGTTGATGGAATCGGAGGGTTAATTTAATAATGTTTGTATTGTATTCGCAGTAATGGATTCACAGCCGCGTCTTATTAATTGGATTGATGGCGGCCGGGAGGACGCCGAGGTCAGCCGCGCTTCACCGGGGAGGAAGAGAAGCGACGGACGCCCGGAACCATCTGGGTTATTTTTAAATTTATTGAAACACAAACTAATGGAATGAACGGCATTAATTATCACCAGTAGTATTACTACCGTAACTGGGGTAAAAAAAAAGGAATAAAACACCGTTCCTTTTTGAAATAAAGCTACAAGTGACTCTTGCTTTGAAAGGAAAAATTTTTAGAATTTTTTTTCCTTTTCCTACAAGTCTGCCAAAATAGAAAAAAACGAATTCCCAGCCAAATTCCAAACCGAAGGGTTTGCGCGAAACTTGTATCGTGCATCGTAAAGAACGGGTTTCCGATCTGAGGATTACCACCCTCCCCTCCCCTTCACCATGGTTACCGGCCCATAAATCTCCCTGTTCTCCCAACGACACTCAGCAAATCCTGGCTGGGCATCATTAGCTCTAATATACCCCCACACACCACCCCACCTTTCTGGGGATATTTTGGAGCTGGCCGAGCGAGCCGACCTTAGTGAAGGGCTTCGCCATGGCTGCCAAGTTGCCCCTGACCACGCCCCCCGCACGTCCGACCCTCCCAAGCCCTAGCCGCTACACACACACACACGCACACACACACACACAGGTGCGCACTAAATTAGCATTTATTCGACGTTCCCACGGAAACAGATCTGGGCGTCCGGCACATTTGGAAAAAGTGACTGACCTCGTCGGAGCGAACATTCAGAGGTAAAAGGGGAGAGGTCATTGAATGCGGCACGACGTAAAGGAAAAGATGGAAGATAGCGTTCTTCTGAAAGACCAATGACAGAAACGAACCCCACTTTCTGACTTACGAGTGAATCAACTTGCGTTTTTTTTTTTTTTCAGGGATGTGGACGAGGCATCGCAAGAGTCACTCAAAGCCAGTTGTGGATAGTTTGATCATTTTAAAGTTTAGCAAAGTGTGCTAATTACTTTTAGCAATACATTGTAGCACTAAGTGTGTTAAGTTACGCAATACAAAATGAAAACCTCCCCCAAACCTCTCCCACCACTGCAGGCAGCTCTTTTCTTATTTATTATTACTTTTTTTTTATACATTCTTGTTATTTACAAAGTACATTTGAAAAACATGTAACAAAAAAGTGGGTCTAGAACAGATTGACTTCATTTCAATGGGGAAAGTTAATTTGATTTACCAGCACATCGAGTTACGAGCTCAGTCAGGGAGTGAACTCCACTCGTAGGTCAAAATGTTGGGGCATTTATGCGTTCACCGGTAAAATGATCACGAAGAATAACCCGAAGAATGATGGACAGAGCAAAGCCGATTCACGCACGTAAACAACGCTGTTGTAACTGATGGCCGGTCCTGATTTATAAAAGGTTGATTTATTATTTTTTTTACCCCTCGCTGTGGTGAAGGAAGCCCCGCCCCCAAAATCACCCCCGACCTGGCGCTCGGCACCCCACCGCCTCCAGCGACAAAAGCTGCAGGCAGGCCGGGAGTCCGGCTAGGTCACCCTGCTGTCACGCGTCCAACTCCCTACACTGCATTTCAAAACGCACGCGCACACATGCACGCACACACACACACGCACATCTACACGCACCCACACACAGTCACATGAGTGGAACAGGCAAACTGGGTAGGAGAGCGAATGGGCTCATTGTTGACGGCAAAATAATAAACTGGAAGGACAAATTAGCCTCGAGTTTGTGTGTGCGTGCGTGCGTGCGTATGTGTGCGAGTGTGTGTGTGTGTGTGTGTTAAAACTGATGAACTCCGTTTGGAAGACGATCATTAGCGAGTCAAATACCAGCACAAATGGCCGCCCGCGATAATGGCTGACATTCATCTACGTCTGAGTCTTGTCCAACTCGCTGCTAAAAGAGGGAGCCGAAGTCTGACGGGCAGCAAGTGAGTGAGGGAGGGAAAAAAAGAAAGAAAGAAAGAAAGAAAGAAAGAAAGAAAGAACTTTGCAGGGGGAAAGAGGAAGAACAAACTCCACCTCCTTTCCTACAAAAGGGAAAATAACACACTTATCTATTTCTAATACTCCCTCTTATTTACTATATTTTTTTTCGGTGTCATTTCACCTTGATCGCAGTCGTCAGTCGTCAGCTTTTACTCCCGCCGCCGTCGCCGGGAAAATGTGAAATTTGAGTCTTGGACGTGGACGCAGACGGCGGCGGCGGCCCTACAAAATAGTCCCGGCTATGGCGGAAGGATCCCGCGCCAGGAAAGGGGTATGTAGAAGCTTGTTGCGTAACATTTTAACACTCCCCCACGTCGTAGCGATCAGTCAGGCGCCCGTGCACGGTCCGTCCCGTCACCCCCCCCCCCCCCCATCTGTTATTCCAAGTGCTGTCCATATAACAGGCGCCTGTCAATTTCGCCTGCTTTTTTATTGACTCATCCTCCGGAAAAAAAAGGGGGGGGGGGGGGGTTCGATCACAATTATCATTTTTTATGAATACATTTTCATGAATATATTAGCGTCCTCCCGAACGCCTCCACCCACCACACGCGCGCACGCACGCACACACACATTTGTTGGAGTGTTGTTTTCTCACAGTTAATCAGTGGCCAGATAATCGAGAGGCCATATTTGCGGTCCATCTGCTGGGAAGGTGCAGCGGGCTCCAGACGCCATTCAAACATGCTGGACAATAATAGGAAGTGTGTGTTTATGTGTGTGTGTGTGTGTGTGTGTGGAAGGGGGTGGGGTGGGGGGGACGCACAGACGTTGCCGGCATCACACTTTGCTGATCACTATGTTCTGTGGATACAGATGTCAGGACAGGACTGGTTCTCTCCCACGGAGCAGAACAGAAGGATTCTTCTTCTTCTTTGAGTTAAACTGATAAAAAATTCTCTCCCTGCCTGTGGAAAGTTCTGTCAGTAAGTTTCGCCACAATCTCTTCACATCTTTTGTTCCACCCGATTCCCGAGTCACGTGGTTCCTCAGTGTCAAAGGGTTTCAGCATTCCTCCTTTTCCGAGGTTCAAAAATCCCACAAACAAATGTCCTTGGGGGTTTGATATTCCCTAGGTTCTGTGACTCCAGATTAGTGATCATCAATCAAACTTTTGTCAGAAAGTTTCTCATTATATCAATGTTCAAAAAAAAATCCCAATAAAACTACAAAAATGGCCGCCCCTAAGGCTGCCTTCTTAAAAAGAAGGAGGCCATCAATTATCTGCTAAGCAGCCATACTGAAGAGCTCACAGGGCCAAGCGGGGGGGTGGGAGTCAGCTCCATGATTGATGCATCAGGGGCTTTGAGTGTGTGTGTGTGTGTGTGTGTGTGTGTGTAAACACCAAGAAAAAAACAAAATAAGATTCCCTGGGAATGATGTACAAACCAACCTGTACGAATGTAGCACCAGCTTTACATTAGCACCAACCTAGCATTAGCATGTGTGTCTAAATTTCTTGATGCATTCCTCAAAAACGTAGTGCAGACCCGTCAATCATAGAGCAGACCTGTCAATCACAATGCAGATCTGTCAATCATAGAGCAGACCTGTCAATCATAGTGCAGACCTGTCAATCACAATGCAGTTCTGTCAATCACAAAGCAGACCTGTCAATCAGCTTCAAAAAAAGCCATTCATTTTAAAGAGGTATTCATACAAATTAGTATAAAATAAAAAAATCGGTGCACTTGAGAGTGAAACATGACTTCGTTGTACAGCTGTGACCCCATGGGACTCACGGAGCTCCTGGAACCCCCCTAGCTGCTAATTATGGCGCTCGCCGTTTTAATGTCCAACGTAGCCATTGAGGATTCAATTGGGTCTGAGGAGAATTAATAGAGCGTCAATCAATGTGTGCTAATTAGCTGGTAACATGTTAATTAAATCAGGTATTTAAAGTTGGGTGTTATGCTTATTCTACCGCACATGCACAGAAAGTGTGTGTGAGTGTGTGTGTGTTTGGGGATTCATCCATCGCGCTGAGCGGGATCAGACATGGCAGGAAGCCGACGCCCCTGCGGGCCGGATCAATGAATAACACCTCCTTAATGGGAAATCAATGCGCTTCTTGCCGCCACTTGACCCCGTGATCGACTATCAGCCCCCCCACCAGACGTCTCCCGGTGAAGGGCGCCGTGGGTCCAATGCGCTGTTTATTTAAACCGTCTTCACACACACACATACACACACACACACACACATACACACACACACACAGTTGCAGCTCTTTAAGCACTGATTTGTTTGCACGCAGCTGGCTGTAAATACACACCTCCACTTTACGGCGCTGAGATTAATACGAGCTCCAGCATCAACACACACACACACACACACACACACACACACACACACACACATACACACACACACACATACACACACACACACACACACACACACACACAAAGCTCCCGTTGCAACACTTTTTTTATCCACTACTTATTGGTAATAATTGGGGTATTAATTAGTTTTATGAAACTTAATTTTTTTTTATTAGTCACTGTTTTTAGGGGGTTATTGGCAGCGCTCTCTTTTGGTGATTTATGAACTAATTATTAATGAATTTATGTTGGTTTCTACTCGGGTTACATATATGACTTCCATGTTATAACTATGTTCTTATGACTTTCTGAATTGAATTTCGTCTGTG
Source organism: Fistularia commersonii (assembly GCF_037954325.1). Lineage (NCBI taxonomy): Eukaryota > Metazoa > Chordata > Actinopteri > Syngnathiformes > Fistulariidae > Fistularia > Fistularia commersonii. Next base: position 6,235,705 of record NC_141305.1, read on the forward strand.
TTTGAAGCCAATTAAACAGGGGGAGTGGGCAGTCAACGTTTTCTTCTTGCTATAATGAATATGAAGAGTTTTTGTGTTAGTCGATGAGTTTGATTAGTTAGTTTATCAGTTTAATTAATCAGAACACCTCATTTTGTTTGAATTCAGTCTTTTTTTGCTAAAAAATAAATAAATACAAGATTCACCCCATCATCATCATCACCACCATCAACATAGTCATTGGCATCGCCATCAGTATTACGATTATTGTTCACTGATTTTCTTTGAAACTTTGCTCATCATTTTTCAAAATGAAGTTATTGTTGGCAAGATTGTACTTGAAAGTCATAAAAAAATGTATAAACACATATGTGAAATTAATTTATTTCATATAAAATATGTAGAAAATAAAATTAAAATGGAATATTTCCTTCAACAATTCAAAACAGTGGCAAAAAGAAAAAATAATGTTTTTGTCTGGAGCAACATTTATTCATCAAAAGCAAATTATTATCAATTAAAGAAAATACAACTAAATGCTGTTGATAAAAAAATATATTATATATTATTTTTCTATTTTTTTCCATCGAGAGTAAATCAATACTAATTAAAGAAAATACAACTCTATACTGTTGATAAAAAACACATTATATATAATACTTTCTATTTTTTTCCATCAAAAACAAATTATCATTAATTACGGAAAATGCAACAATATATTGTTGATAAAAAACCTATTATATATGATTTTGCTTTTTTGTATTTTCAAACAAAAACACATTATTATTAATCAGGGAAAATACAACTTAATTATGTTGTTATATTAATTTTCCATTTTACATTTTCAATTAAAATCAATTTCTAAATAAAAGGAAATTCAGCTAAATTGATTAAAAAAAACATATTATTGAAAATAAAAACTATGTTAACATACTAAATAAAGTACCAGAGCCACCAGAAAGTAACGTTTTCTGCCCTCATGCAAATCAAGGATGCAGAGTGGCATGGGTGGCGCACACACACACACACACACACACACACACACACACGCACACACACACACACACACATACACGGATGCTTTTAAAAATCAATTGGACTCCCTCCATCAGCTCCTCGCCACCGTTTGAATCAAACACCCTCCTCTTCGTCCACTTGACCTCCCGAGGCCCCGCCTCCTTTCCCCCTCCTCCTCTTTTCCTCCATCCTCCTCACCTTGGCGGGTGGGGGTGGGGGCGGGGGGGGTGCACAGATCAATACGTTTGATGCGGAGGCAATAAGCAGCCCTATTAAGTGACAAAGGTTTACTCTGTAACAGCTGGCCTGGCGCGGGAGCCGAGCTTGTCTGACTAATGAATCGTGAAACAATCAGGCAGTAGCCATTTGTGTTTAGATCTGTAAATATGGCGCGGTACAAGTGCCAGACCATCGCCGGCGCTCCAGCTGGGGCCACAGATGGTCTGGACGGGAGGCGAGCGGCGGGGCTCCTCCGGCCCCGGCGCCGCGCCTCCTCTGTCTCTGAGTGACAACTTCACTTTCGCGCTAACTTAGCGGCGGCCTGCCCCGCTCGCCGACCAGGATTGGGAGAAAAAAAATAAGGGGAGAGGAGTGAGAGCTCTTCAATGGGAGGGGGAGGACGAGAGGAAGAGCAATGATGATCCTGCTATTTGAAGACATGATCAACCTAATTAACCTTGGGACGCCAATGACTAATTCTGAGGTGGCGCCTTCCGCCATCAGAGCACCGCCGCCACCGCCGCCGCCACCGCCGCCACCGCCGCCTCATAAATCTCACTAATAAGACCAGGGAGGAAGAGGAGGTGGAGGGCCCACCCCATCCCCCCTGCCATTATTTTTGGGGTGAGAAACTGGAAATACCGGATGCGTGGGTGGGGGTCGGTAATGGGGCGGAGATGGGCTGCGTATCGCCGTGGCGACAGCTGAGTAAATACAGCAATATTCAAGTAGACAAATATGAATTCATTTCAAAGGGCTTCTGTCATTTGCCTGCAACAGTGATTGAAATAGAGGCGGGGGGGGGATTCAGTGTGTGTGTGTGTGTGTGTGTGTGTGTGTGTGTGTGTGTGCACTGGAGGCGGTGTCCTTGAAGATGGAGCTATGAAATAGATGAAAGGTTTATTTAATCTATTTTCAAGGTAAAATGATCTTCCGGTGCTTTAGTCTCTGTATTTGCGGTGCCATTACAATGTAACCCCCCCCCATTTGCACACACACACACACACAGACACACATACACACACACACACACACACACACACACACACACACACAAGCACGTACAAGTCTATTAAACTGAATGACAGACGTTGTTTACAAGCAGGCTGCCTCTGCAGCATTATGGCTGCACGCTGCCTCCTGATTGGCCACTGGCATCTTAAAGTCACATGGCTCCATCGTGTTTCAACTTCATCCATGAAAGGGTTAAAGTGCAATCAAATTTTTTCAGTTTTTTGAGACTTCAAAGTTTGATTTTATTTTTATTTATTTACTTTATATTTATAAAATGTTTCCCTGATCTGTTTTGGAGCATTTTTTTCATTTCATTATTGTTGTGGCTATTTTATAGAATCAATTGCTGTTATTTTTTTATGCATTAATAATGTAACTTTTCATTTATTGTCGTATTATTTTTTAAAATAAATTTTGTCAGTTTTTAACATCAGATTTTCAACAAATTTAATTTTGTTACTATCATTAATATTATTATTTCTTTTTATTTTGGTTGACTTGTAATGTTTTGGAACACTTATGATGACATTAAAAGCAAAGAAAAGCGAATTTTCATTATATTTATTCATATTATACTAACAACTTATAAAATAGATGTTATGAATAAACATCAATCAATACCTTTATTTTTACCTTTAAATATATTTAAAATGTATTTAATATATTTAAATATATTTGATCATATTTACAAACCTGTTAACCAGCCTTTATTAGACAACAATGTTCATTGTTTTACAAAGACGCTCGATAAACAATATTAGTTATGGCAATGTTATTCAGGGTGTCATAAATTTGGAACAATTTTGGATATCTGACCGAAATTAAGGGACTTTATTTGAGCCAATATTTTGGTTGAGGACGATGGGGAACAGGAAGGAATCAGATTACATATGCCCCTCCCCCGGGACAGTGACGCAGGACTTTTAAGATAACCACACACAGATCCCGATCGGTCAGTTTGACAAATCTGTAACTGAAGGTTTATATATTTATATGTTTAAACAAAGAGGAGGCGGAGCTTAACACGGACAAGTCAGCTGTCAATCACAGACCCCCCCAGTTCCACCAACACCAGGCCGGATCTCCTGTCCTTGCACCCCCAACCCCCCCGCCCCCCAGCCCTTCCTGACCCCCCCCCCCAGCCCTTCCTGACCCCCCTACCCCCACGAAAAACCCAGGCGATGGAACTTTGCGCGGAACGTTAACTGTCACGAGCGGCGGCGCCGGCTGGAAACGGCTTAACTAAACTGTCAGCTCTAATAAAGCCAATAAAGGGATCAGATAAATGTTTATTACGTAGTAGGAAAAGATCATTTCTGGACAGAAATTGAGGATGACCTTTCCGGATAATTCCTCTCTGCCTTTATACACACACACACACACACACATACACACACACACACAGACACACACTCCTCCTCCTCCTGCCTGATAAATCACCAGGTCCCTTTAGTTTCACGGCGGATGAAGCCTCTCTGACACGACCGCCGTTGAACCTGCCTCTTCTCTTTTTTTTATGCAGTCCTGTTCAGATACACGCCAGTGTGTGTGGGTTGTGTGTGTGTGTGCGTGTCTGTGTGCCGGATTTCTGTTCAAAGAGACGCGGAGAACTTCGTGCCAGGACGAACCGATGGATCCGATTGTTACTGCGGGAAGCAGGGGGGCCCTAGTGGCCAAATGGTGGAACTGCAAGTAGTCCATGGGCGAAGAAAAAAAAAAGACAAATAAGCTCTTTTTTTGTGTTTTAACTCGACTGACCTCTTCAGTTTGCATTTAAAAATTCAAAAAAAAAATCTAACAGGATCGAACCATTTCACTACCATTCCTGTCGCTTGGAAACAGGGAGCCCCTAGTGGCCAAATGATGGAACTGCAAGTTGTCAATGGCGAGAAAAAAAAATGACAAAGATCTTTTTTTTCTCTGTGTAACTCGCCTTACCTTTTCAGCGTACTTTTAATAATTCAAAAAATATCTAATGGGATCGAATTATTTCACAACCATTCCTCGCCCGGGGTTGCTAAATAAGATATACTTGCAGACTTGCGAATGCGATTTGAACCAGACGATTGACAGTAAGAAGCGTTAGAGCTCAGCGCCAACCTCCGTGCTCGCTCTCCTTCCTCTCTGGCGAAAACCCGCTGTAAAACTTGAATGTTTACCGTGAATTAAAAAAAAACAAAAAAACAAACAGCGACCTCATCAAATATGCCCGCCGTCGCCGACACGCCAGCACCTGCACCTCTTGGGGTTCAATACTAAGCAGATGTGGCGTGATGGGATCGGGTTGTGGAGCGGTTGGGGGTACGGAGGTATCCCCCCCCCCCAACCGCCCCCGCCCCTCCTTGGCCTGTCCTCTGAGCCGCACGCCGCCCGGCGTCCCACCGCTCGCCGTGACAAGCCAAGCTGTCGGCTGACCACTTCATTTCTGATGCTGGCAGGCCCAACCCCAGGCGTGGCAGCCAGCGCGTGTCTCTATGTGTGTGTGTGTGTGTGTGTGTGTGTGTTCACATTCACGCACACACACAAACACGGGGTTCACTGGCACATCATGCAAGGCGAGGAAGAAGAGTTTCCAAGCGGCCAAACACAGGCTGCTCCTCCACTGTTTGCTCCGTCTCCTTTGTTTTCCCGCCGGTCTGTCGTTTACGACTCAATCACCGACTCTGTTTTCACTTCCTGTCTTTTCTTCCCCTTTCTTTGTGTCGATGTTTGCGCTCGCTGTCTCTCTTGGCTACCGGCGCTCTGCACGACTCTGTGTGTGTGTGTGTGTGTGCGTGTGAAGTGTTTTTACTATTGCTTTTTCAGACTTTACTTTTACCTCCTGTCTCCTTGGACCTTTTTCCATAATTTTGTTTCTTCTTGGTTTTCTTTACTTTCTTGGTTGAAGCCGAATGGTTCTGGTCCGAAGGGCCTCTGCTCCTCTGCTCCTCTGCTCTCGGGAGGACAGGAGATCTCAGGGTTCTTTGGAGGACCTGAAGAACATCCGATGGATCACAATTTGGTAACCATTGCGGTCATCCGGTCGCTGCGGTAACACACTGGGATGAAGATCAGTGGACACATGGCTGGAGGTTACGGTCACGCAAACGCAATCAAGCCCTCAGCCTCTCCTGATGGTTCAGATATATCTATATATACCAGAAATTTTAGAGTTTACATATATATATATGTGTGTGTAATTGCCAAAATTACTGGTCTCAACAGTTTCCATAACGTTTACTGGGCTCAGCTGGAAATAATTATATTAATACAATTTATGATAATTTAATAATAAATTGAATGAATTATTAATAAAATAGACATGGCAGTGAAACAATTTCCTAATAAAAAAATGAAAATAAAAATATAAATAAGAATAAATAAAAAATTAAATACCCTTAAAGAGGGATGTCTGTTTGGGGACAAGATGCAGTGTGTGTGTGTGTGTGTGTGTGTGTGTGTGTGTGTGTGTGTGTGTGAGTGTGTGTGTGTTGTCATAGAGACCGGGTGAGGTGGGAGGGCCTCACCCAGCCCATTAGACGTGGGCAGTGGCCTGTGAGATGTTGTATCACTTTAATTAGCGGGAGGACGAGGGGGGGGTTGGGGTCACAGTGGCGTGAGGAAACAGAGGAGAAGGTTGATCGGGTTTTAGCCCCCCTGACACACACACACACACACACACACACACACACACACACAAAACCCTCCACCCCCTTCCTCCAATCGGACATTTTTGATTTCCTTTTCAGCTGTAACTTTTGTTCCTCATCTGGAGTCTTAGAGATGCTACACGCTATTCATCCCCCCTTCCCTGACCCCCCGAACCCTCCCAGACACCCCTTTTAACCTCCTCGCCGCCGCCGCCGCCACCGCCACCGCCGCCGCCGCCGCCGCCGCCGAGCCCAACCCCGCTCGCGGCCTCATCTGGATGCTGAAATAACAAAAAAAAGTGAATCTTGAAACGGCGTCGGGCCGTCTGAATGAATCACAAAGTAATGAGCATTTGAGATAATCACGGAAAATCGGGGTTGGGTTGGCAGCGGCGGCGGCGGGGGGGGGGGTCTATCTGGCAGCTGGCCAGGCCCCGGCAGACGTGGGGGTGGGTGGGGGGGGCGTGGGGAGCGGGGATTCTGGGTAATTGGACTCATTGTCCCTTTGTAGCGGCTAATGAAGTGATGCAATCCGGAGGACAACCCGCCGCCGCCGACGCCTTAAAGGGCTGGACGACTAAACGCAACTTCAAGTGATGAATATGGATGACTGGGATTTGACTACTGGCATCTGTTAATCAATAAAAAGGTAATAGTAGGGGGATTTAAAAACAAGATTAAAACAGTGGACGCGTTTCAAGCCGACCAAACAGGAAGTTCACGAGAGGCTTAGCTGTCGCTCATCCGCCGTTGCCGCGCAATATGTCGTCCCGATCCACCCCAGCCTGAAAAGAAGGGTCGGACATTCCGATATAAAACCCGTTACCATGGAAACTTCAAACAGATGTAAAGGGCCAGTGACACGCGCCCCACATTGTCGTCATTTTTACGAAAGCGGGGGCACGCAGAAGAATACGATTCCTCTGGAGGCGCCCGGACGGAAAGCCGACCGCCATCCCATAAAATCACAAACACTGAAGATTGATGTGGAAATGACCGGACGCCCACGCCTTAATGTCCCCTGGCCCATCGGCGGGGTCGAGGGATAGGACACGGAGGATGGACTTTATGGCTGTCGTTAACGCTAACGCCGCCGCGTCTTCCGGGTTCCGTGCCGGCGGGTTTTCGGGGGAAAACCGGCGCCGCGGCCCCTCCCATTAAACCCTCGCCATCGGACACCACCCGCCCCTCCGCCCGGCCTCGGGTGCGACACATCCCGCTGAAGGACCAATGACGATATAAAGGTGCGGGGAATGAAATGAGGCACGACGGACCATAAGCGTGGAGACAATTACGCCCTTTGGAAACCGTATTTTTGCGGAGGCGGTCCGGGGGTCCGGGCGGGGTCACGGCGGCGGCGGCGGCTGCTTGAACTCTCCTTGAACTCTGCGCCGGCCGCAGCTGAAAGCGGGGCGCGGCTATCTGCCCCCCGCATCTGGTTATTTTAGCTCCAATTTGCTGCCTAATGCCACAATTACCCTGATCTACGGCCGGAGTCACCTCCCTAATGGCCCCGTGTCAAAATCAGCACATTTACCGGAGCGTTAAAGACAGGAAGGAAAAAAAAAGGCCTCGAAGGAAGTCCTGAGCTGGGACTGAAGCTAAGGCACCATAAAGAGATGAAGGATGGGGACGATGGAGCCCACCCACCCGTGTTTGTCACGTTTGATAATAAATACAGTGGATTTCATTAAAATTCCCAAAATATTAAATAGTCTGAAGTGATTCAGGTACAGTTTTAAGTGAATGTTGATGCAGCTGATGTCGACGCACTGCGACACACCGCTGCTCTGCCATCCCAGACCAATACTGTCGGTCCGAGCACACTGAAGCTTCGGCACACACACACACACACTCACAAACTATCTCTCACACACACCCACACTCACACTCACACACACACACACACACACACACAGCCAGGAACATACAAGCAGTCACTGTACCTTGGTAGGAAACAGGTCCGCCGATGAGGTGAGCCTCCAGCGGACGAAGAAGCTGTAAAAGAAAGTAGCGAGGCATCCTGTCAATTTGCAAAATAAAATGTGTATCCCTGACAATCATCCCAAACAAAATGTAAAAATAGATATAAAAAAAAAGCAAAATTAAATCTACTAAATTGAATACAGTAAAGTAAAATGGAAAAATAAAAATAAATAGAATAAAATAAAAATTGAATAATAAAGCGAAATTAAATAAAGTTCTTCAATAAAAATAAATTAAATTAATTAAATTAGGTGAAATAAAAGGAAACAAAATTAAGTAAAGTAAAATAAAATGACTTATGACCAGAATCAGCGGGAGATGCAAAAAGCGATGGCTGACCACAGAGAGACATTAGCAGGTCAGAAAAAAATCTGAATCTGCCCGGAAACAAAGGTTCGGCAAAACGGTAGAGGAAATGACTGCTAGCATGCTAACTCGAAAGGCTAATGATTGGATTCAGAAGATTGTGGTACTCGAACCCTGTACTCCATGCTATGCTACCGGCTACTCCGCTGCGCCACCTCGTAGCAGAGATGTGGTATTTCTACGAATTTGGGAGAAAACAATGCCAACTGAACGGCCGCTGACGCTGCGCCTACTGGACAGGAGGTGCAAATACATGTTTTTGTTTTTTGGTGTCTTAAGCTGAATTCTTTAGAGATCAGAAGGACACGCGAGAAGCAGAGGTCAGCTTTGAAAGCTTGATCTTCAAATCCCTGGATAGAGGGTTCCTGAGTTGGTTTGATTTCTTCCAAACTGAGACCGAACCCTCAAAAACCGCAGGAGTCAAGAAATATAAACGTGAAAGAAGTGTTTTTCCCGGAGGTTCTTTGAAGAGCCGTAAACAGCTCGCCGACCGCAGCCGGGAGAACGTCCTTGAAACCCCGAACATCTGCGACGGGCCTTTCTTCCCCCCCGTCCTCCGCCTCTGGTCTGAAAACCCCCGCCGGCTGCCGCGCAAACACCCGAGTAACCCCGGCCTCCGGGACCCGGCCAGGAAAAGACGACCGGCAGACAGGAAAACCAAGGTGACACGTGTCTCCGCTGCAGCCGCGCGCTCGCCGCGGCGGCTGTTTGTCGCCGGCGTGTCAGGAGACTGGAGAACAGAGGGTTCTGCTCCTCCTGAACAAGCGCTCCACACCTGCGCTAGCGTTTCAGACTTTATCACCTGTCACCGTGGCGACGACCCCCCCCTCCCCACTTCCCTCCGCCGCACATCACACCCCGTCCTTGGAAGTCGTGCCTAGAAAGAGAGGAAGATGATGAAGACCCTCCGCCTCCTCCGTGGGGGGAAAGCGGACGCCATCTTTACTCACAACTGGCTACTAATTGATCTAAGTGCTAAGGAACAGTCATCATTAATCTAGAAGCTTCTCTTGTTCTCTCCAGGTTCTCCGTCTTCCTCCCACAGGTTCATTGAGGTCTAAATTGTCCGTAGGGGTGAACGATTGATTGTCTCTATACGGGGCCCTGTGATTGACAGGTGGCCCGTCCAGGTTAATCCCGCCCCCAGGCCCGGCGACAGCTGTGATTGGCTCCTCCTCCGCATCGGCGTCTTCCTGTTCTGGAGACAATTCAAGGTCTTCTGTTGTAAACGATAAAACTTTGGGTTGGGCTTCACGTTGCCTGTTGATTAATACACACAAACAAAAAAAATCTATATATATAAATTTATCACACTAACACATACATGCACGACTGAAAGTATGCAAAAATGTATGTATTGTTTTTACGTGATTGATATAGTGATTATTGTTAATATGGTACGTGTTTCGTCATATGTTATGTAAACACACACAGTATATAATATTATTATATAGTACTAAATATACAGTTGTGAGAATACAGGTTGTATTTTCAACATCTAAATAGTGATCTAGGTTGAAATTATTGTTGATTAATGTTGGCTTGCAGGAAGTGTTTGCCGAAAGTAATAATTCACAAGTGTGTGTGTGTTGTTTGTTATAATCACTTTGAGGTGACACACGAGCGCTCGCACACACGCATGCACACACAAACACACGACCGTCACCTCCTGACACGCCATCAAAGAAGTTTGAGGGTAAAGACTTTTAAGAGTTTCAGGTGAGCCCTGGGTTAAGGGTCAGTTTATGAGCGGGTCTGTGATGGTTAACGGCAGACACTGCATTATGTCCAGACAGCTGTGTGTGTGTGTGTGTGTGTGTGTGTGTGTGTAGGCGGCCTCCAGGGGACACGGTGATCAAGGTGACACGTCTCTCTGGTCTCCACGGGGGGTGTCTGGGATCTGGAAGGCCACGGGTGTCAGGCAGCTAAAGAGCCACACTGGATGATGTCATGTTGTCACACACACACACACACACACACACACACACACACACACACACACACACACACACACACACACACAGGCGAAGAGGAGCTGACACCACAACTGGAGGGTTGAGAAAGTTTAAAACCCGCCAACTTCCTGCGGGAAATTCATCAGTTGCCATAGAAACCAGCCACAACGCTAACTAGCTTAGCAGAAAAAGGGGACGCTTATGGTAACTGTTAGCCGAATGCCGACATACGTCCGGCGTGTGCACGTGTCCGAAGGCATGTCATCATGTTATGACACAGGAATAACAGCCAAGATGGATGGAGGCTGAAGCGGGTTCTCGTTGTGTGTTTTCTGGAGTTTGTGTGTGTGTGTGTCTGCTGTGCTCTCATCACCCGTGCACGCCAGGGGGCGGGCAGATTGGTGTGTATGTGTGTGTGTGTTCGTGGAAACACAATGTCAGCAGTAACACAAAGGACCTTGGTTTCACACTCCAGCCGCCGCCCGCCCGACCCCAGGCATCGCCTCTGACGTGCGTGAGCGTGTTTGTGGCGGAGTCACCAAATTGTGAGCCGGGCTGAGTGTGTGTGTGTGTGTGTGTGTGTGTGTGTGTGTGTGTGTGTGTGTGTGTGTGCATGTGCACGTTGGGTTGAAAAAAGACAAAGATACGCGGCGACACAAGAAGTCTTCGAGATGCTTGTCCTACTCACAGCGTCGGGCGGGAGGAGGATGAGCCAATCCAAACTGACAGTGAGGACAGGAGGCGGGGCTTATCCCGGACGAGTCAGCTGTCAATCACAGGAGAACCTGGAGAACATAGAGACTTCAGGAAACGGAAGTCACCACCTCTTTCTTAATGTGTTTTGATTTTCCACATCACCCCGGGGGATATAATGGTTCAGTCCGTCGTCAGGATTCCCTGGAATGTACCACCACCTGAATCCAATCTTTTGATTGTCGACAATTCAACTCAGCACCGCCAAATAGGGAGCGAAGGCACATGATGCATGAAAAATGTTATGGTTGGAGCTGCAAAATAGTGCTCCCTCTGCACTGGAGCGCGCACGTGGGAAGTTGCAGTGTATTCTTTCCTTGTGGCATCACGCGATTTCGGCTGGAAAATGTTCTGATATCCATCGGTGCTTCATGTTCACACACTCACACTCACGCACACACACACGTGCACACACGCACAATAACACACGACGGCCAAGGCGAAAAACTGTTTAAACATAAGCCTCCAAAGAACTGTGCAGAAATAATCCCATAATCTGACGAAACACGATCGAACTGGGATTCTGGGGACTCAAAAACACAAAAATAATATAAAGAAATAAATTAATGATTAAAAAAAAAGATAAAATGTGTAATAAAACTTTTATACATAGTGTATACTGTTAGTTCAATGCAAGAATAAACCGGCAGTTTCACTGGTGTACGTAGCGTATTCTTTCAGTCATACATATGCTGTGACACACACATACATACATACACACACACACACACACACACACACACACACACACACAGAATCCCTCATCTTCACACTTCTTACTCATAAAAACCCTCTCCTCCTACCACTCTTAACACCCACACATTTTCACCCTCCCCTTTTCACACACACACACGCACACACACACACACACACACACACACACACACACGAGAGCTACCGAGCTGCTCGAGCCACTTGCCTGCCAGGGAGTCAAGATGGCCCTGCAGCCAATCAGACAGCTTGACTCGCACAGGAGATCGCAGACCATCTGATCCCGCCTCCCGACTCCTCTCCTTCATCTGCTCCTCTGGAAGTGTTTGGACGCCGCCCGGGAAAAAAACAAAAAAACAAAAAAAAAACACGGCAGCGATGTTTGGAAGCATTGTGCGACTTCACTGGCGGGGGGGTCACGGGGTCACATGGTCTGCTGTTGTTTTTAAAACAAGCCTCCATTTGAACTAATTGTTGCAACAAGATAAGATAAGATAAACTTTATTGATAATCCCCATGAGGGAAATTCCTTTGTCATAGCAGAGTATCAGTTATAATGTCAAAAAAAAAAATATGAAGACTGAAAAAAATAGTGGCAAACACGGGAGAATCAGTGAAAAAGGGTTGAAACTCACTGAGATATGAAGTTTAAAAAGATCAATTTAAAAATAATAATGTAATAAATGTTAAGTACGTTTCGGTTAGGAAAGTTGTTTAAAAATGGCTTGTGATTTGTTATAAGATACTAAAATTGAAGAAAATTCCCTAAAATCAAACTAAAAGCTTCACATCTGCAGCAAGCTCCTTGGAAATCATTTTGAGGGAAGTTCATGAATTCATGAATTTAGTGTTATTATTCTGATTATTATAGAAAGGACACTAATTAAAATGTAATAATTGGCTAAAATTAACTGTAAAAACTGGATTGGAAAAATTCTTCTAATGAGTTCTTTGAAATCAGAAAAAGACAAACACAGACAAGACGGTACTGATCACATTTAGTTGATATGCAATGTTTTTTTTTAAACTTAGTTAGGATTTAGTACTTACTCATGTGCAATATTTACTGCCTGTAAGCAGTTGTCATATTCCTACAATGCATTTGACGATAAAAATGGTGAAATCTTGACATCTAATATAGAAAAACATTGATAATGTGCATGTGTGTTATCTTTTATTGAGTGTTGAGTGACAAACTCACACTCAAGTGGAACATCCCCGATTCAATTCGAAGGGAAAAATAAATCTCATGCATACGCTGCTGGTGACCCGACAGGAGGAAGGAGGAGGCGTCACAGGCCGTAACCTGGGACGGACGCCCTCTTGCCGTTTGCTGACGGCCGCGGTCACCGGCCTTTCCTCTGACCCCCCTCCGCCCCGCCGCCCCGCCCTCGAACCCTGCAGCTGTACAGTCCTGCTGACGTTGCCTGCAAACAGGGGAATGAGCTTGAGCTCACAGCTCGGCGGCGTTCGGCGTGGGGCGGGGGGAAGGGGTTGCACGCCACTCCCGCTCGCCTCGCTTGCTATTAGCTGTGACACATTTGCACCCCCACCCTGTGCCCGAAGATACGTTAGGAAAATGCTGATCGCACGAAGTAGCCAGAAAAAAAAAAAAAAACAGCAACAACGACAAAAAAACAAAACAAACCAGACGCTACTGATCTTGCTGGATGGCAGGAGATATGTGTGTATGTGCACGTGCATGTGCATGACCTTAAAAGGTGGAGAAACACACACCACATTGACAAATCAATTCCTGGATTTACTAGCTAGACAGGTCGCTAACGCTAAACACTGTCTGCTACGACCAATCAATATCTAATATCAGGAATCAATCAGATGAACACACACACACACACACACACACACACACATATTGTGGCAAGTCAGAGAGAAGGAAGCAAGCCGTTTGATTGACAGGTACAGATTAAATCCCGCCTCCTGCCCACAATTTCAACTGTGATTGGCTAAAGCCCCCTGACCAAACTGATGGTATAATAAGATATATGGATTATAAATGAATGAATTAAAAAACACACTCATTTTCAATCCAATGATATAAAATCCACGATTTTGAAAAATACATGTCATATGAAAGTGTATAAAAATATTTATGCATCATTTATTTTCATTTTCTGGATCATTAGTCCAGGTGTTTCGAGACGTTATTGATTGATTGATAAGCAGCTGGGTTTGATGAATAATCATCACCGTCTGGAAGACAAATGTAATCTGATTACAGTGGTTCCTATCAAAATAAAGCCCTTGTAATTAGTTTTGATGAAATTGTAATTGGTCGTAATTAGATTTTATGACATGGTTGTTATTCAGCTAACTCCCACTCCAGTGTCCCGCCCCCAGTGACAAAATGGGAAAATAAAAAAAAAAACCTGACCTTGCGCCGACACAAAACTTTAGACGAGAATTCATCAACATGCAAACAATGTGGCGGACTAAAAAACGTAATTCCTGGAATACAGGAACAATGGGGAATTCTGAGAGTTGGAACCCGATTTCCTGGAAACCCATGACGTGACCGAACCCCCGACTGAACCCCGAACCCCCTAATGGAGTGTGTGTGTGTGTGTGTGTGAGGTCACTCCAACCGGCGGGTGTCAGGGTGTTCAACAGGTGTGCGGGTGCAGAGTCGGTGGCGGCGTGATTATGATGAACTGGTTAAACCGCAATTACGGCAGCGAGCGACAGGAGACGAGGTGACAGCAGTTTAGGCGGCAATTTGGGAGATGGCGGCGGCGGCGGCGGCGTCTGCAGCTGCGGCCCGTTCTAATGCAGTAATTGATCGACTCTGCCGAAACCAGTGGGCTCAGAATTAAAACTCCAATTATCTCCATTAGGAAGAACCTTAATTGCCGCATTAAACGTGCATCAACGTGATTTTTGTTGTTGTTGTTGTTGTTGTTTTTCATCATTAAAATCACATTGTGTTATCTGATAGCGCCGGCGGCGCTGGGGGGTCCGCTGAGGTCCCCCGGGGCCGCCGGACGCAGAGATTCTGTGAAATGATTTGAAAATATTACATGGACTGATAGTGATTTGCACAGACAAAATATTCTATTTATATTTATATACAATTTCATATTCATAAAAAAAAAAAAAAAAAAAAGAACTGGGAACAATATTCATGATAATTTGATTTTTTTTTCCAGCTGTCTTTAAAATAGATTTGAGTCATTATATTTAAAGATTAAATTCAAATGTCATCATTTTTCTGCCTACATTTAATCATTCAACATGTGGCTGTTTTCTTTGTTTTTTTGGAAAAATTAATAAGGCCATTATTTTAAGTAGGTGAAGATTTTAAGATTGGAATTAAAAAAAAATGGAAACATCTTGGATAGAATACAGTTAAACCTCTAACATAGTGTTTATAAATGTTTTGCATAATGTTAATGCAGTAACTTACTAGTTAAAAACTTCTCATGAATTACTTAGACTTCAAGAAAACAATTTTTACCACAACAAACTCCATGGGAATGTTGCACGGGAAGTTAATTAACAGTTAATGACCGGCAACTAAACGCCTATTACTGCGTCTGCGCTGACGGGCCGTCCTCCAATTAAAGTTGCGGACGCATCGGAAAAAATATTATCCTTCGCCGGGGAAAAAAAAAAAAAAAAAAAAAAAGCGAACCCAGAGGAAACATGGAGGAAAGAAAAGAGGGGGCGGAGCTTGACAGCGCTGACATCTGCATCCTCCAAGGCTCCGGGACCGGACGCTAGGTGTCTGCGCACGCTAGCAGAACAGGACAAACCAGAACCCTCCTTTAAGAGAACCCCCCTCCCCGCTCAAATCTGGCCCAATTAGAGAATATTAATGATTGTTAAACGTGCATATGCTGCGGCCACGAAACGGGAAGGTTAATAGACGGGCGGCGTCGACGCAATCGCATTCATCAGTTTCTATTTATCTCTCCTTGGGAGGTGGCAGGTTTACAGTAAATACCTTCTGTCCCCTTAATTTCCTAATGATGGCGATAATGATGGAGAACGGCGCAGTCATTAGCCGGGACAGGCTCTGTGCATCACTCTGTCAGCCGCGTCTCTCCCGGGCCCCCGATGAGAAGTGATGGGGCCCAGCTGTTCGACTCCCCCTCTTCCCCCTTACGACCCCCCCCCCCCCAAAAAAAGGAAAAAAAAAAACAAGAGGAGCTTCCCTGTGAGAGGGAGGAAAAGGGAGACCTGCCAGGAATGGCTGCCAGACAAAAGAGGACACAAAATGTCACGTTTTTTTTTTTTGTTTGTTTTTTTCGGGGGGGAATGCAACCCAAAAAAAAAAAGAAAAAAATTGACCGACTTATGCTGGGCACACGTAACCATTTTCACTGACCGAAGACGGATATTTGAGGGGTTTTGCCGGAGTTGCGGTCAAGTATAGATTGAAATGGCGTGGAATAGCGAAGGCTCTACAGATACCTGGTGAAAACATTGCATGGGGGTAAAAATGCTGAGATTATCTAGTTTGGAGGCCTGTAAACAGTGACCCTGTAAAATTCACAGTCTTGGTTCAATCTCAGGCTGAGACTAAAAACTCTCAAATAAGACTTCAGATGTGAGCAGGTGTGCGAAAGTTTTCCAAATCCTCTCAAAGTCTATAAACGTGTCGGTAGCATTCGTAGTTGACTCGATGTTTACGCAGTGCTAACCTGCGCTAACAGAGTTAGCTAGGACCAGCTCCAGAACTGCAGGGCCCCGTTAGCTAGCCTTGGATTCACCGAGTGATTTCCTGCCACGCTCTATCATCCTTCCACCTCAATACCAGTAGATTGTATCAACGTGCACAGTTAAGTTTGTTTAGTGTACACTCTGACGTTGACCGTTGAAAATAACCAGGCTGATTGCGTTTGTTTACCTCCAGCCCGATGGACCCTCCGCTCACCATTCATGTCCTCCACAGACGGAGGCCGGGCTTAACCGGGACGGGTCAGCTGTCAATCATGCTGTCCGAGAGAGTTATTGAACATACGTTATATATTTTAAAATATTTTCACATGACATATATCTTACCTGATTTTGAAATACATATTATTACATTTAAAATAAATAATTTCTCACTCGGGCATCCAATATCTAAAAGTTGCAGTGTGCGTGTTTGGCCACTAGGAGCATCCACGTCAGGGTCCATGTTGCATTTTTGTTTCAAAATTCTAAGCTACAACCTGTCATTACAACGTGCAACATGAATACTATTTCTGGCACCTCCTCCTCTGTGTTGTGATGACTCACAAATCATGGTTACAGATGTTAAGACGGGATTCTTGACAAGGACGAGCCATGTATGGCTCTTCCGGTGACGTCACATGGCTCCAAGACAATTTTGAGTTGGAAAAAAAAAAAAAAATTGGAAGTGATTTTAAAATAATTGTGATATTTCTTCATAATACTGTGTCATTTTAAAGTTAAAAAAAAAAATCAGTTTTGAAGATAAATTTCACGGGTCACCCGTCGGTCGGGTCGGGAACCGATGGCTTCCGAGCACGTCCCCGGTCATTGTAAAGCTGAAGAAATCATTTTTATCAGATAGCCAACTAGTTTATCTGCTTCAACACTGCCGGAAAAGATGGCGAAAAGAAAAAAAGACGATGAATTACTGTGCATTCCAGGCTGCGTGGACGGAGCATTTTGCATTAGCTATAGCTATGCTTTGATAAAATTGCATCGATGAAATAAATGCAGCACTTAAAACAAAACCATGCAGCACCAGAAGTCGCATTGCTTTAATTTATTATACTTAAAAAATACAATATGGCTCTCAATGAAATATATTTAGAAATATTTGGCTTTCAAGGCTTTCAGGGTCAAAAAGGTGACCCCTGGTTTAGAGGGTAAACAAACATGGCCGACAAACGACCGGTTGTTGCCGTAGCTCGCGAGTCTCTCTTCTCCGTCCTCCATTATTGCCGTCCGGTTTGGGTTTTTCGACCCTCTCCCTCATTCATTGTTCGCCGTTGACATTTTCCCGCAAAATCCCAACATCTTTATCGTCCAGGACTAATAATTTTTCGTTGCTAGCGCGGGAATTCAAACAAGTTCGAGTGACCCCGACTAACTGGCGGCATTAGCATCCCGCGCCGCTAACACTGCTAGCAGAACAGGTCACAATAAAAAGAAGATTGCAAAGTACGTTCCCTTTTTTTTTTTTCCTTTTTCCCGCCTAAGACGTCCGGAGGAGCACGAGCGGTCTCGGAGGGGGAAGAATGCTCGCGGTGAAAAACCCGCGGAATAAAACATGAAGGCCGGCGTTCCAACCTCCTCACCCCCCCTTCCTTTCTGCCGGCAGCCATTTGTCTTCTGTTAATCTTTCCTGGCGAGGAGTATTGAATCCTTCAGGAGGTACATATTGGCTATTAGATTCCGAAGCAGAGCCGGAGAGCTGAATAATTAACCCCCCCTTGCATAAAAAAAAAAAAAAAAAAAGATAGCTTGATTTAAAAACTGTTGAAAATTTCAAAGTCACCCCTGATGAATCGCGCGGGGTGATTAATTCATGACGGGAGATGCCACCTTGTCAGGCCCGGCTCCTCGCCGGGGTAATGGCGGGACATGCATAATAGAAAAGCGGTTATCTGCCTCCACTTGTTGTCGGGGGCGACTTCAGAGGAATTAATGATGGAGCCATCAAATTACAGCTGTTGTGCCGCTCCGCTCGACATGATGGGGGAGGGGGGGAGGGGGGTGCTCCGGACTTCCTTAAATATTTAAGGGGGCAGAAAACTTACCAGATACAAACCGTTTCTTGGAAGATTTTTTTTTTTTTTTGCTTTGTGATCCAGGTTGAGATCTGGCTTAAAAGCGAGTGGGATGACATTTGGCCGCCGCTGTCCAGGAGAGGCGTTTAAAAAAAGTGGGACATACCACCTCACGAGAGGTAGCGCACATATTCAGAAGAATCAGAATTTTTTTTTTATCCACGAAGGGCCTTCTTCTTCTTCTTCTTTCTTTTATTTTTCTTCTTCTCTTTTTTTTTTCCTTTTTCTTCTCCTTTTTTTCTTTTTCTTCTTTTTCCTTTTTGTTCTTTTTCTTCTATTTCTTCTTTTTCATCTTCTTTTTCTTTTTTCCTTTTTCTTCATTTCTTTTATTTTTCTTCTTTTTTTTTTCCTTTTTCTTCTTTTTCTTCTTTTTCCTTTTTGTTCTTTTTCCTTTTTGTTCTTTTTCTTCTTCTATTTCTTCTTTTTCATCTTCTTTTTCTTTTTTCCTTCTTCTTTTTCTTCATTTCTTTTTCTTCTTCCTTTTTTTTCTATTTCTTCTTTTTCATCTTCTCCTTTTTTCTTTTTCTTCTTTTTCTTTATTTTCTTCTTCTTTATTTCTTTTTTTTTCTTTTTCTATATCTTCTTTTTTACTTTTTCTCCTTCTATTTTTCTTTTTCTATTTCTTCATCTTTTTTCCTTTTTCTTCTTTTTTTCTTCCTCTATTTTTTCTTTTTCTTTTTCGTCCTCTTCTTTTTCTTTTTCTTCTTTGGGCTTTTCCCTTCAGGAGTTGCCACAGCAAATCAACCTTCTACGTAGACTACATCCATAAATCTTCTCTTTGGTCTTCCTCGAGACCTCTTGCCTGGCAGCTCCAATTCCAGCATCCGTCTACCAATATATTCACTATCCCTCCTCTGTACATGACCCAACAATCTCAGTCTGGCTTCTCTGACCTTCTCTCCAAAACATCTAACATGTGCTGTTCCTCTGATAGACTCATTCTTGATCCTATCCATCCTATCCAACCTCAACATCTTCATCTCTGCGACCTCTAGTTCTGCCTCCTGTCTTTTGGTCATTGTAACAGTTTCTAGTCCATTCATCATCGCTGGTCTCACCACTGTCTTGTACACCTTTCCTTGGGGGGCTCAAAGGGTAGCGGCATCAAATTATGAACATCAAAATATAAGTAATACTGTACAGAAATTGTGCAAATTGCGGCATTGGTAAGAGATTGCGAGGTTAACTGTGTTCAATATTCTTCATTTTTATTCTTCCGTTTTAATTCAATTTCCTGTTGAATTTTTGGTATTTAATTTGAATTTTTCTGTTAGTTTCATTTCCAGGCCGAACAGCGGGTCGTCTCCTTCCCGGGTTATTTTCAAATAACTTACAAACGCTCTCATAACATTTTGAAAAATCTATTCCGGGTGCTTCCTGATTTAGAATTTGGGGTCAACAACAGGTGAGCCGCCGGGTTCCCAGGCGCCTCCTGGTGTCCAGAAACTTATATAGCCTCCAACTCACAATGCAACATCGCTTTTTTTCCACCCGCAGTGTGATCACCCCATGTCCTTGTTTCGCTCTAATGATGCTGATTTCTCCTGTTTTTATATTTCACGGGGGGTGGGCGGGTGGGGGGTTCCGCCGCCCCCTCCGTCTGGGCGAAAACTGCAGTAGCGGCGCCGTAACGACTCCTCCGTCCGTCTCCCCGCCGCCGGAGGAGCGAACAGTCAGTTCAGCAGCGGCGTGACCTTTTCTCCGGAGCCTCCGATAACTCTGCGGCTGACAGGCCCGGCGAGCGGACGAGCTCGGGCTCCTTCATGGTGTGTTGCGACTGCACTCGGCGCAAAATGACAAGTGAATCAAGCTTCTATTTTTACCGCGGGTGGGCGGGGAGGCGGCGGGGCGGTCGGAGGGGGGAGAGCGTGGGGGGGTTGGGGGACTCGTGTCACTCTCGACCGCCTCGCCCAAGAAAATCGGCCGTGAAGTTTGGTTTTGGGCAATCTGACCGCTGACACCGCGGAGCTGTCGCCGCGATGCCCTTCTCCTCCGTCACCCGGAGCCGACCCCCCCCCCTTCCTCCGCCTCGCCCCGGCACCACGCCTCGCACCTGACCGGCACCAGGGGCCAGAAGCGTGATTGACGCCTCGCCCGATCTTCTGTAAACACCTTTAGATCTCGGCACCTCCGGCTTGGGAGGGGAGGAGGGGTGGGTAGGGGGGTGGGATCGGTGACTTGTGTGAAAGACCCTCCCTCCGCGGCCTCCTCGCGCTCCGGTCCGCCGCCGCTCGCCGTGACGCGGCGGCCGACTTGTCAGAGGGAGTAACAAGATGCTGAGTGACTTAGCACCTCTGGAAATGTCAGCCCCGGAGCCGGCAGACGCCAGGCTGAGAGCTCCGAGCCCATCGCGCCTGGCTCAGCTGCTGCCCACAACACACACACACACACACACACACACACACACACACACAGCACGCACAGTCCACAACTGCCCCCCCTCCCTGCATATTTCTGCCACACGTCTCCCACTCGCTCCTCTTCTTTGCGCAGGAGTGCATCTGCTAGCGTACAGCTGCTGCCGAGGGCCGCGACGGACCGCGGTCGTCCGCCATGACGGCGGCGGGGGTGGCGTGTGCGAGGGGCGGAAAGCGAGACGGCTCGGGTGAATCGCGGGGAAAGAACTAAAGGACGGAGGAGGATGGAGGGGGGGAGGGTGGGGGTGAAGAGACACCCGGCGACAGAGAAGGGGAAGTCTTCCTCTTCAGCGCCCAGAGGAGAGAAATCGCGGGCGCAACATATTTGGCGCTGCGTGTTTCCGAGAGTCGGGCGGAAGACGTCGGTTTGGCGAAGCGTTAAAGGAGGAAGTCGGGCGAGGAGGAGGAGGAGGAGGAGGAAGAGGAGGAGGAAGAGGAGGAGGAGGAGGAGGAGGAGGAGGAAGAGGAGGAGGCTAATAGGCTGTTTGCTCTCCTGCTACACTGACTCCTTACTCCTGATTTATATTTTCTATACCCACGGAGGCGAACACACACGTACTTTAATCAAGGTCTCCAACACACACACGATTGCACATTAACGGCAAAAAAGTATAATCGGTTTTATGACAGACTGTGTTTTTTTAGCGAGTGATGGGTGAATATAACATTTTGAAAATGGCCCCCCCCACCACGACCATCACCCCCCTCCTGCCGTTTTCAAGCCTCAATCTCCAGATAGATCCGCTGGGACGGAAAGGCAATATCAGCCGAGAGGACACGGTCTCAAGGGTGTGTGTGTGTGTGTGTGTGTGTGTGTGTGTGAGTGAGTGAACGTCTGCAATCTGAGCCCTGCTATTTTTCATGTTTGTTAACAAAATAGAATTTTTGAGTCACCGTGACGACAAGATAAGGACATAAGCAAATCATCCGGTTGAAAATACATGCCCCCCCCCCCCCTCACACACACACACATACATACACACACACACTTTTAGAAGAATCCATGAAAAAAAGTGGAGGCTCTCAGGCTCCTGGAGGGATTCTGAAGACAAAACACACCTGGATGTGAAGGACCTGGAGTGGAGGAATAAATAAATCCAATTATGAAAATAAATATTGATCCTGCCTTGACGCCCTCATTAACATCCAGACTTTATCGATATTAAATCACACCCTGATTATCAGTTCTCGGTTTCCCCCGGCGGAGGAAGGCCTGGGATCCTCCTGACCTTTCCGGCAAATGTCGTGGCGTTCCAGACGCGCCGCCATAATTAGATCCGATCGCCGCGTGGCCCTCTAATCTTCGCGCCCCACCCCAAAAAAAGAGCCAACCCACCCATGCCGGCAAGTTGTTGTTGTTGTTCATTAGGCGCCGTTTAGAGGTGGGGTGGCAGGGTGGGGGGTTCGGACGCCGGCAACTGTTGCGTGCCCCCCCACCATAACGGAAGCCCCTCCCCATTGGCGGGCTAATGAGGAGAATGGTCTCGTCGGGGCGACGTGCACGCTTCGGGCGGGGGGGGGGGGGTTCGGCTCTCTCGACTCGATTCGCCGTGACATTTGCCATTAGCTCCGTGCTGCATCGGACCGGCGACGAAAGCAGAAGAAAAAGCCGAAATCAGTCCCAATTAACGGAGGCATCAAACGGCGAGGGGCCCCGGCAGGAGGCTCGCCACGCGGCGCTGCTAGGAAAGGTCAGGCGCCGGCGCAGCGCGGCGAGGACGCAGGATTTATCACAACTAATGAGCACTTTGGTTGGACCGAATTAAGGCCGGTGAGCGGGAGGAAGGGGGAGGGTGGTAAACAAATCAAGGAGCCTGAGCAGAACACTGGTTCTGTGACACACACACACACACACACACACACACACACACACACACACACACACACACACACACACACACACACACACACACACTGGAGCGAGCCAGCACTGGAATTAATCCCGTCCTCTGAAGACCTGGGATAAGTCAGGACGGGAAGTCAGGATATGATGAAGCGGATCATCGGTTCGCAAACTTAGACCAGCGACGCGCATGAGCATGTGCACGAGCACGTGCACGCCCGAGATCCCCTTCAAATGTTTTTGTTCAGTTCACATTGGCTTGGGTGTGAGGGTATCCCAGGGAATTTGATTTAATTGCTTTTTGCATTTTCTTCAGATTTTTACAAACCTATAAAGAGATATAATTTGAAAAAAACACACAATAATTTTTCAGATTTTCCCATGAATTTTCTTGATTTTTACTCATTTTTCAGTTGAATTCATTCTTAACAAATTTTTACGCTTTTGTTCTTTTTTTTTGGCCAAGTGCAGATTTTCTAGTTTACTTCTTGGAGACAAAATTCAGAACTTCTTTGATTCAACCGAGCTCTTTCTTGACGGCACTCATATTTTTCTCACCTTCAGATGGATTTGCGACTTATCGATATATTTGCATTTTTTTTGGCGTGCGCTGCCATGATACTACAAGTCCCACAATGCACTGCAGGTGTGTTACCAGTTTGTGATGCTGTCACATTTTTTTTTTTTTGTATTTTTGTCTCCTGCCACTACAAGACATTTAATTTTTCTTTATTTTTTGTCCGGTGCCCACCTTTAGACAAATGCTTCCGCTCAGACTTTCCCCCAGGGAAGTTGCAGATAAACTTATTTTACTTCTTTTATTTATTAATATGATTAATAATATGATGCTTTTTATAGGCGACAACTAATGAGCTCCTGGCTGTGCAATATGGTTTTTCCATTTCACATCGCCGGTCAATTAACATTCAGTTAAGAAGTTAAGGGAAAATTAAGATTGTCTGAAATAAATACCCCTGCCGCCCCCGTGACATGCAGCTGATTCTACTAGAGAACGTCAGGGGCCCCGGGGGCCCCCGGGGACGGAAACAGCATATGACACGGAGCCCCCCGGGGGTGGGGGTGGGGGGGGGGGGGGGGGGGCAGAGGTAACTCAGGCTTACATAATCCTCTGGACGAGCTTGACTTAATGTAAAGGGGGCGCAGGGATGTTTGTAATGGGGGTTCTTCAAATACTTGGTTGATACAAGAATCACAAAACAATCTATGACTGACCCACTTCTTGATCAGTATTCATCATTTCATGCTGATGTAAAATAATTCATGTTGATTAGCCATTTTTAATATTCATTTAAATTTGATTATTTTTTTAATTAATTTATTGCAAAAAAATGCAGGAAATAACCTAAAAAAAACTTTTTTCATTTAAAAATGAAAATTTTTGATGAGTGTAAAAAGTTTTCAGTGGATGTGACACGTTGATAAACAGGCAACTGGTGATTGACAAGTGCCACCTCCCTCAGGACAGTAATATTTAATAAAGAAATAAACAGATAAATAAATGAGAAAAATTAAAATCAAGATATAGTATCTCCATAAAATGTGTCAGTCACCATGTAGCGCACCGTCATAATCGCTACCTTCGGGTGTCATGTACACAAAGCTAAGCTAAGCTAAGCTAGGCTAAGCTAAGCTAAGGTTCTTTATATTCTATTGATTCTCCTTCAGAGATCCTTCCTGATCACATTCTTTTGTCACAGCAGCACAACAATGACAGTATCAATAAATATAAATAAGACAATTAAAAGATAGCAAAATACATCCACAAACAAATAGAAAGCAGAGTGAAATTCCTGGGGAGAAAAAAAGATAGAAAAAAAAAAAAAAACACGTCTGCCATTGACCCTTGACCCCGGATCAAACGTGCACCCCCCTCCTCCTGCAGGATGCAGACGTGCACATTCAGCGATTAGCTCGGGGGGGGGGGGGGTTCTTGGCATACGGTCACAAGAGAGGCACCACGACAGAGCACGAGTGCACGGTTGCACACACTCATGACGGGTTGGAGGACGTGCAGCGGCCCGAACGCAAAAGAGACACTTTTTTTCCCCCCTTTTGAAAATTATTTATTTATTTCATTTTTTTTTTTTTTTTTTTTGGACCGGGGCGCGTTCGCTGGCAGGCTGGCCGGCCATACGGCGGGGTGGGGCCCGGGGATAATGGCAGCAGAAGGGAGAGAGGGCCGACAGCTGGCGAATTCTGCCCCAATATGTTTCCATGAAAGAGGCGAGGAAATTTCAGAAGACGCGGTGCCCGGACGACACGCTCGGCGGCGAAAGGGAAGGAGGCGGGGAGGTGGGGGATTAAAAATAAAAAATTAGTCAACATCTTGCCCGTTTCACCCCGCGATGCACATTTCAGCGCGGGTGGAGGAGCTGGGGAAGGGGAGGAGGGATTTGTCAGATTCAAAAAAAAAAACAAAAAAACAACCCAAAAAAAAAAAAAAAACCTTCACAATTAATTAGAAGGAGTCGCGTGTCGCCTCCCCAACTTCGCGTCCACAGATGCGGCCCGGAGTGTTTTTTACTCCGCTTCCGTTCCCCTCCTCCTCCTCCTCCTCCTCTTCTTCTTTCCCGTCCTGCGCATATTTGCGCATCTAAAATGCAAATAGGCGTCCTGCCCCCCCCCTCGCCCTCCCTCCAATCACCGTGCCTCTAATGAGGTGTAAAATATGTGCATTAATGACAGAGAAGTTATTTAGATCTGGTGGAGGGGGGGTGGAGTTAATTGGTTTTAATCAGGGCCTACATCCATCTGCCTGCGCTTGATAACAAACTACTCCGTCCCGATGGCTCATTACGCCGACCGGGAGGCGCCGCTCGCCTTTCGGCCGCGGGGGGTCGGGGTTGGCGGCGTCTCCTGGCGTCCCTCTGCCATCTTTCGCTCCCCACCGCCGCCGCCGCCGTGGAAGCAACACCGACAGGCCGACCGGCGCTCAACGCTCCGGGGAGCCGAGGTCTTCCCCCGCGGGACCCGTCTAATTCCTGGGTTGAACCGGTCGGTTACTTTTCGCTACCGAGACGGACGGGGTTCAGCTTTTACACCGACGACTGTTACGTTTTTCTGAGCAGTGAAAATAATCAAACAAGATCTGACTCAGCGGGGAAAGAAAGTCAACTTCTGTTTCCGTATGATTTCTTCATATTTTTATCTGTTTCCCTTCTCAGCCGCTGGTTTTCCACCATGGCTGCGTTTAAAACATGACAGTTTGAACCCCTGACCCTTCGGACATGGAATTCTTTAAGCTATTTTAAAAACATACTGTAGGTTGGGATCTCAGTTATTTTCCAGGTCTGAATCAATCGACGTCCACGGGTCTCCTCCGCCCTAAACGCTCCCCGGTATCTCTCGTGATGGTGACCGCCGTATCCAAAAAAGGCCCCTAATAGGCCGAGAGTACGGAGAAATGTTTGGACTGCGGGCTCCCGCCACTAATCCCTTGGTGTCGGCGATGGTGACGCCTGGAAAGACGCGCCAACCAAAGCGGGACCCCGGAGTTCGGAGGCTCTCAAACACAAAGGGCCTCCCGGGTCCCTCGGACTGTCCGACCCTGTTACCGTTTTAAAGTTGCTCATGAGTTCCAAGAGCTACTTTTACATTTGGCCCGTTTATTAAATGATGAGCCCGGCAGGCATGGGGCGGGGGGGTCTCTCAGGACGGACGGGGGAAATCTTTATCGTGGATGACAAGCGCAGGGACGGGGGAGTGGGGGGGTCGGCGAGTGCCTCATTAATCATTAGCATGTAGCTGAGAGGCTGCTTAATAATAATAATAATAGCAATCCGGTGCTGTGATTCATGTTGTCACTTCCTGTAGTCCATCTTCGTTCACACCGGGGGGTAAAGGGTGGGGGTCTCTAATGGCGCCCGCTCCATCACGTCAAAGGAGAGAGTAAAAACCATGACGACCAAAACCATTTGTCTGAAGACCACAGAGACGGGATGTCAAGTTGCCACGACGACGGACTTTGAGATTCAAAAACGCTGCGTGGAGCCGATCGGTACCGGACGGAGGCCAAGATGGAGGACCAAGACCAGGACCAAGACTAGGCCCAGAACTAAGACCAAGACTAGGAACAGGTTCAAGACCAAGGCAAGAACAGGGCCGGCATTAGAACCAAGACCAAGACTGGGAACAATAAGATGGGGACCAAGACGAAGATCGGAACCAAGACCAGTAAGAAGTCCAAGATGAGGACCAAGATCGGAACCAAGACCAGGACCACGACTAGGCCCAGAACCAAGACCAAGACTAGGAACAAGACCAAGGCAAGAACAAGGCCAGGACCAGAACCAAGACCAGGAAAAACACCAAGATGAGGACCAAGACCAAGACCAGGAACAAGACTGAACCATTTTCAGGAGAGTAGGGTAGACCAGAATAGACCAGACCGGTCTGAGGGGATCACGTACAGGAAGGATTTGCGAGGATCCAATTTGCCCTCCCATCTTGGTGCGCGGCGGTGACGAGCAGCCCGGCGGCGCCACGTCGTTGTTTTTGACTGACAGGTGGGGAACCCCTGACCCCTGACCCCCCGACCCCAAACCCCCCCGACAAACTGCATGGCGAGGATTGGTCATTACGGGGTACCAAACTTTGACACCTAATCATAAAAACAGAATGCAAGTGATAATTACCTGTGTGTGTGTGTATGTGTGTGTGTGTGTGTGTGTGCAGCTAATAGGCCTTGACTGGAGAAAGCCACTAAATAGTCATAAATAAATAGTTACCCCGGGTGGAGGAGGGGTGGGGATGGCGTCTCTCTCTCCCGCCGCCATTCCTGACGGGGTAACCAAGTGTCTGTCATCAAGATTTAAAGTGAATTATCGGGGGCGGCTCATTCATTTTATTCATAACATTTTCTGGTGTTTTTCACTTTTCCGGGGTGACAGGTAAAATTTGAGATGCCAATAAAAACTGTAACCATTGGACTCTAATAGTCTTAAATGTTCTTTGTAAAAAAAAAAAAAAAAAAATTAACCACTTTGTCACTTGAATGTCAAGTAAGGCATGTGACATAAAATTATCATTATTATTAATCATTATAATTTTCGTAATTTCCAGACTATAAGCTGCATCTTCTTTTTTAATATGCTTTTTCACATTGGACCAATGAAATTATCGTGAAATTCTGTGGCTGTTCAATTCTGATAGAAAATGAATGGATAGATGGACTTTTCCTTGTGTTACTTAATATACATCTTTTTCATCAGCTGTGTTACAGGCAATGTTAGCCAAAAAAAAAAAAAAAAAAAAAAAAAAAAAGCATTTCCAGTACAAATCTGTGGATGTTGCCGGTATGTATTCATTTAAAAGTTTAAAAAATGTTTCTGTGTAAATATCTCATGTTACAACGTGGACACCTGCGGCATGCATACAAGAGCGCCCTATATATGTACACATCTATTTATTTTGTTCTTAGCCACAGAGCTTATATTCAGGGTGCGCTTAGTAGTCTGGAAATTATGGCATTATTATTAGTTTCCTGCTTCAGGTAAGAATTAACAGCGTGAATGTGACCTGGTCACCCGGACGCCGCCACGCCATTTCACCTGGGATACGCAGCGTTGGATCTCCCGCCCCGGGCCGGGTCACCGGCACCGCGACCCACAACGGCCTCAGGGAGCCTAAGAATAAAAAAGGATTATGTTTGATATCTGAGATGGAGATTCTTTAACCAGAAAGGGTTGACTTTCAAAGGATAAGAAGGCAGATATTATCTGATCGACATCAAGGGAACATCCAGGAAATGTCAAAGTAAGACCTACAAGACATCAAGATGTAGTCAAACGAACATCAAGAAGACATGATGGAGAATATCCCAAAGACATTGAGAGAAAGTCAAAGGAACATTGAGGGGACATCAAGGGAACATTGAGAAAACATCAAAGGGAACATTGAGAAAGCATCAAAGGAGCATCAAGGGAACATTGAGAAAACATCAAAGGAACATCAAGGGAACATAGAGACAATGTCAAAGTAACATCTAGAAGATGTCCTGTGAGCATGGAGACATCGTCATAGCAACACCGTGACCATGTCAAAATGAAAAGAGCGGAGAGAAGACGGGAAGTTTGAGGACGTATCGATGGATAAGTGAGACGATGTCAAAAGAACATCGAGACATCGTCAGAGCAACATGGAGGAGACCAATGACGTACATCCCTAGAAGCCATGACATGATATATAAAATAAAAAACAGGAAACAAGAGGCAGAGCTGAAAGTGCCCACGTTGCTACCTTGGTAGTCCGACCCTAAGGCTCAGATTCCCAGAGCGGCCCCGAAGGCCTCGTGGGCCCCGGAAACGCCGTTGAACCACAGGAGCGGGTGATGACGGGAACCTTGAGCGGCTCCTTGTATCTGCTCGGCTTCGGACCCCGAATCCCCCGACTCCCCGACGGCCACGTCTGTCACATCCGATGGCGGGGGAGAGGAACGGGGGAAAAAAAAAAAAACAGACGGCAATGCAACAAAGATGGCGCCATATGACGTCACGGGTTCAGAATTAGCATAAAAGGCTAAAAACTGACTTTTATTCCACTTTCAATTTGAAGGATAAATCAGTGATATCATATTGAATATAAATCTCATCTTGAATTCTGTCCTTTTGAAGTCAGTTATAGCCCATCAATCACTGACTTCTAAAAGCCCATCAATCATTGATCTCTAATAACCATTTCTAATTTCCCATCAGCCATTGATTTCCAATAGCCCACCAATACTGATTTGATGATTTCCAATAACTGATCAACTTCTGATTTCTAATAACCCATTAATCATTGATTTCCAATATCTGAGAAATCGCTGATTTCTGATAGCCTATCAATCATTAATTTCTAAAAAACACTCGTTGATTTCTAAGAGCCTATTACCCATTTATTTCTAATAACCGTCAATCTTTGATTTCTAGTAGCCCATCTTTCATTGATGTATAATAATCCATCAATCACTGATTTCTAATTACCATTTCCAATAATCCATTATGGTTCTAATAGTCCAACAATTATAGATTTCTAACTGCCCATCAATCATTGTCACCTATCAATCATTGACTTTTGATAGCCTTCAATCTTTGATTTCAAATAGCCTATCAATCGTTGATTTCTAACGACCCATTAAACACTGATTTCAAGTATCCCGTCAATCTCCTATTCCTAAAAACCCATCAACTATTGATTTCTTATCGCCCATCAATCGTCCCGAATCTCCTCTGCTCCGCAGCAAAGTTGAAAAAAAAAAAACGCCCGGCAACTTTTTAGTTCCTCGGTACGAAACTCAAGATCAAAAACGAGAGCGGTGTCAACGGCGCCCTCGACCCCCGGGCGCCGTGCTGCCGCCGTCTGCTATGCAAATGAAGTCGAAGGGGAGGAAAGCGAGCGAAGGCGCTAATTGTTCCCGGGTGCGGGTGAAGGGCCCGCGAGGGGGCTCACCTGAGCCGGACGAGTGTCATCGTCGCGGCCTCGCCGGCGAAAAGTGGCACCTAATGGCGCCCATTTTGCCGGCTGAAAAGAGAGCCGGGGGGGGGGGGGGGGGGGGCCCTCGGAGCGACCTCCGCGGCCCCCCCGCCAACCCGCCCGGCTCAACAGCCTCTCCAGGAAAACATCAAGACGGCACTAATTAAGGTAACAAAGTCGTGGCGCACAGTCGGAGTGTAAACGGAACCTCGCCATGTAGGTCACAGCGGCGCTTTTAGCAAAGCTATGCATATTAATGCTGCCCTGTGTGTGTGTGTGTGTGTGTGTAACTGTGGGGGCTCTTCTCTCCAACATATGCATTGCAAATTGAGATTACAGCTGGCCGCGGCGAGAGAGACACGTCCCCGCGGCTTTGGCCACCGGGCCGCGGCGGAAATAAGGTGACCTGATGGCGAGCCGGGCGGCGGGTCGGCGGACGCGCGGTGAGAGGTGACCTCGTTCTGGCGGCCGTGTGAAAACGGCGAGTGACGGTAGCGGCGCAGGCAGCTGCTAGGGTGAGCGTCGCGTATTCAGGAAGTACTGTTATCACATGTTTCTACACTGTTATCATTGTATTACACTGTTATTACTGTTAGCGTCACATACACTTTTTCCTCGTCTTAGCTTTTGGGTGACTTTCATTTGTCTTATTATCTCCGTCTCTCACCGCCTTTCTTATCATCCTTGTTAAGTATTTTTCCACGGTGTCTCTTGAGGGTTTTTTTCATTTTCATTTCTGGAAAAAAAAAAAAGGACACCATAGAGCTAATACTACACCATAAGCATGTTCCTCCATGCACACCCCCACCCACTATTTGAGAAGCAATGGTTTACATCAGGGGTGCTCACATTTATCAGCATGTCAGCTACTTATAAAATGACCAAGTCAAAATGATCTACCCACAACAAAAATGTAAAACATTCTTTATATGTACAATGTATGTTGATGTACCTTGCATAACCGCATGAGCCAATATTGCACGACACAAAATAATTCTGTAGATTTTTTGTCATGACCCAACTTCCCTCTGATGACTTGCACTGAATTGAACGATAGTCCGGACAGTAGCCGCTTACAGCCGGCCTTCTGAACGATGATGTGACTCACCTAAACCATGCTTCGCTCGCGGCTTTCGCTTTTGAAATATGTTGAGTGAAAAATGACTGCTGTCAGGACAACTGGGATTTTAGTTCCTTCACCTTTCTCTTTCTCAGCTCGCTTTTCGGCGGGACGTCCGTGTCGTCTTTTCCGTGAACGGTCCGAAAATGATGCTCCTTATTACCCTTCTTTGGTATCGCGAACGCACTTCGAAAATGCCATCATGAAAGAAAAAAAGTCTTCCTCCCATTCCATATGAAAGAAATAAATTTTTGTCTTCTTACTCGGTCCAGCTCCCCCACTTATTTTAAAGCCTTTCTTTAGTTTGAGAGAAAAAAAGGAGGGCTAAAAATTGGACCTAACTTGCTGACTAGCTTGTTAGCTTTGCTGCACTTCACGCTGTTGTCCGTGCACGCGCAGTGACCTCAGTGTGAGAAAAAATCAGATGTCATCTGACTGGCTGCCCTGTATATCAATCAAGTGACTGGATGGATGATAGGCTGACGTCTATTTTTTTTTAATGTCATGCGATCTACCAGTGTTACCTTTGCGATCGATTGGTGATCGACATATTGAGCACCCCTGGTTTAGTATGACGAGTACAGTGACAGCCAATCAGTGGTATTCTTCAGGCCTTTGTACTGCCTGTTTACTTCCTGTTTTGTGGAGTATTTTTACTCCCGGGATGTTTGTGTCTGTCAACGAGTCACCGAGCGGCTGCTCGTCGGGCGCCGCCCGGCCGGCCGTCCCCGACCCGGAGGAGGAGCGGACGATGCGTGGCGCAGATCGTCAGCTGAACCTCACAAATCGTCCGCCGCCACGTCAGTCAAGAAGCCTTGTTTACCTACACCCACCCTACCGCCTCTCGCCTGGCTGCCTCGCCGCCGCCGCCGAGGGACGTGTGATGTACATCATCGGTAATCAGATAAGTTGGGTACCATCCTCCCGCTTTCCCGCCGAAACAACATGTCCGCTGAACTGAGCGCCAGAGTGCAACTGTCACATTAGCCGGCGGAGTGGAGCCCCCTCCGCCCGATGCCTGGTAAACAAACCCCAAAAGATGTTTTGCGTGACAGACAGACTGACAGCTCTTTCAGACACGACCGCCGCCGTCACCACCCCTCCCCCGACGAACTCTTTAACCAATTAAAAAGGCATAGTGGGGCTCACGTTTGAATATGCATGACAGAACGCAAAACAAAAAAAGAAAACGACGCCTGAAACTGCTAATTATTTGGTCAACAGGAGCGACGGCGCTCGGCTCGCCGCCGCCGTCTGTTTGATTTGCGAAATCTGCCCCGCTCCAGTGACGGAGGACTGTTTTCGTTTTTTTTTTTTTTTTGATCTCCTTCCTTTTCAAGCCCGCCGCCCTAATGAGGCGTTTTCGCAGGGCGACTGAAACGGGCCGCGGTTTGAAAAAGAGCCGCTTCAACGGCTAACGGTTTGTCACTTCTCGTAATGAGCCTTGTTGGGTCTCCTCTCCCCGGAGCTGCGAACGCCACCTCCCCGGAGCCTTTCATGTAGAGCTTGATGAGTTCCTGCTCAGAGTAGCACAATTATTCGGGGATCCCCGGGCGGACGGTCGGTTCCCGGGGGTTTGTTTATAAAAATGGTTCCAGATAAATAAATAAAGGATTTTTTTAAACATTCATATAAAGGCCTACGCCAAAGGAGGGGTTGTACACTGAAGTTCACATCTGGACACATTTTGTCAGGATAAACCTTGATTCCAGAGCTGATACTGGAAAAAAAAAAACGGTGAGACTTGAACGTCTCAGCGGTGTCTGAAATGAAAATAAATGAAGGTAATAAATCCCGAGTCTGGCGATGCGTTCACTGACATTCACGACAAAAAAAAAAAAAAAAAAATGGACGGGACATGCTGATGTCACCCGGGGTGACGGCGATGGATGTGGCGGACTGATTAGCGACGCGGGGTAACTCGGTCGCCATGGGAGCCACATGAGAAACAGGGTGAGGAAATCAGCCGCTTTTTCTCAGGGAAAGCTAACCTTGTTAGCATCCACCATTGTAGCATCTAGCTCACAGGCGGGCAAACTACGGCCTGCGGGCCACATCCGGCTCGTTGGTCTTCTTAATCCGGCCCGCCAAAGATTGATACAGAATTTGTACTTGATGTGAATGATTGAACGTTTGTATCAGTGAATGTAGGAGCTCAAACAGGAGATTATTTAATTTTTGTAGCAAATTGAGAACAATTTTCCTGAGCTGAATGACACAGATCAGCTTTGAGATTTAGTCTTTACCGTGAACATACTGACACAGATGAATGAGCTGCACGTGAAGCTACGAGGGAAAAACTGGTTTATGCAAGCAAAGAACCTTCAAAACAGAGCTGGAGTCTGATATGCAGTGTTAATAAATGCATTCTTTTTTTTTCTTTTTTTTTTATATGTATTGTATCTTGCGCCGACCCGGCCCGTCTGTCAAATTTTAAAAGTCAATGCGGCCCCTGAGCCAAAAAAGTTTGCCCACCCCTGATCTAGCTCATCTTAAAGGGTAAGAAAATAAAGCTACTCTGGCCGTCAGTGATTTTATTTTGGTGACTTCCTGCATTTTATGGTGAACGGATGACCGGTTCCCCCTAAAAATTGAACGAATCACCGCCGCTCAGCTTCACGTCACACAACCGAGTGTTGGCATAAAAACGTCTTGCTAGCCCAGAAAGCTTAGCAAATTTCCACCCGGAGCCACAGCAGCCTCTTCATAGCCCAGGCTATGGTGGCAAGTCAGATGGCCGTGGAGTCTAGACGAATCGGCCAATTTAGACGGTGGGAGCGGATAGATTTGACCGTAAAAAAAGGATCCACTTCCTCCGGCACCAAATCATGCTCCAGGCGTTCCTGTCAACCATGTTTCTCCGGGAACTTAAACTCCCAAAGCGGCCAGCGATGACGTCACCGCCAATCTACCGCCGCCCCCATCATCGCCGACGGCAGCCCGGCAGGCCGCCCTCTTCTTGCTCGGCCCCGCCGGGGCCGCGGAGACGTTCCTCTCGGGCTCCGAGGAGAGCGGAGGAGAAGCGATCCAGTCGGCCTCGCCGCCTCCTGCCAGAAACACTGCTCATCCAAAGTCATTTGCGGCAAAGTCCATTATCATCATCACTTGCGGTGATGAATTCCCCGCGATGGCGGCGGCGGCAGCCTCTACCCATAATGACATTCTGCTCTTGTTGGCAGTCGCTCCCCGTCAGATGGCTTCCTCCCAGCAGCCCGGGTGTCAGACGGCACGCACACGCACACACACACACACACACACACACACACACACACAGAACGGCGGGGCCCTCGCCGCCTCGCTGCCGGGGACAATGGGGATGGAGGGGCGGGGCTTCGGCTGGGGGGGGGGGGGGTTGGTTGTCAGGCAGCGTGTTGCTTTTTTAATGTAATCGCCAGCGACATTGGGAAATGGATGCAATTGTTATGCTTATCTTTTACGTTTACCGTTGTAAACACGCGCCGATGAGCGCCCACTTCCTGTGGGGCGGCGGGGATGGACGGGGCCGGGGCTGCAAATTACTGCGTGCATTCAACGGTTAAACGGACGAAGCGGGTGGTTTGCATGAACGGCGGGATCGTCATGGCCGACCGGGGAGACGGAGGGCTTGAAACGTTTGCGCTTTTCAGGTGACAGATAACGCGCGAGCAGCAACGCAGTAATGGCCGGCCAAACCCGCAGGTGTCATTGAGGGGCGCGGTAACAAAAGGGACGCCAATCGCGCAACCGTTATTGCTAGTTTCTGACCGACGTGGTCGTCGAGAGCCACAGATTGGTCTCGGTGGTTACGCAGACGTAAGACGCCCCCTACAGGCAGCTGTACGAACAACACCAACAGCAAGAAAAGGCAGCAAAGAGCTAACGGAGATGATTTCAAATCTTAAAAAACAAACGAGCCACTGTCTCTCATTCAGCTTCCTCTGCTCACCGGTCGCCACGGTTACAAAAGTTGAGGAAGTTGGTTCCAGATGACTTCCACAGCAGAGTTTGGTAACTAATTGGAGTGCAAGGAAACCTTGACATACAAGCGCCTCGACTTACAAGTTTGCTGAGATGCGAGGCCTCACTTGTGGCCGCCGTTGTCCGTGAAATGATGTTTAAAAACAGTGGGACGTGCCGCCGTCACTTGGTAGCCCTTTGGTGGCAAAGCATGATGTTGTGGATTGGTCCATGGAGTTGTTGTTGGTGAGATACCGTGGTCAACAGCATCGTCTGTGAGAAAGAACGATATATTTACAGGGATTTGGTGCAGCGAAAGGGGGAAATATCAACGGATGAGACATCGGAAGAGTCACTCACGGCCTGTCAGTTTGATCATTTTAAAAAGAGTAGCGGCATTCATCCCATCGTGAAATTAACTTTATCAATAAAGTGTAGCAAAGTGTGCTAATTATGTTTAGCAACACGTGGTAGCATTAAGTGCGTAGCAAGTAAGTTCAGCTAAGCGATTGAACACCAAATGAAAAACTCCCCCCACCTCCTCCGTCGCCTTCTTCGCCTGATCTTCAAGGTAAATTCCAATAAATAAAATGTATTCGTGAATTTCTTGACATTCTCTTGTATTATGCACTATTATTTTTTTTCTATTATAAGAAAAAAAAAAAATCTTATTTAAAACACGTAGCTGGACTGAATTATAGCCTTTCATTTTCATGGGGAAATTTAATTTGATATACGAGCAAATTGCACCAGGAGCTCGCTCAGGGAACCAATTTAACCCAAATGAAAGTCAAGGTAAGACTATATATGTGATTTACTGTTATTTATTAAAAGTTCAGACCGTCGTGGAACATGACCACACAATGCACGCCGATCGGTCGTACCTTCAGAGGCAGCTACGCTGCTCAGAACCGCTGGAACAGTGGTGGAATGGGATTTTAACATTCCTTCCTTTCTGCTTGTGGAAAAGTATCATCTCACGACCGCTCACATCTAAACACTAGTTTTACAGAGTTCTTACTGAGATTGTACCAGGACTGTGTCTCTTAAAGGGTTAAAGTTTACAAGACATGCAATGTTTTCACCTGGTGTCTGCACAGCCGCAGCGATTTCACTCTTTTCCTTCTCCGCTCGCTCGTGGGGTACGTCTGCCCGCTATCCCTTCCCCCCCACACACACACACTTTGTACTGGACTCTGACAAAATATTGAAACACTACCACGTTTTAATTTTTTGCACTAGTGCTGCTTTGCACTGAGAAAACCACCATGCTGCTATTGCACCGCACACTACACATTATGGTTCTACCTACTGACCTTTGCACTAAACTCTATATGCCGCCACACATCAGTCTGTATCTGCGTGCACTTTATACTTCATAGTTTGTTTAATGTTGAATGTAACATGCAGAGAAATTGACAATAAAGCTGACTTGGGACTCTGGCACCGATACTTTAGTTTTCTACCAGGTTTCTGTTTCGTTGGATCTCGGCTATCGATCGGTGATCATGTTACGTCCCATGAAGACTGAAAGACTGTCGATAATATCAAACATATTGTTTGATATATTGATATTGTTGTGAACCTGAGACCAGGAAAAGACTGATCTAAAACAGACTGGATTACCACAAGAAGGTGGAGATGACGGGAGCCTGCCAAACTCACAAAATTTCTTTACAATTTGGAGTTATTGGTCGACTGCGACTGTGAAAATCTGGAGACACCAAGAAAAAAAAACAACTAAACAAACAACCCACAGCCACAGAATGCTGAGATCCATCCAGGATCGGCCGAACCGTCAGGACGCTGGAGGTTACTCACATCCTTGCTAGCGTAGCTTCAAGCATCCGTGAGAGCAGAAGAAAACATCTGCCCAACGATGATGGACATATTCTTTGCCGCCGTCTGATGAACCACATCTAGTTTAGTAGTTTTAGGGCTTTACTACTACTTTGCTGCTGTCTTCTATTTTTATCCCTCTGTGTACATAGCGCTTACCTCGGCTTAGCGATCGAATTCGTTCTTTGAGTCCGTTTGCGAGCTGAATCAACGTTTCCCATTGAAATCAATGTAAATCCCACCGATCCGTTCTCTAGACCCCAAAAACATACCGTGCATTAAGGCAACTATACAGAAAGGAACTGAGGATAACCTTAGTTATTACTGTTTCTGGTGTTCTTCGTCTTCTTGTACTCGGCATTCCTTTAACTAAATCAGCAAAAGTAAAGCCTTCTCTCATGTGAGGCCCTCGCTGAGGCTGTCTCCTGCTAGCTGTCTTTCATTAATCCAAACTTACAATAACTTTTCTACTTCTTCTGAGACTTGAGACCATTGATTCGTTAACCTAGCCGCCCCTTTAGCCCCTTTAGCCGTCTTTAGCACGTTGTCGTTCTTCAGGATAGTTCTGATGATTGACTTAGCCGTGTTGTAGTGGTTGGGGAGATCAACATAAACACCCCTCTCACACTTAGCTATAATTTCCTTCTTCAGATCGAATGCGATTCCTAACTCCTTCTTGACACCACTAGCACAAGCCCTTTTTACTTTTTTGGGAGCCATAATGAGGGCTAGCTTACTGAAACGGCGTTATTACAGGAGAACACAACAATCAATGAGTTGAACAACTGCAGAGTAGCACGCACAACTTTTTTTAGGACAGCATCTCTGAGGGAGTTTTAAATTAAGTTGTTATTTACTTCTGTGTCTTTCAACACAGTCAACGGCAGCCAAAAACATCCTGAATAAATGAAGAAAATAAATAAATAAATAAATATATTGGAATTAAAATAAAGGCAAAAACACATGATTTAAATTAAAAAAAAATCAAGTAATAATTATATACGCACCTGAACAATAAATGCATTAAAAACAATTAATAAATAAACAAAACAAATAAATAAATGAAAGAATAATAATAATAAACAAACACACACACGTACCAGCAGATAACATTTAGGCCTTGATAAGATAAATACACTAAATCTAAACCCATTTAAAAAATAAAACATGACAAAATAAAGCTCTTCCTCCGATGCTACCTCACTGGGACATCTTCCACACTGTGGCCAGCCATCCCATAATATGACCAAGAAGCACAAACCCCCTAGAGTCGTATGATGTTAGTTACAATTTACGTGTTTTAAGAAATCATCGGTCGATATCGGGGTTCGCCGTCTTTGTTTACATCTGGTTCGCAGTACAACGACCTTTTGGCCCGTCGCCCCCGGAGACGCGGGAGGTCGTGAATGCGGGGACCCCCCCTCCCCCTCCCCCTCCCCGGCTGAAGGTGACTCTCAGCCCGGGCTTACCGGGGCCCTGGCAGGTGCGGCGGCGGCGGCGGCTGACGAGTGCTGATGGTGACCAGGTGGGAGATGTTATCCTAACAGTCTGGAACTCTTGTGAATTATTTGCTGATGGATATAAACAGCTGTTATTCTTGGTAATGGAAAGCAATTAGAAACATCTGCACACTTGGCCGTGAGCGATGCCTCCCAACGCCGGCCGCGGCTCCCGGGTGCCGCCGGGAAATAATTACATCATCGGGACGGGACGGGGGGGACGGGGGGGTTACTGATGTGTGAAGAGCAAGGAGGAGAGCCCAGACACACACTCCAGGTGTGTGTTAGTCACCCTTCTGAGGATAATTACCGTTTCAGGATTCGTCCTTAAAAAAGCGCCCCCATGGCGGCGGCGGTGGGGGAGGGTGTTAACCAGACAACTGAATTTTTTGTGGGGGTTCTTTTGATTTCAACGTAATTTATTCAGCGGTTAATTCTCTCTGTTCTGCAAGTCTCTTTTTTTTTTTTTTTTTTAACAATTTAGTGCAAAATCATTGGCGGGAAATGGAAGATGGAGGTCGTGTCACAAACACAGAGATAAATAAAACGACCGGAGATTATTACTTTATTAATGCCATTGGTGTTTGCTGAGAATCGGGCAGGAAGTGAATGTTTGTCCGGAACAGAGACGATTTATTTAAACGCTGGCTTGATGACAAATGAAGTACCTTGTCATTTCATTAAAATAAACAAAAGCTAACCTGAAGTTTAAGAATTACAAAAAAAAAAAACACAAATAAATAGTTCCTGAGTATTCAATTATTATTTAAGTAGTTCTAAGATGATGATGGACTTGAAGAAGACATTACCTTTTAATAAAAAAAAATAGAAAAATGCACACAAAGTAGCCTGAAGTTTAAAGAAAAAAAAAAAATCACAGATGAATAGTTCATGAGTATCTTATTAATATTGAAGTGTTAAAGTATTAGTTTTAAGTATTATTTAAGCATTTCTCAGATGAAGTGGGGTTGAGGGAGAAGGAATTACCTTATAATGATATTCATTAAAACGAGCACAAGCTAACCGAGTTTAAGAATTAAAAAAAAAATCCCCAATCTGCTGAATGCATTTGCCTCCTGGGGGTTCAGGGGAGAAAGTTGAGAGATCCTTCAGAGATTTTGGGAACTTCAGAATATAAATAAAACAACCGCCGGGTGTGAAGTGTGTGTGAGTGTGTGTGTGTCGGGGGGGTTGTACCCCCCCCAGAGAGAATCTGATTCAACACATTACTCAGTGAAGAGATCAAGTCGGACATTTTGGCTCAGCCCAGCAGACAGGTGTGACCTGACAAACACATCAAAACCTCAACAGCACAGAGCATCTGCAGCACCACACACGCACACACACACACACACACACACACACACACACACACACACAGGATTTAAATCATTTAAAATTGTAAAGAAACTAAGTGCGGGCTCCTTTTGTCACAACTGAAGTCAAAAATGTCCAAAACCTCTGACTGTTTCTCTCACACACACACAAACACACATAGTTAACAACTGTACAGAAATAGCCAGAATTGCCTCATTTTGTCAGCACTGACTCAAAAATGTCTAAACATCCTGTACACACACACACACACACACACACACACACATACACACACATACACACACACACACAAACACTTCAACTGTTGAGAAAGAAGCAGACACTCTCTCTTTGTCTTTGTCAAACTGTACTCACACTCTGCACAGTCCAAACCTCAGACTGCTTCTCACCAAGTACAAAAACACACTTGCAGAACCCCCAAGCACACGCACACACACACACACACACACACACACACACACACACACACACACGGTCTTAGACAGTTCCCACTGTAAAGAAACAACCAGAAACACCCTCACTTTGTCAAACTGTACTCACACTACAAGACGTCCAAACCTCGGACTCCTTCACACCGAGTACAAAGACACACACACACACACACACACACACACACACACACACACACACACACACACACACACACACACACACACAGTGGACATTTGTTATGGTGATAATTAATTCTGTCCTCACAGACACATAAAAGATGTGTCTGTTTGGTTCCTGAGTATGAATTCACTCTGAATGTCATTAAGTGAAACTCCTCGGACGAAAAGACAAAAAAGTTACTACTCGAGTATTTCAAATATTTGGAGAACCTTCTTGTTTTTTCTTCATGCTTGGAGTCACAAGAAACTTGGAGGCGGGGCTTATTGATGGATCAGCTGTCAATCACAGGGTCCAATATCGACATCCAGAGTCCAGAACTTTTCAGACTGCGGGAGGAAGACGAGTTTTCTCCTAAAGTTTAGGAAAAAGAACGCACACATATCAGGGACCTGAAGGGTATTGCGGCAGGTAGCGACGGTCTCGCACCCCCTGGAGGCGCCCGAAGCTCCGTCTTTTCATATCAAGCGCCGCCGTGTGACCCCGCGGGCGCGGCGCTCTGCTCGACGCTTGATTTGCAGCCCGTCACGTCGCAGCGTGTTGTCCTTATGTTGTGTGTGGAGCCGCTGACCTTCTCCCTTCCCACCCGCCCCCGACCCCCTCCCTAAAACAACGGAGCGGGCGCAGCGGCCGCGGGACCCCCCGGCCGTTCAAACGCCGCTAAAGCATGACCGTGACTCCTCGGATACATCGCGGCCGGAGTCCTGCCGCGCTGTCTGCTCCGGCGGGGGCGAAGGAAGCGAGATGGCAGGTCGGAACTGATGGTTTAAATAGTTCCTCAGAAGAAGAAGGTCACAGGTGAGCGGGGACGCGCGGTTCGCATCGGTTCAGGTGTGTTACTGAACTCCCCCTAGTGGCCGCCAGCTGCTACTGCATGTCAAGTATGGCGTGACCTCTAGAGGAAAATAAATAACAGGTAATAATAAATAATGTGTAAAAATACCTAATGAAAGAGAATGTACAGAAATAAATTAAATTTATTTACCCTGAAGATTGGATGACGATGGCGGCAGTCAGAGGAGGTTGGGAGAGTTTTTCAATTGAACCGATTAGCTAAACTTAATGCTACAATGTATTGTTAAATGTAATTAGCACACTTTGCTAAACTTTATCAGAATTTAGAGACGGAGTGAATCAGCTCCTCTTCTTAAAATGATCGAACCGTCCCCGACTGGCTTTGAGTGACTCTTCCGACGCCTCATCCGTCGATGTTCCCATAAATGTGCCGTTCCTTCTCACAGACGATGCTCTGGAACAGTATCTCACTGATGACAACTTTGACAAGTGGAGAACTCGCACACCTCCCCCTGTTTTTCCATGCTATTCTCAGGGCTATCTGGTGGGGGGGTGCGTCCCACTGTTTTTTAAACACCGCTTCCCGGACAGCGGCGACCACATGGGTGTCAAACATTCATCCCGCTCAGGTCCTGACTCAGATCACAAAGCAAAAAAAAAAAAAAAAGCATAAAAAATAAATAAAAATATTAAAAAAAAAAAAAAACACAATACAGGACTACTTTTTATACAACTTTGCTGTACTGTGTGTGTATATAGGCCCCCAAAAACATGTACCAATACCCATGAATTTGTGTGCATACATATATATGTGTGTGTATATATATATATATGCACACAAATTCATACATATATATATAATGCATATGTACATACATACATACATACATATACATATGTATGTTTTTGGGGGGGGTTCTGTTTGGATTTCCCATCTCGGCTGTAAACCTAAAGCATTCCCTTCCTCGGCGGCTGGCGGCTCTCAAGGACCACAGCGTCGATAAAAATATCACCCCTCCGTGATGGAGGCAGGCGGCCGGCAGACGGGACACGGAGGCGTCTCTTGAGACAAAGTGTTGTTTGTGTGTGTGTCTGTGCGTGTGTGTGTGTGTGTGTGAATGCCGTGTCGTCGCCGGGGCTCTGTAACCCCTCGGGCAACAAACAGAAAATACCCGTCAGAACGGATGAACCTGCGGGGCCCTGAGCGGCGGCGGCGGCAGGCAGGATACGCTGATGCCGGCTGGCGTACCTGTCACGGGGAGCTGCAAAGCGCGGTTCAAAAACGAGGTGGCTGGTGTCACATCGGCCCGCCGGGGGGCGCGTGTGTGTGTGTGTGTGTGTGTCAGCACTTTGTGTCTCCTCCCGCTTTGTTTGTGTTGTTGTTCAGTCCGAGCCGCTCCGCCCGGCTGCCGCGCCCCCTCCTGGGACCTCACAGCCCTATTTTTCAACAGCGAAGGTCGCGACTCTGCAGCCATTCCTCTTGAAGGTTACACACACCTGGATGGTTTGTTTACACATTTAAAAACATATATGATTAACTTAAACAACTGTCTCCGACGTGAAAGAGAAAGTTTGTCATTTACTGGGAAATTTACAACGAAATAACAAATCAGAAGCTTCTGAAGCAGAAATAACAGAAAAAAGCCTGTTGATAATTTTCAGTCAATGTACAGTATGTGTGTGTGTGTGTGTGTGTGTGTGTGTGTGTGTGTGTCTACGTTTGTACCCGCCCGGCCCCTCTCTCAGGTTAATCTACTGTAAGACCCTGCCGCGTACACGGT
Organism: Fistularia commersonii; assembly: GCF_037954325.1. Classification (NCBI taxonomy): domain Eukaryota; kingdom Metazoa; phylum Chordata; class Actinopteri; order Syngnathiformes; family Fistulariidae; genus Fistularia; species Fistularia commersonii. Next base: position 6,278,751 of record NC_141305.1, read on the forward strand.
AAATAAAAGTCGTCTGGTTAATCCAGTCACGGCGAGCTCATCCCCGTCCCGCGACTCAGCGACGTGATCGGCTGCGCCTTGGCTAAATGCTTTTTCCTTTTTAAAGCCCGGCCCTGGACGGCCGGGGACAATAACAATAATTGGAGTAGCGGCGGTCCGTCCGGGCTACGGCAGAGCGCTCCCCCGGCTCCCAGATGGTCCGTTCAGCCCTTTTAATAATGAAATCTGCTTTTGTGTTATTTAAAAAATGACAATAACCTCTGCGCTAATCCCGTCGACTCGCGACCCCGCACACCTGGATCCCGGCGCTGCACGTACGTCCGAAATCCCCCCCCCCCCCCGCCCCCCACCGGAACATATTAGGATTATATCCGGGGTATGCTTCTTTTAATAAATAGTTTACACAAGCATATCTGTTTAATTTTATCCGCCCCTGCACGGTGGATTACGGCGGGGTTTGGGTTGCATGTACCGCCGCCCGCAGACAGATCATGCAAACATCTGTACAACAATTCATCAGGAAGAATTATGTATGGCCGAGCAGAGGCGGGGGGGGGGGGGGTAAGCCGGCTGTCCTCAAAGACCCAGGCAGACCATAAACCATAAATAATGCAGGCACGATTAATTGGTTTATGCTAGCAGCATGTGTCGTATATATCTCTATATAAATATATTGATAGATACGTAAACATGGCCGCCGCAGCGCACGGGTGGGGGTTAACCTGTCAATCATATGGAGGCGTCCAACCATTTACCTTCTCATTCATAATTCAAGAGTCCCGTTCGTCCATGTCGGAATGGAGTATCTTTTTAAAGCTGGAGCCAATCAGAGCTGTCATTGGGGAGGGAGGCGGGGCCTAACCTGGCCAGGGGCCCTGTCAATCACAGGGCCACATGGAGACCGCCGTTCAAATCCCGGGACAATTTAGAGTCTTCGACCAATTCAATACTGTTTTTGGACTGCGGGAGGAAGACGAAGAAGCTGGAGAGAACCCTGGATGGAGAACAGGGCGAGAACTCGGGGTCGAGAACGTGGAGATGGTTTAGACCGTGGAAAAAACCCCGGCTGGAGAACATGAAGAACAGCCAAGGTGGAGAACGCTCTGGGTTTGATGGAGAGAATCAAGCTGCGCTTCCTGGAGAACATCCAGGGTGGAGAACCTGGAGAGAACCCAGGTTGGAGAACACAAGGACTCTGGCAGGTCGAGTAAAAAAAGAGGCGACATTTTCCTCAGATACGAGAAGAGAAGCAACATCTGAAGTTGCGGCAACAAGGAGAGAATCGGTCTCACGGCAGCGGAGAACATCAGAGAACCCCAGTGTTCTGCGTTCAACACGAGTCCTTCACGCTGGACTTTCTCGTGAGTCCCATAGACCTCCGAGAACCCGGTCCGCTCCCTCGCCACCCCTGCTCCATAAAACCAACTGGGGACCAAATAGTTCTTCACGGATCAGCGACGGGAGGCGCCAAATGTCAATCTACTTAAAAGGAGAAAGGCAGCTTTTCGGCCGCGACCCTCGTTGTGTGTGTTTCCACGCTCGGAAAAGTGTGTGACAACCTTTAAATTATACACACCGCGCTTGACCGTGAGGTCCATACACCCCTCTCTCTGGAGGTCATGGTGGCGTCTCCCCCCCCCCGCCCTCGCGTCGAGTGGTGTATTCCGAGCTGGCGTGCCGGGGTAAATACTGCCGCACCTGCATGTTGCAGTGATCGGGCCGGCGCCGGCAGATGGTCCTCACCCTTCGCTGAGCACGAGCTCCAGCACCTGGGACGCAGGGGAAATCCTTCCGTGCGCACGCCGCTCTGTCAAGGTGCACATGCACACACACACACACACACACGTTGCCCGTGTGTGTGCGCGCGCAGGCATGCTCAGCACATTTCCCCCCCCACGCATCTATGTGTGAATAATTAAAACTTGACCCTCGAATAAAATTCACTTTTATAAGTATAAATTCTAGACCTTTCCATTATTTTTTTTTCTAAATCCCGATGAATTACATTTTAACTTAACTCTTTACTTCATACATTTTCTGTCGGCGCTCTGAGGAAACATTTCTTGTTCCTCGTTTCAGTTATTTTTCAGGTATATTTTGGTCAGATGTTACATAAAATATATATTTCCAATGATTCTGGGGTGGATTTATTTCAGCAACTTGGACTTCATGTTGAAGGTCCAGTTGTCCTTCCAAGTTTTGGGGAAAACTGTTTTTTTTTTCCACTAAATTATCAGTTTAGTGAAAAATGAAAGCAAACGCAAAGAAAACGTTTCACAAGATCAGAGAATCCAAGTTCTCTGGTTCTACATTCAAAGATCTTGTTTCCTGTCAAAACGGGAGAACAGAGCAACGTCCTCCTGTCAATACATTCGACGCAGGAGATTATTTCTTTCATCTGGATTAATCTGAATCTGTCTTATAATCCTTCATGTCAAACCCGGACTGGAAAATGTTGTTTCACTGAAAAATGTCCAGGTAATACCCATGAAACCAGCGGGAAACAATCGAAATCAAATTTAATCTGAACATTTCTAAAAATTAGGAACAACCAGCAAAATATCAAAAAGATACGCTATTGCAAAAAAGAACAGCAGCGGCCCCGAAAAAAATTCACCAGTCGAAGACTTTACGAACAAATCCGCCGATACCGTGATATCTTGACTTATGAGTTGAATTTGTTCCGTCCCCGTGCTGGCAACTCAATTCCCTCGTAAATCAGATTTAATTTCCCATTTAAATCTAGTAATCTAACAGTAATACCTTGACTTGAGTCGAATTGGTTCCAAGCTGGTTAAATCAAATTGAATTTGAATTAAAATGAACTGGAGCACTATTAATCCGTTCTAGACCCTCAATTGTGTTGCGTTTCTAAATAAGGAAAATGTACTATTTTTATCACAAATAATGTACAGAAAATAAAAATACATAATGAAAGAGAACGTAAAGAAATAAACAGGTTTTCTTACGTGTATTTACCACGAATATCGGACAGAGATGCAAAGACGGGGTTTTCATTTTGTGCTCAATCACTGATCTTAGTAGCTACACACTTAATGCTACACCGTGTTGCTAAATGTAACACATTTAGCGACAGAGTGAATGCCGCTTCTTTTGCTAAAATGATAAAAAAAAAAAAAAAAGACTCTTCCGATGCCTCGTCCGTTGACGTTCCCGCCGTCTGCGGCACCAAATCCCCGTAAATGTGTCGTTCCTTCTCACATATGATGCTCTCAGCCACGATATCTCACCGACAAGCTCCCCATCCTATCACGGATACGTCCACCCCATGCACACCTCCCCCTGTTTTTCCACGATCTTCTCCGGGCTACCAAGTGTTTTTCCAGTGTTTTTAAACTCAAAACACAAAGAGAAGAAAAAAAAAAAAAAAAAAAAAAAAAATTGACCGGGCGACGTCTCGCGTCTCGGAAAACTCGACGCTTCCACGGCGCTCCCAATAATCACCAAACTGCTGTGGAAGTCATGTGGAAGCAAAAGTGACCCATTTCTTCTTCAACTGAGCCGGTAAAGTTGTTCGCTCTCCCGTCGGCTGAACTTTTGTAACCGTGGCAACCGGTGGGCGGAGGAAGCCGGATGAGAGACTGTGGCTCGGCGGGCATCCTTGGCCCGTCGGGATTATTTACACACAAAGTGCCGCAGAAGTTCTCGGGGGGCCTCGGCCCGCCGTTATTGTTCGGCCTCTCGGGATGTTAATGAAACCTCGCCGATGTTTATTCAACAAGTCGGATGAATCTGCGGCGGTGAGTCACGCCCCCGAGCCCCCCGGCCCCGGGACGCAGTCAAGGGGAGCGGGTGATAAATCACTCCAAGAAAAGCGTAATGCGGCCTTACACTTTAGGGTTTAATCATGGCGGCGCACGGAGCCGCTCGCTCCCAGACGGCGGCGGAGTCACGGGCGCGCCGTGGCCCGGACCTTCACTCCTGTCCCACATCAATCAGCTGCGGGGCGGTTTTTAATTTTCCCCCACTGCCAGACTTCCCGATATCGGGTCGGGGGGGGGGGCTCACCTCCGGCGTTAGCGCGCAAGTTAGCGGAGCAGCTGTTCTGCCGAGCGCGTCACCACGGCCGGGAGGTCAAAAGCCGTCCGGAGGCTTTTCCTCACTTTCCTCAGAACATTAAAAAAAAAAATGTAAAAGGACATGAAAAGGAACCATTCTGACCTTCTGTGAGGTTTCATCAGGAGGAGGGGGTGGATCTCCGTCTTCCTCTCCCGGTCCAAAATCAGTCACCCGGCCCACCGATCGGTCTGTAGCTGTGAGTGATTGATCGTCTCTATGTTTGGACCTGTGATTGACAGGTGACACTGTGATTGACAGGTGACCCGCCAGGTTAAACCCCGCCTCTGTTCCTGAAATGACAGCTGGGATTTGTTCCACCTTAAAAATAATTATTGCTGTAATTAGTTAAATCATTTTTTTACGACCTCCATTTTTTTTTTCATTTTTACACTTTTTTTACACATCTTGGTGACTTTCAGCTGAACTCCAGCTTCCTTCATTTGAGTCATTTAAGTGAAAGTTTGAGGGAATATTTACCACTTTGCTGATTTTAAGTCTTTCAGAGGAAATTACGGTCTTCTGAGGGCATTTTTAGAATAATCTGCCTTTTTTAATAACTGTCTGGTAAAGTCTGATTTTGCTGAGTGACGGCCAATTCAGCATTTTTCATTCACAATTTGGAAAATATAGAATTTATATTTAAAAGAGAAACAAAGCAATAAGTGACAAAACATATGTTATGACAAATAATCAAATTAGAGATTGCTGATATTTAGAAAAAATAAATAAGGCCATAAACTGCTTCGACAAACACAGGAAATGAACAAGATGGTAATTGTTAATCAATTAAGCAACAAAGATAACATTCATATTAATATTCTTTTTGCTTACTTTCTTATGAGACGTTTCCCCTCCAGTCACCATCTTCTCCGCTCAGATTGGATCACAATTTACAAACAAAAAAAAACAAACAAAAAAAAAAAAAAATCACAATTTTTTGTGTTTCTTCCACAAAGCGTCCTTGTGGAGACGTGCAGCAGATGCATCCTTGAAGACGACAGTGCTTTTGGGACATCCTGCAACATCAGGGGATCTTTGACCTCTGCCAAAAGTGCAACCAAACTACAATCCGCCCACCTTCAGCCAACCGTCTCCGTAGCAACAGTGGTGCAGAGAATCACTACCATTATACCATAAACCCTGCTCACTTTGCCTCTGGCGTGACTTTGTGTAGCAAAATCGAAAGGACCTTAAAAACACCAAGTGCAATAACAACTAATGTTTATTTTAACTGGGAAAATAAAACAAAAAGGTAAACTTGGCTCAAAATGAGGTTGTACGGAGATCTCGGCACGTAACACACATCTGTGTACACAAACACGCACACACAGACAGAACAAACAAACCGAAAAAAAGAAATAATTCTAGTATAAATGACAAGGATAAAGAAGAAATTCCCTGAAAATAAGAGATAAATGTCACTGATTTGAAGTCAATTGTGGCGTCGCAACTCCCGATCATTCTCCACACAGGTCAAACCTCTAGATTAGCGCTAGCTGATGGTTAGCCTGCTTAACTTTGTCAGAACGAAGAATTACCAACACTTCCTCGGCGTCGATGAACTCAAGGAAGATGCTAGCATACAGAAACAGACGTCCGCTTGACGTCGTTGCCAGAGGCGAGCTAGCGGCTACTGTTAGCATCATCTTTGTAAAGCTAGTAGTGATGCTCGTTTAGCTTTAGCCTTGTCCTTCTGTCCGGGGCTCGCATGGAAGGGCGGAGACAACAGGAACCAATCGAGGGTAAATTAGTAAACAAAACAAACAAAAAAAAAGATGAGTGTTAATGCTGAATATGTTTGTTCTATAACAAAAAGCAAAAATGAAGAGCAACGGGATGAAAGGCTGAACCACCTGCCGAAGTATGCCGTTCCTTTTAAAGACCCAATTAATGTGATGTGCTAAAGACTACGCGGCTCGGCTACATTCGACCTTTGACCCCAGATTAGCATGGCTAATTGCGAGCTCGTTGTCTGATTTATCTGACGAAACCACCTCTTCAACCCAGATTTTATCGTTGTTGTTTTTTTTTGTTGTAGTGTGACAACCTTTGAGGGGGTTTGCTTTGTCTTGACCTCCGTTTTACGACTTTGTTTGTTCACGTTTCCCTATGGTTGGTTTTATGTTGCAGGCAATTTATTACAGCTATCTTTATCTTTTTCTCGTTAAGGCTGCAAACTGTTTGCGGCGCCGCGGTTTTTGCGAGCCGCGATGTCGAGGGAAAACAAAGAAGGGCAAGACAGAGGTCTGCGGTCGCTCTCGTTTCGGGTTTTGGTTGATGCGCCAAAAACAAACATTACTTTTTAAACGTGGATCGTTTCCCTGCGCTCCAGGGATCAGCAAGAAATTGGCTGCAAGGGGTCACATGACAATCGGTGAGAAAGGAGTTGCACTTTGCCTGAAATTAGCCAAGAATGCAGAAATGAGGTAAAATTTTCCAAAGAGCAACCAGCCACTTGGAAGGAGCTGACATTTCTTTCAATTTTTTTTTTTTTTTTTCTTAATGTTTCCTTTTGTTGTTTGTCCACTTATCGTCATTTTACCTCAGGTGCTTTAACCATTCATTTTTTCTAATTCTCAGAACACCAGAAATGCCTTATTCCAGGAAAAATAGGTAGGATAAATTATTACTAATTTTCAATTTTTAAGCCTAAATCTCTTGGCTTTTTTTAAAACGTTTTTGAAAACTAAAAAGTTGCTTTTTTTCCCACAAGCATATGTTGTTATACGTTCCTTATATTACTTAAAGGCAGTTGTGACCAAGTTTGAATGCCAACAGGTACTTATTGTTTGTTTTACACGTGTAATAATAATTATGTTTTATGTTATCCTCAATTTACTTTTTTTTTTTTTTTTTTTTTGCAAGAAGGGTGTGTCTGCAAATGTTTCACTTCACCCTAAAGATTAGCCAGAGACATCTGTGTCCAGGTCCTGATCTCCTCCATGATGATGATGATGCAGTTTGGGGTGTGTGTGTGTGTATGGAGGGGGGGGGGGGGGGGGGGGGGGGGGCGTTGTTATAGATTAAAACCCGCTAAGCTATTGACCCATAACTAAAGTGATGTTTGAGCTCATAATCTTTTCATCTCATGGTAAGTGAAACCCGATTTGCCGGGTTTTGACCGTCGGCAGACAATGGAGGGGATCGTTTTAACACGGCTCCACGCTGAGTGGGCTGGAGGGCCGAAGGGGGGGGGGTGCCGGCGGTTAAGGGAGGAGGGCGCTGCAGAAAATGAGATTGATATCGACCAATTGTGCCCATCCCCAACTTCCCGCCACCTTCGCCGCGCCGAACTTTCTCTAAAAGCTGATGAACACGTCGACGCCGAGCTTCCTGCCTGGCAGCGCCGGGGCGCTAACACGGCGGGGCGGGGAAGGGGATGGGGGGCGGGGGATGCGCTTGGGAGGCGGGCGATTTCATTACGACACGTCAAGCTGTTTGAGTGGGGGATCCAGGCCTTGGTGCCAGTTGCCCGGGACAGAGAAACATGGCACAGGCGGCGGCGTGCGGGGCGACGCGGCGGCTTTCGCGCCGGGCCTTGTGATGTGTCCATCTGCCGCGACTAGTGTTGCAGATCGCGCTGATGTCCCTGCCTCCTTGTCTGGCGGTCCCCCGCCGCCTCTCACCGAGGCGCTCCAGGTTGCAGGCCCGCTCAGCCGTGCTCGGCCTCCGTGCAGAATACTTCTGTTATATCATAAAAAATAACTGCGCGCGCTCCGTTTGCTCGTTTCTGCGTGGGAGATCAGACTGCAGGTGTTTCGAGCACCGCCGGGAGTCGGAGACATTGGTGCAAACATGCAGAAACTGAAAGAAAACATCTGAAATTGTGATAAACTACCATAACAGCCAAAGTTGGCCTCACTTTGTTTGATATATATATATGTTGTGTTGTGATTCTGTGTTGGTGTCAGACTTCTAACTGCCGGTGTTTTACAGAAAATTCTTGGAAAGCGCTGTCTCTCCTGCGGCGCGTCTGGGTGTCCAGTCATCTGAAGGAACATGAACGCCTCCCAAAAAACATAGTCCGTATCGGCGCAGAGTACTTCTGATGGAGCAGAAAATATGTTCCCCGTTCCGTTTGGTTCCTCCGTGGGCGGAGGAGCGGCGACCCCCGGTGTTCTGTCATGTTTTTCTGTCAAGAGTCTCCCAATGATTTTCTCCTTCCAAGTACAAGCGGAGGAGGGGGGTTCGTGACGGCGGACGGCGACGAAGCGACCAATCAGACGGGGACTCGACGGGGAAACTGAACACGGCCACGGAGAGAGAGAGTACGAAAATAGAGAAACCCTGCGAAATCGACTCAACGAAGGGATTAAAAGCAGTGACAAATGAGCTTAAACGGCGCCTAATTGGGATTAAATGACATCGAGATCACCCTGAAATTGGTGTAAAAATCAACGGAGAAAAAAAACAAAGTAGCGCAAAAACAAGAGAAAGAAGGCGGTTGGAGCCTGATTTGCCATATTTGCCGTAAACCTTCTAACAACATAACAAATGATAGTACAAACTGTGGTAACTGGTGTGTGTGTGTGTGTGTGTGTGTGTCTGCAACATATTGATGAGTTTTAAATAGGCGGTAGGGCGACACATGCTTGATCCCTGACCGCCCACCCTGCGACCAGCGCATCGGAGGGAATTAAGCTCTGGCTGAGACGCATTTTCATCTTGAGGATTATTCTTTCTTGGGGCCGGACAGATGTTTGCAGGCGGATGATATTCGAAAATACAAACAAACACATGTCACGAAGCACAATGAGGATGGGGTGCGGGGTAGGGGGTGTTGGTCTTTGTGTGTGTGTGTCCTGAAGATCCTTGCGATACATGCTGAAAAGCTGATTAAGCCTAAAAACGGATACAGGAAAGTTTACATCTTAATGGAGCTCAGATTATGAGGAAAATGACAGACTTGTAATCTGATGAGGAAGGTCAGAGGGGGAGGAGGGCGGGTTGGTATTCCAATTCAAATTCACCCATTCAACCCTGGATGATGGTGGTCAGAGGGGGTCACCTGTCAATCACAGGGCCACACTTAGAGAAACCATTCACACCTGCAGTCCAGACTGGGCACTGCCTCCGCGTTTGCCTTTAGCGGCTGTCAGATGCTAGCTCTGTTAGCTTAGCACCGCTCGCCCGAAGAAAACTCCAGGAAAATGAACGTGCACGGCTCCAGAGTGAAATGGCGATACTTATAAAACCAAACCTTTTCCTTCTCAGCAAGAGTCAGTCAAGAGAACGCGAGCGGCGTCGTTTTCCTGCAGGTCCCTGATTTGACCACTAGGACACGTTTGGCGTCACAGATGATCCTCTAGAAAAAAGACATAAAAAAAGATGCAAAGCAATTTTTAGCAACATCAGGCAGCCTGACAGAGGTGAGTCCCTGTCAGCACGCACACACGCACGCATACACACACACACACACACACACACACACACACACACACACACACACACACACGCAGGTGATCAGCAAGGTAATAACCATCTTCTCCTCAACTTTGACTCTGCTGTATCACCAATGTCATCAGAGGATGGAGCTCATTCCTGCTTCATGTAAAAGAGAAAAAGGAGGTGTGTGTGTGTGTGTATCTCCCTGGCTGTAGTGACATAAACATCAATCTGTCTGAGCCGCTGGTTAAATGACTGTGTAACCTTTACAACACTGTTAAGAAAGATGTATAATTTCTGCATAAAAACAGGAGAAGCCGCGGCCATTAAAAAGAAAGTGCCTGAAAGACTTGGGACAAGTCTTATTTTTATTTTTTTGTTTAAACCTGCAAGCCGTAGTCAGGAGTCACTTTGAAAACGGAACCCAGGACGACCCTTCCTCCCCCTCCCAGGGGTCCAAACACCAGACTGAACCGTTTTGAATTTTTTGAACAGATTTTTGAGAATGTGCGTCGCACACCCCCAGACTGCGGGCCATAAAGGGCGGAGTGAAGCCTTTACGACCTGCTGACGTTCTGCATAATGGAAATATTTAACACAGCCCCTCGTTTATGGACCTCCGCCCGCTGTAAATCATATGACGCGTTGCCGCCGCCGCCGCCACCAAAGCACTTCACATTAAACAGTTTTTTTTTTTTTTCCCCGAGGAAAGAAACCGGCTCCGGTGTTCTGCTGCGAACGCCTGGTAACAAAAAAAAAAAAAAAAAAAAAAGTCGATCTGCCGCCGTTATTATTATCTCGCCAGCATATGTTGGACGGCGAGAGACGAGCTCGCTGCTGGGCAAAAAATCGAAACGCCACCATTTTCCCCCCTTTTCTAAAAACATTTAAGAGTTGCAAATCGTGGTGTTTGGATTTCTCCGTCTTCTTGAAGCCGAAGGAGTTTAATTTTTTAACCCCTGAGACAATTTCTGCTAATTTTCTTCCGTTTTTGGCAGAAATTATTTAGTTACTCTTTACATTACATTTGGCAGACGCTTTTATCCAAAGCGACTTACAATAGAGGACATAAGCACTGCAAATAGCACTTGCAAACACAAGATGCACAGGAAATATACAGAACAGTAAGCTGTTTTTTTTTTTAAGACACACACACACACACTGCATAGCCTAACTTGGTGCCTAACCTGATCTGGGGCAGCTCAAGCATCAGCGCGGTAAAATTCTAAAATTCTAAAAACTCTAAAATTCATATAAAAAAAAAAAAAAGGCATTTACAGAACAGAATAATCTTAGGGGCTTGTAATCTGGATGACGTTGAAAATCTGGAAATTTATTCCAAGAGAAACGACATTCCAGAGGTGGTCGTAGGGGGAGGGGATGGGGGTCAGCGGGAGGTCAGGGAGCGGCGGCGCACCGGGAGGAGGAAGGAGGAGGAGGCAGGCGGTTGGCCTGACGGACATATTTCCCAGAGCTCGGTGCCACGGCGGGATCATCACACATGATTACGGGGGGAGGGCGGCGGCGGCGGCGGCGCTGACATCTGTCGGAGAGGTGACACAAGCTGTGGCTGGGATCGTCCCCAGACATGAAATCTTGCGCAGATTACGAGCCACGAGATACCGGGGGGGGGACGTGTTTGCTCCGCTTCCGGAAGTCCGGCCTCTTCTTGCATCCATTCGAATAACCCTGAATCTCCCGATCGACCTCGGGGGATTATAATCTGCCCGAGATCTCCCTTCCATGTTTTTTCATGGAGATGCGCCGCCACCTACGCCGAGTCTCCCGGGTTTCGAAGCCGCGAAGATCCAGACGGAGCGCCGGCGAGGGTCTGGCTTCAGACGTGGCTCGGATTACAGATTAAATCTACATGAAATGAAAATGAGAAATAAATAAAATGGAATTGACAGATTTATCTGTTAAAGCGCAGGATGTAAAATGGAAAAATAAAAGTCGCAAAGGTTTCAAAAGGGAAAGAAAAGCCATCTGGGATTTTAATCTCTATTTCGTGGGGTTTTCTGTAGATGTTAGACATTATTCTCATTTATCCGACCTTTATTTTTGTCTCAAATGTATGATTATATAATCTCAGGTGAATCACGACGACCCCCACACGTCCCTAGGGTTCTAATCTAAGGTGATCCAAGGTCTCGGCGGGGATTCGCCTCTTCGTGGTTCCGTGTTCCTCTCTGCGTGTCCTTGAATCAGAACACGGATCCCTCTTAAACCGGCGTAAGTGGCGTTAAACATCTGCAGGCCGCTGGTCGTAATCCACCGGCTGAGCGTCTTTTACTTAAACCGACGTGGGCCCGGCTTCAAAGGGTGGATTATTTATCCCGGGCTAAGTAATTACACCGCTCGCAACAACGAGATTCAGGATTAGGGGCTTCATTGTGCGCTGGCCGGGGCGCAGATTGCGTCCAATTACCTCCGAGACCCCGACCAGAGACAAGATCATTCCGTCAATATGGAATGCCGGCGCCTTCAAGTGACCCCCCCCCCCTCCCAGAGAGGCAAATCCTTTCTTCATTTCATCTGGGAGCGGTGAGCATATGGCTCGGACGGTGCGTCTGATTCCTTGATTACATGTCAGATGTCCGGCCTCACATATGCTGCCAGCAATCCCCCTCTGCCCACCCCGTTCCTTTCCTTTCCTTGGAATGTTGTAGATGGAGATGGGAGCCGCAAGGAAGACTTGGGATTGTCCCGTGGTGCGTTCAGGGACACGGATGTTGTTTTTTTTTGAAGGGGCTGTTTGGATCAGAACTGGTTCTGGATCTTTGAGAGGAGGAAACTCCTCCAAGGACACAAGGACTTCAGTACTTCTTCACCCAACCAGGACTTCATTCCCTCTACACCTGAAGAGCACTTCTGTTGCTGTACACCGGACCCATACTTGTATGCTCGACACCTATTTCTTGAACTTCATTCAAAGACACAGGGATTGAAACAAAAACGTGCATTATAAGAAACCTCATTTAAGACTTGAAGGGAATAGAAGGCAGGAATTCTAGACAATGCTAAATCTACTTTTGTAAAATATCAGAACTTTTCGGGGGGATCAAGCAGTTACTACAAAGTCAACCAAACAAAATACAACAACTACAACTAACCACAAACTAATATCTGGAAAAAAAAAGAAAAAAAAAAAAAAAAGAGTAATTTAAAATAAATGACATGTACCTTTACTTCAGAGGATTGCGCCAATACATATTTTTAAACAAGTACTGCTGTGTTTATTTTCGAACAGTTCAAATACCCTGACAAAGTAAGCATTTCAAGTCATTTCTCACTCACGCAAACGCACATCAAAGATGGCGGCGTCGGTGCAGCCGCCGGCTGCCGAGCCTGGCGTTGTTTACGGACGCGCCGGCCGGCTGGCCGCTCGTTCCCCGTGAATGATGTCGCCCCGCTTCGCCATCACAAGTGTTTACGACAGATTAGGGGCCCCGGCGTCCAGCCGCATCCTCATCCCAGTTATTTTTTGTTTTAATGCATGTGTGAATCAATTAATTCTGTCATAAAAAGGCCGCCGTAAACTGTGTGCAGGAGTTAATGAGTGCGGTATTACCACGTCATTACACCAGCTGGCATAATGGAGCATGTGTTGTTTGTCATCATATACGCTGCCACGCTTAACGCTCATAAATTGTTGGGGCTGCTAAGTTTTTGCCTTCCCGTTTGACGGCGAAAGACAGGGAAAATTAAAAAAAAAAAAAGGGCGAGGGCCGGGAAGGGAGTTAGTGAGAAGACGGGAGGATTCGTCAAAACCGGACACCTTTTGTCGGCCTCCTGTTTAGGAGCTTCCTGTCCCTGTGTGACCCTTTGATTGACAGGTGACTTGTCTAGGTTTAGTCCCGCCCAGGGGCTCAAGGAGGCGGGGGCTGTGACCGAGAACACGGAAAATCACCGGTTAACCAACGATAAATCCCGGCGGGCCGTCACGTTGGCGGTCGTGAGGAGGCTCGGCGCCTCTGCAGCGGCGGGGACTATATTTCTTCCCCGGCCGCCGCAATCGGTCCTTTCGGTGCTCGTTGTTTATGCATTTGGCGGCTGATTGAAGGCCCGGGGAGGCTGATTAAACCACTAAATCCCCGTACCTGTTGAACACACACACACACACACACGCACACACTAATTAAGCACCGTCTAACGTGTTTCGCTGATATTGATTTGTACGCCTTAAGGGAACTTCTGAGTGACCGGGTCCATTTAATGGGAATCAGTTTTGATTGCAACCCCCCTTCTTTCCTTCCTGAGTTTGGCTGCAAAGTCTGTCAGTCATCAGTAAGAACATCGATATCCCCGCTAATGGACACTTATCCAGGTTGCCTGTTATGGATTCTGTCCAAATTATTATTTTTTCTTTTTTTTTAATAAACCAATTCACAGCACTTACTGTACACCTGAGGTGTGTGAGCTTAAGGTCTTTAAAGAGACACTGTGTGTCAGGAATATATGATGACCATCATAATATATGATCATTAACTGGGTCAGCAAATCCACTCCACGGCTATAAAATTCAGGGAAAAAAATGAGTAGGCAAAGAAACAACAAAAAATTAAAAAGATGAAAAAATAAAAATAAGCAGCTAGTCACCCCTGAATTCCCAATCAACACTGAAAAAATTAAGAAATTACAATAAATATATCTTTTGAAAAATAATTGCGAAAAATTAAGAGAAGACTTTTTCAATAATAAATAATTGATTAATGGATTCTAAAGCTGTGAATCTTGCTCACAGGGTCAGAGGCCTGGAGCCAATCAGAGCTGTCATTGGGGCGGGAGGCGGAGTCAAAGCTGGACGGGGCCCCTGTCAATCACAAGGCCACAATTTAGTCTTCAATAAAGGCTGTTTTTGGAGCGTGGGAGGAAGATGGAGAACCTGGAGAGATCCAAGGCAGGGGAACGCGGAGAACTCAAAAAGAAAAAAAAAAAAAAACTCCTACCAGCTCTGCTGCTGGCAGACGCCCCCCCCCCTCCAGTCAGCCTTTCACAGTAAATGTAGGTTAAAGAGCGGGTTCTGCTCACGCAGCAAACGTTCTGTTAGTCGGAGGCCGGACGGGATGCGCCTCCATCCATCCCCCTCCCGTCTCAAGGTCGCCGGGCCCTTCGCCGCCGCAGCATGATGGGTAGGCGCCGCCGGTGCCAGACAGCCAGCCGGCCAGAATCTGCTCTGTGTTACCTTGAGTGAAGGGAGGAGGGTGAAGGTACCAAATGCTGCCTCTCCTCTGGGGTCCCGACCCGCGAGCGGGCCGGGTCCCGGGACGCCGCCGAGCCCAGGTGGGGGACGGGGCTGACAGCTGTCTTCTGTCAGTGGGCCGGCGGACCTCTGAGATAATCCACCCCCCCCCAAAACTACACTCCATCACCGCGGAACGGGGAAGCCGAGGTTTGAGTGGCGGGAGATTCAAATAACCACTCCTAGCTTTTGATAAAAAAAAATATAGCATTACATATTAATTCTGTCTGTCTGGTTGAGCATATATGATATGCATGTTATCATGTATAATTGTCTTTGCATCTTAATTCTCTTCTCAATCAAAAGAACGTCATCAGAACAAGTCTCAAACATAGACAAAATCAAACAAATTAATAAAGAAAATAATGATAAAATTATATAAAAAATATTTTTTTAAAATTAAAAAAATAAGAAATTAAACACAAAAATCTGAATAAAAATCATTTTAAAAACTAGAAAGCCAGAAGTAACTTAAAACAATTCTTTGAAATTTGAAAAAAAAATGAAAATCCCTTGAGATGTGAGAAAATAGGAATAATTCATTTCCAATTATGAAAAAATGAAATAATGAAATGAAAAAATATTGTAATTTGCTAATAATTTTGCTGATAATAAAAAAAAGGTAAACAGGAATTATTGTTAAACCATGCAAAGAAAAACCCCTGGCGCATTTTCGTCCTGAGCTGTTGTTGCCGCGGTAACAATGCACAGTGTAAAAATGAGCCCCCACTTTCCTAGTCAGATCATTCGGCGTCTTCGACGGCCTGATCAGCATCTGACCCCCCCGCAAATCCCCACGCCCCCCCATGAAGAGTGTTATATGGATCTTGATGGGGAGAAGCTGCATAATTAATTTGTATATTCTGGCATGACAGATGTTTGATTTTGGCCGTAAAAGTAATTAATAAGAGAGTGGAGGGAGAAGCAGATTGCTGGAAGATTATTTATGAAGACTCCTTGCCGAGCAATTTGGAGATGGGGTTAGAGGCTGCGGGCGTGCACGTGTGTGTGTGTGTGTGTGCGTGCATGTTAGCTCATGCACGTGAGTGCAGCCCAACCCTCACCTGCTCTCTCAGACTGTCCCAGCTGTTAGGCCGCGCCCTGCCGACTGTCAACGGCAAACATTTGTTTTAACATCCCTCAGAGTCGCAAGCGAGGAAGAAAAAAAATAAATAAATAAAAAAGGGTGTGTTTTGCCTCGGAGGCCAGAACACCCGCTTGTACCGAAGCACCTCTGGGAGTCTGCCTGGGGGGGGGGGGGGGGGGGGTGTTGGGATCGGCCTCCGCGGGTCGACCGGAGACCAAACAAAACAAAGGAGAGGGAACGAGCGAGTGGACTCCGGAGAGGCCGAGCTCGACCCCGCAATGGAAAACACGTCCGCCTCTGCGTCTGCCTGCAGGCTCAGTTACACCACCACTCCACTGGTTGCCGGCGCGACTTCGACTGTCCGAAACTCTTCCAGAATTTGTACCTCTGACTTGAAATAGACGGAAACGTCGCTCCTGAGTTGCCTAAAAAAAAATGTCAAAACAAGGGTTTCCAGAGGGGACGGAGGGAGAGTCGCGTCTCTGCGAAACCGTCGGTGTCCGACGTTGCGCCTGGATCGGGCCGGGGAGCGCGGGGATCGGGCCTCGCCGTCACGGCGGCCGGCGGGAAAACGGAGTGCGACGTCAGGGGATACAAATGAGGAAGGGGAGTTCGGCGTCTTAGAGGGAGGATGAAAATAATTAGATACGGCCCAGTGTTTTGTAACAGCAGGGCCGTCGCAATTTATGCCTCAATCTAGACTCAAACTTCTGCCTTTCTTTCTTTTTTTTTTTTTTCACATTTTTATTGCCGGGCTGCACGGCTTCAGACTATAATAATGAACTGTAATGGATGCCAAACAGTGAGGACAGGGAGTGAATGTAATTTCCTCAATGAGGCTATAAATCTCCGGCGGGAGGGGGTGGTACTGTTGGTGGTGTTGTTGCTGGGGGGGGGACGGGGGCGACGGAGGCAAGTCTTGCGGAAATTCAAATCTGCTGCTCCGACCGAAGCCGTCACAGTCCATCACGGGACAGAAGGTTAGCGCAGGTGATCTGCGGCCGCCGGCGCCGCCGACGCATCTTGTTCGCGGCGGGTCCGGACGCCCCGCGTCTACGATTAGTCAGCGGTGATTTAAAGAAATAAAAAAAGGACAATGGCTCTGATAGTGGCAGCCGCGCAGGAAGTGAGCGATGCAATCACCCCCCCCCCCCCCCCCCCCCCCCCCCCCCCCCCAACTACCTAATGTAATGGGGTCTTGTTTCATTTAGCGGTGAGACTCCCGGCTGAGGATGGCGGGAATTAAACCTTATCTCTGAGACCGGCGGCGAGGACGACGGGCCCGGGCCAAGCACAGGTTAATGTCCCACATCCTCCCCCCCTCGCAGTTTGGGGGACGAAGATGGGGAGGGGCTAAGAGTCATCCAAAGTCCATACTTTGACATCTTTCTTCCACGGTTTTCTGTAAATCTCTTCAAATTCCTTGCGCTCCTGATTTCTGTTCTATTCTCTTGTTTCCTGGGAAACAGTTTGGTCATTATTGTCATACTTGCAAAGTTTCTGGTTTTCATTTTTTTTACACCCGGGTCATTTTGTTTCAGATTTTTGGGATTTATTTATCTCTTGTGTTTTAAAGACTTGTCGAGGCCCCGCTGGCTTTTTGGTCGCTGTTTTGCAGATTTGTGTTTCTTGCTCACGTTCCAGATCCTGTCCTTAAATAATTCTCTCTGTTTATGTTCTTTTCAGTGACTTCTCCTCCTGTATGTGTCCTTTCTGCCACCAACATAAATCATTAGACAACTGGTCAGGACATAGTTTTAATTATAGAAAAATAGAGAATTATCAAATATACATAAATAAGTTTTCTTTTTTCACTGTTTTTGATCCGTCCGCTGGGGTTCTTCATCAATGACCTCTTTATCACAATAATGATGAAAATAAAAACATTTGAGAAAAAAATAAAAATAAATGAAGCTGGATGGTAGTTTGACCTCGGCCGGGTTGTCAGACTGGGCGGCGGCGGCGGCGGCGGCGTGACGGACAGGTGCAAGCAGCCAGTGCTAAAGACACGGTGGGCAGATAGCGGTGCAGATGTGTCTGATTAATGGCTAATGCATTTGAAATTAATTACGGCGCGATAAATTAGCGCGGCGGCGGTGCAGGGGTGGGGGGGGGGGGGGGGCAGGGCGAACTGGATCTTTCTCTTTCTTGAAGGATAAATAGAGATGAAATATAATGAAGAAAAAAGGCAAAGCCGTCATAAAGAAATACATTTGCATACTAATTAAAAGAAGCGTAATAATCTTCCCAAATACTCTTCAAAGGAGTGAACTCAATGGAAGTCATTTCCATAACTTACTGAATTACTGTCTTACTGTAACTGTGGAGAAGAGTGTGTATGTGTGTGTGTGTGTGTGTGTGTGTGTGTGTGTGTGTGTGGGAATACGCCGGCTGGTCTCATCTTCCAAAAACTTCCCGGGCCCCTAAAAACTCCGGGCATCCGTCATAGTGGTTCCCACCCCCGACACGGGGGGTTAAATGTCCTCTCAATCTGTTAATTGCGGGGACTTTATAATTCAGAGGTGGGGGGGTTAAAGGGGCCGCTATAAATCAAGCGACCACCGGCGAGGGCTTTTTAATGAATTCCTCCCAGTGACATTGCAGGTAGGATGGTCTTACCTGGAGAGACGGCTCATTTAAAAAGGAAAAAAAAAAAAAAAAGAAATGATTTACATTCCCGGCAAATCATCTCAAAGCTTCCAGAGGCGGTGGACGGGGAACTACGTTTTGGGTTTCTTTTTTTTGAACATGAGACGCAAGTGATAACAGGGAAGGCCACACCCTACAACACCGGCAGGGAGGAAGCGGAGCGGTCGGCATGGCGCCCCCTGCAGGCGGGAGGGATAAATTGCATTTTTAAAAAAAGCCCTGAGCGTTTCATGGTCACGTTCCCATCTCCTGTAAATGTATTAATACGCCAAATACGCTACATCGTCACGCTGCGCTATATGACGGAGATGGCTTGGTACCATTTGTTTTGTTTTTTGGGGATTTTTTTTTTGTCTTTTTCATTCAGGCTCCCAAGCAAGATTTTCTGTTGATTTGATTGAAACCTTGCGTAAACTTGCTCTCGGGCCAGTTTACAGTCATTTTATCCATTTGTGAGGCTCAGCTGAACCATTCCTTGCCTTATTTGAATTTCTGATTAGTTTTGGTCACTATTATTTTTATTATTTTTAAAAGGTACTTCTTACCTTTTTAAAAAATACTTATTTTCCTGTTTCTTTCCCCGTTGACTGGTTACATGTATTAATGGAAGCGAATTGGCAAACAATTGCGTCAGTAGAAAAGGCTAGCCAAAATCAAAACAACAGTCTTATTTGCAAAGTAGACCCCGGCGGAGCCCTGCGGCTTCCAAATCGGCGCTCGCCTAGTTTTTAAGTCTCCAGAAGATACACTAGCCCGCTCTCCCTGTAAGCACATGCCGGGGGGGGAAACCTGGATGCATTACAGCGCAAAAAACTTTCACTAGTCGAGATTAAATAAATCCTTTTGTTAATTTCCCGCCCGTCTGTCCCTCATCGGCGGCCGCCAGGATCGGCGGCGCGCCTCCCTGTCCCAGCGGGGTAAACCTCTCAGCAGCAATATGTAATTAAACTCGGGGAGCATATTCTTTAATCCTAAAGGCTATTATAGATTTATGGTCAGTGCATTGTCTGAGCTCCACAATGGCTCTGCCTCGCCGCGCTCCAGCGAATAGCCCCGGCCCATATATATGTTCTTAAATGGGTAGATAAAGGTTTTGTAACCCTTTTAAATCTGGCCTGGTAATGGGAGTGCTACAGTGGCTTACTGCCCTCGTGGGGTAATACGTCGGCTTTGTCGCCGGGTCCCGGCGCGAGGATAGAGGGGACGGGGAGGCTTAGGAAGGATAGAGGAAGCTGTAATTATAATGCATCGGCCGTCATCAATGACATATTTCGGGAACGTTCGGGAACAAGCGGAGCCGCACATGCGAAATTGTAATTACGGCGTATTCGCTTTGAGCTTGCAGGGATTAAAGAAGGGAGCAGGTTTAATTGTAAGTGTTCTACATACCGCAGGCGGCGGGGGCCCCGATTACCGGCGACCCCTCCCCGCGGCGGGACGCTCCGGGACGATATGAATACTTAACTTAATTGCTACTTTTATTTGCAATACTTTGACTCGGTCTCCGTCCTCCGGCTCTGCAGGGAACCACTGATGTAATCCAACCCTAGTGTTCTCGTACCAGTTGATGGACAAGGTTTTTTTTTTTTTTTTTTTTTAAACCCCTCCTCTGTAGTTGGGTGTGTTTTCCCGGTCGAGAACCCCCCCCCCCACCCTTTCCCCCTAAAGCATCTTCAACCCACCGGTGTTCTTTGAGAGACTGAGATTTTTTTTTTTCTGTGTCCTTGTATTTCCCTTTTCTTTGCCCAAACTTTGCAGAAGTTTCTGAATCTAAACTTCGCCAGCTCTGAGAACGTAGCAGAATGAAAATGAGGAAGACAAACGTTTTTCTTTTTGCTAAACCTGACGCTTCAAAAAAAGGTACGCAACCTTATTTTGAAGGTTGTACTCCTTGTACTTTCTGTACATTTGTGTACTTGAGCGGAATGCATATTTGATTGCAGCCAAACTGTGGACGACCTCTTTCAGGCAGAGTTCTGCTTCGCAGCGGAAGGTGAAGGAGTCAATACAAAGTGTGTCAACGCTTGTGGACCAAATGTTCCTTTGGGCTGTAACCATTTGGTTATAATGGTTTGGGCCATCTCCGCGAAAACATATCTCCACGCACCTTGGACAGAACCAGCATCTGGACAAAACGGGACAGTCTCCCAAACCACACAACGGACTTACTCTACCTGAAAATGTTTTGGTTGTTATGACCGACCCACAATATCTGCCACCTGGGGATCCTGCAGGAGGGACCGGTCCTCAAAAGGTCGACCCTCGACCGCCAGAATCAGCTCTTCTTGCCGAGTAAGTTCTCACACAGGAAAATTGTTCCTTGATCCAAAGATTCGAAAGACGCAACGCCAGATCAAACATAAATAAGCGCTTTCAAGGTACCTTCAATGTGGAGACAGGAGAGGACAGGACCTCAAGAGCGTCGCCAGCTCAGAAAAACACGGTCCATCCCAAAAGTTATCCAGACTCACAGTGGTATGCCTGATACTCCCAACCTTTCCTAGGCTAGCATGGTTAGCTTTCCGCTTCTCATTCGATGCCAATCAGTATCCGAGAGATACGACATAAAAATGCATGCAGGTAGGTTGTGAACTGGGTTACTCTCTTCGCCAGTCGCGCCACTTTTATCCTTCTGCGGGAACGAATATAGAATCCCATGCCGCGTGTGTGAACCAGAAGAACCCGAGTGTAGTGCTGAGGCTACAGACAGGATAAAGAAGGTTTTTAAGTACTTGTGGTCAACAGTTCAGAGCAATGGAGATTGTGGAAAAGAGGTGAGGATACAGGCTCAAACCGGTTGGGACGGCTGAAGGAAACTGTCAGGGGTCATTTTTGATAAAACAGTATCAGCCAGAATGAAAGGAAAGGTGTACAAGACAGTTCTGAGACCAGCGATGCTGTATGGCTTTGGGACAGTGGCATTTGAGAAGACCGGAAGCAGAGCTGGAGGTAGCGGAGATGATGATACTGAGGTTCTTTGAGAGTCAAGAGGATGGATCGGATCCGCAATGAGTCCATCAGACGGACAGCACATGTTAGATGTTTCGGAGATGAGGTCAGAGCGCCCGAGCTGAGATGGCGCCGTCATTTGCAGAGGAGGGATAGTGAATATAATGGCAGAGGGATGCTGAGGTTGGAAGTACCGTATTTATGGATGTCGTGGAAGAAGACATGAAGTTACCTGGTGTGAGAGAAGAGGATGCAGAGAATAGGGTGAGATGTGGGTGGTTGGTTCGCTGTGGCGACCCCTGAAGGGAAAGGCCAAATGGTAAAAAAATGAAATACCGGTCATGCAGGCGAATTCTTGTTGAAATCTCCTTGTCGTGGCAAGCGGGTTGAACTCATCTGCGTTCCCAAATTATCGCGCGACAAAAAGAAACCCGACCGAATCTTATCGCTTTCTCCTTTTCTGCTGCACAAACATGGCGAGGCCCGGGCGCCGCAGTGAGAACGAGTCCCCCCCGAATCTGTGTTGGGCTTTCACCCAATTACGGTCACGCGGCTCCTCAGATGTGAGCTGTGGGGGGGCTGGAGGAACAAAAGAAGGCCAGGTTCAGAGGTGCTGGCAGGCTGCCTGCCGCCCACATGCACCGCTTCAGCCCACTTCTGCGCGACGATAGATTCCCCCCTTGAACATGATGTCAATATGTTGATGTGCCGTCCTTTATTAAGATACCATCCAACTGATAACAAGTCCTGCTGCGAGTTACCAACATAAATAATTAGAACGGGGACCAAAGAACGGCAGGTGGCTTTTGGCACTGGGAAATAATCATACTTGATGTGGAAAATAAAGTAAAAGGACCCATCTGTTCACGGTGGGGGGGGGAGGCTAAAAAAACACGTTAACATATTGTCACCGACATTATGAAATACACAGTTAATAATTTAGCGGTGGCGCACAGCGCCGGACACTTGTTTTAAATAATCCAACGGAAGCGAGCCCGGGCCTCAAATCCACCGCACGTTTGCACGCTCACAACTTGTCCACCGGCCATTTCGTCACACGCCCTGCCAATTATTTACTCAGAAAGGGCCGGCCGATTGGGAAGAAGGTGGCGGAGTCATGCAATGCGAAAAGAATCGCCTCTGAAGCGGAGGCCGCCAAAAAGCGAAAAGAAAGAAATAAATAGAATAAAAATAAGCGGCGACAGAAGGAGAAGCGGCGAACCTTGGACTCTCGGTCTGTCTGTAATGTGCTGATGTCAACAGCCAAAATCTTACATCTCGCCAAGACAAGTGTCTTTCCGAGTCCACGTTCTTCTCTGATCTGCAAATCCGGTTCGCGGTGACCGATGAGAATCACTTTCAAGCGAAAAACCAACGCAAGCCGGCCGTTTCTGTTTTGTCTGTGAGCTTTTTAGCTAACCAGTGCCTGCAGATACATGGCGGAAGTGGTCCGATCCCAAAGTCTGCACCCACCAAAAGTACAAGCCGTGACGGGGTCCTTTTTGAGTCAAGACCAGTTGTAGGTCTGAAAGAGGAACCAACAAGCGGTTGACGATCCATTGGCCGATCGTTGGGTCGTCTGCGACGTCACGGTTTTACACCGTGACGTGCTAAACAATGGCTGGCCGTAGCCAGCTGAAGTAGCTCGGAGTGAGACATCTCGCTTTTTTTTTTTTTCGGATGCGCTGGCAGCACATGCGCGTTTGTGACCCGGGAACAGAAGGGGAAGCAGCAGCGTGGAGGCGGCCGAAGCCGGGCTCACGCAAAACAAATGGTCCAAAGTTTGGGAACGTTTTGTATGTGACACGACCGAGACATGTTTATTTTAGCGCTGATTGCAACTCGTGAGTATTTAGTCGTTTGTTTAACAAACTTGGTTAGACACAGGCGGTGTTATGCACCAAATGTCCTTTTGTTTAAGGGAAAGAAAAGCATCATATTGTTGAATTGAATATATATAAGAGACCTGCTTTTTTGGGCAGTGTGTAATCTGACTAGTTATTACAGTAATCGACGGCTAGTCGAGTATCGACCTGGTGATTGGAAGGACTGGATTCAGAAAACGTGCAAGGCAATTCTGGTTTCTGACTCCACCCTGTGACTTTCCAAAGGGAACGTCTCCTGCCCGAAGCCTTTTACCATGCATTATGTTAGCGACGCAAAACTCCTCAGCTGTGGCTGTTCTTCAAAACCCCCGTGTGTCCGACCGGAACAACGTGGAACTCAACGTTTTAAACACAGCGTTTCTACGGTCAGTCGAAGCCAACCTGGAAGTCAAGCAGAAAGAACCGGTTCCAGACACTTGCAATAACATTCAGAACTACAAACATTTCTTCAAATGTAGCACAGTGGTGCAGCAGGAAAAGGGAATCACAGAGACATTTTTTTCCATCTCGACTGACCGCTCACATCTGTGCAATTTTTATATTCAAACACTCTCCAGAACACTTCACGTCATTTTTACGTATTTTCACTTGTATTCTACGCAGTCTTATTTATTTGTATCTCTATCCTTTACTTCCATATTCTATTATTATTTGCATACTTAATGCTGCTGTGAGAATTTAATTTCCCCAACGTTGCATCAATGAAGTCTATCTTATCTTCATCACAAGATATCCCCTCCGTCAGAAAGCCAGTTCATTTCGATGAGAGATGCATCTCAGGAACGGATACAAAGTAGAAGAAACTGACCGAACGAGCTGTGGCCGCCAAAAGGAAGAGCAATAAGCGCCATCTGACAGGTAGAGACGATCGAATCTGCCGGGCTCCGTACCAATCTCAGAAAGTCGGAAGTGTGTTAAATCAGGAAGCCTGCGGAGGCCCTCTGATCTGCGTCCCGTCGGGGATGCTGATCCGAAGCACCCGTTCTTGCCTCTTTGCTGCCATGTTTAGGTGCGGGCGAACCGCACGGCGTCAGATGTTTGCCAAAGAACTGGCGGCTGCGGAAAAGGTCGCGTCCGTACGCGGCCGCTTTGAGAGCCGTTTGCGCCGCCGGAGTCAAATCGGGGAAATGAAGAGCCGGTCCGAGCTGACCAGTTCAGCCGATCGGGGTTCGAGAGGCCTCCTGTCGAAACGTCCTCGACCCCCCCGGAGGAATCGGCGGGAGCCCTTGGCGGGCGTCTCTGCCGAAATAACGCCCCCCCCCTCAATTCCGGGAGAGCCCGCTCTGCAAATCAGATTGATTTACTGGCTTGTTGGAGACGATCAGTTTAACGTCTACTGGTGTGTGGAATCATCTTTGGTATATAAATGAGACGATTAAAGGCTGCTGGTGGAGGAGGAGGAGGGGGGTAGCCGGAGGTGAAGCGCCGCCTCGGAGCGCGGCGGGAGCCCTGGCGGCAGCTCCGGCTTCAGCTAGCGCAGTTTGCATAAAGACGCCGTCGTTTGGCGCCAGACGGCAGCATTAACACACCTCGGCGGCTCGAGAGAAATGGGGGGGGGGGGGGGGGGGGGGCGTCTAATCCTCTCCTTGGGGTTCATGGCTCCGCTGGCACCCAGTGTTGGCGGTGGAGAAAAAGGGAGACGGGAAGGTAAATAAATCCCTGGAAATGAACAGCTGTGCGTTTAGATGTCTTCCATCCGTCTGAAGTGGAGATCACAACCTCAGTCCAGGATTCGACCTCTCTTCTTTGCAACAGCTCATCGTTTTACAAACCGCTTTGCTTTTTTTAGTCATTTCTCTGAAAGTCCCAGATATATATTCAGTAGATTTTCAGTTTTTTTTCCCCAATTTTCAGCTGCATCTTCTTAGTTTAACACAGTGGCTCTTAACCTTGTTGGAGGTACTGAACCCCACCTGTTTTACATGCGCATTCACCGAACCCTTCTTTTTTGGATCGAGGATCGTTTCGTTGATGGGTACAAAGAACAGGCAGAGTAGCCTTTTCATCGAATCTGGCTCCCTTCACCTTGAATTCAGCAAGCGCTATGTTCTTGTAGTTCCCATCTCCATGCAGCTGAAGGAACACTTTCCTTAATTTTGCCGGTGCTGGACTAGAATTGCTCATCTTGTCATTCCAAATCATGCGGTTAGGACATCGATTCCAATCACGTTCCGTCATACATGTGAATCCGTATTGTACGTATTCTTCCCACCGCTTTCTTTTTTTGCCCTACATCATTAGTATGAAGGGATTAAAATATTAAGTAAGAATTCACATGACGTACCATCACGACTGTCACAAGTTACTACAACTGATCGCGCCAAAATCCCTGCAGCACGGATAGGCCGAGCTATGTAGCGTGATCACCTGCTGCCAGTAATGTCATCACCAATGTGTGTCTTGACCTCCACCGAACCCCTGAGACTGACCCACCGGTTCGATCGAACCCAGGTTAAGAACCACTGGTTTAACACTTATTGATTTCATCGATCTATTCAGGGCAGCTTCCTCCGAATGTTGAAGGTAACCAGGCAAATGGGTTAAAAAAAAGGGGGATAAGAATGACCGACAAATAAACGTTAACTCAATATAGAAACGTTGGTAGTTTGCCGACAACTATCAGGTTCTAATTTTCAGCAAATGTGCGCGTTGCCGAGGCTGATGGATCTTTTTAACATCTTAAAGGAGCTGATGTTGCCTCGTCTTATTTCATTCCCCAGGTTTTATTTTCTGAGGGTTGAGATCTTTACAGAAGCTTCTTTAATTTACTCATAACAATCAGACAAAGACGTGCGACGCTGCTCGACAAGCCGGCGGTAAAAAGTGCCGCCGGGCTGGTTTAATTGTCTTCGTATTAAACATGAAAGTTTTCATTGCGGCGTCAATCCCGGTGATTCGTTATTTTAATTCCCCCCTTTAACGGCGCGCCCGGACGCGCCTCCTCTCTTGTTTCAATTAAGAGTGACACGTTCGGACGAGACACGAGCGGGACGTGGAAACGAGTGGATTGGATGGAGACGGCGAGAGGTGGAAAAAAAAAAAACGCGCTGAAAAAAAAAAAAAAGAAAAAAAAAAAAACAACAAAAAAAACTAGCAGCGCCTGAATCCCTTGCAGGGAAATATTATTCCTCATAAAACTCTTTAATAAATACTGGAAGTCCACGGAGGATTTCTTGATCCAGAAAGGAAACAGTCTATACCCTGGAGCAAAGAAGCCCATTACGGCTTGTAGTGGAAGATTTAATAGGTGTCATAATTTATCATGTAAACCGAAAAAGTGTTTCTTAATTAAGTGAACGCGTTAATGAATTTTTTAATTTGATCCCTGTAAGTACTTTGCCATGCTAATTGCAATATTCCACACATTAGTTATCGGCTATTGCCCTTGGCTATTTGCTGTCGTGAGGGAAGGGACCCCCGTTTCCCCGCCTGCCGTCAGTTCATTAACTGAGTCGGAGCCTCCGGCCCAAACCGCAGAGGAGCGCGTTCTGCTCGGCGGCGCCGCCTGAGCTGCGCGCTCCTTTGGAGTATTGCAGCGCGGGGATGAGATTTTGGGAAATATTACGTGCTCTTTGTTGCCGCTGACAGCAGCGGGGCAAGGCCACGTTTCCCCACAGTGGACGTGCCTTTCAGAGTAAACACACTGAGCTGTCTTCGCTTCACTTTATCAAGTCCTTGACTATACCTGGAATTTTAAAAACATTTTTTTTTATTTAAAAACAAACAAACAAACAAAAAAAAAAAACAGCTGTAATGCTTGAAGAACTCTGAGAACACAAGTGAGAGCCACGCCTTTTTCCATGTCAGGAACCATGGGTATTCGAATACAGGGGGAAATTAAGAAATATATGCGTAAAAATAAAAGAACAATCAACTGCTGTGCTAATATGCTTGTTAAACACCAAAGTAATGAGCAAATACATACAACATGATTAATTATTAATCGCTATGATTCCGTCAGTGCAAACAGTTCCACACAGCTCTGCTTCACGCCATCAAAACCCGACACCGCCTTTTACAAAAAAAAAAACAGAAATTCATCGGGCTTACGGGACGTCAAATCTTCCTCGTTTAAAAACATCACTGACCTCGTCGAGGCAAAATTCTATCAGAGCTGAAACGATTCCTCGGATAATTCGAGCGAGTCAATGACGAAAATGAATCGGGGCGAATTATCCGCCTTGAGTAATCCTGAAACACAGTTTTACCCTTCCGCATGTCCGGCCGGTGAAGTGTGTTACACAACGACATCGCTTAAGCGTTAGCTGGCTTACGCGGCTAAAGCAGGGAGGAGCAAAGGAAAGACGCACCGCGACAGAAAACAAAAAGTATCAAGTGTTGGACGGCTGCAAGCTAAACCAGGAGAATAAATGCTTGCAGCCTCTTGCACACCGAGAGGGTTGCAAAGCAAAGGATTGATTTTAGCATCATGTTTTGAGACACATTCTGCTCTTCTTCAGGCGCTTAACAAAAATGTTACCGCGGCGCCATTTTTAAAAGTATGATCACTTGATTCTTCCCACCTGCCGTCCATCAGAAATAAAAGTAGTTTGTTTTCCTCCCTCTGGAACAGCCGTTGCAAAAGGTGCCTCTTATTGAATATATATCATATTACCTCATCGCGTCTTGTTCCGAGATAGGGCCAAAAATAAAACAGATACTCTTAATATATCTGAAGAGATGGAACTGAACATTATTGAACAGAGTATTTGCACAAACAAAAAAAAAAAAAATATATATATATATATATACATATACATATATATATATATATATATATATATATATATATGTGTGTACACACACACACACACACACACACAGAGGAGGAACTAGACAAACAAAACATGTTAATAACAAAACAGACCTAATCATCTCTATAGACAAGGTCTAATTTCGAAATCCTCATTTAAACCTTGTGGGGTCGATGTTCCCAATGTGATGCGTATATCCGAACCAGTTCTTTTTATATATGTTATTTCTAGAATACATGTTTCTTATTTAAAAAAATTAAACCGGAGGGCTGGAATCGATTAATGGCGTTTCAATTCATTTGAATGGGGAAATTTAATTTGATATACGAGCGAATCGAGTTCTGAGCTTGGTCACGGAAGGTATCACTGTGCTGTACAATCGATAGATTACTCGGTTACTAAAATGAACAGATAGCTGCGGAAACAAATTCTCTTTTTCCATCGAGATCCTTTCTGAAGGAAACCATGTGACATCACGTTTCGATGCGGGCGGCGCTTTTTCCACCCATCACAAGACGATGCGAAGCCTAAAGGCATTACAGCGACCTTCTGGAGCGTCGGCGCTTATAGAAGGGAAACCTGAGTGCAGGTCCGAGGCCTGGAACCCCGCAAACTTTGTTCGGTGAGGAAAACAAAAAGAGCTTGACGTGAAGCTCACCGCCTCTTTTGCTTACGAAGGTAGTTTCGCCGCCGTTCTAATTGTGACGCCTCCCGTCTCACCTCCGCGCTAATCTTTCGAACCCAGAAACGAAAAAAGGACGACGGGGAGACGGACGCGCCGAGGCGGACATATCTCGCCCCTCGCAGGCGCACCGAGCCAACGGCGACGGCGTCCCGCAGATCCGGGCGTTTTTCATCCCGATAAAGTCCGGATGCGGTTGTATTTCTTTTGTAGCCGGAGCTTCTGCTAGCTCATTATCCCCGATCCCTTTAACTGGCAGTGAAATTGTACAAGAGAATAATCACTGAGTGAGCTATTTAGGGTGACTAATGCGAGCCGGGCCCCGTCTTGATGACTGCCTTTGTATCCACAGTCCCGCTATCACTGGTGGCAGCCTCATATTGTTCGGCGCAATTAATCTGTTTGAGAAACATAATAATGGAGTTGCCAACTGCCGCCCGTGCTGGTATTTTATTAATCAACCGCAATTAGGGAGCGCCGCTATGTCCTTAGAATGACTTTATATTCGCTATCACGCGGGGGGAGAAGGCAGAGCGGGCGGCGGGGAGAGAGAGTTTGCCACCGCAGGGATCACAGATGGGCTCAGACAGACATAAAGTAGGAACAATGTGGGGAAATTATTGTCTGTGCTTTTTTGGCCGCGGCTGTAAGTTCGCCTACTTTATCAGTGACTTCGGCAAATAAACGCCACTCGGCGGCTGACTTACGGCTTCCCCCAGCTGGCGGCGGGGGGTTTTCAGGAGGCGCCGGAGCTCCTGTCGCTTCTTGCACGCAACGCAGTTTGGCACTTTGGTGAAGCTTTTGTTTTCTTTTTTTCTTTTTCTTTTTCTGCCAGAAAGCAATTTCCAAAGAAGGACGATTGGAGGTTTAGGTTGGTTTCAAAGTGCATTTTCACTTTTGGTGTCAAAAGAAAATACCGATACACATCCTGAGGAAATTATACAAGTTTAGAACAGTAAAAATTCATGTCAATACCAAGAATAAAAGCTTTATAGTTTCATTAGACGCGGCTATCGCTGAGCTAGCCCAAGCATTACGGCCCACCAAACAATTTTTGTTGAATATTTCAATAAGTACTTTCAATCAATATTTAATTTAGAAACTCACTATTTTTTTCCCTTTTGTATGCATAATCACATATAAAATAATTTCAATACATTTATATGATCAGAGATTATTTTAAAGTTTAAATAAAATGCCAGAAATGTAACTATTTAAATTGCAATTTTCACTTTGTTCAATTTACATGATACCTAGTTGGCCCGCGCATGAAAATTAAATAAGAAATGTGGCCCGCCGGCCAAAATAATTGCCCACCCCTGATCTAGTCTAAGCCAATCCCAGCTGTTACTGGGAGCAGGAGGCGGGGTTTAACCTTGTCAATCAAAGAGACACAACCATTCAGTCGCTCATTCACCACAACGCACAATTTAGACAATTACTAAACTTTTATAAGACTCCTTTACAATTGTTATTCGATCATGATAAAGAGAAATGTGCTTTCAAAAATAAAAGAATCGTCTAAAAACGTCAGGAGCGACATTTCAACCACGACACCGTTTCCGTGGAGGCGCGGGACTCCGTAAGTGAGTCCAATGCTTCGACGAAAACACCGGCCGGGAGCGTCGGGAAGCTGCCCGGGCGTCGGAGGGTTAAAGAAAGAGTGGTGGTGGTCAGGGGAGGACAGCCTGGGTGTCGGGCGGAGGGTCCTGGCAGCGCCGGGAGGGGGGTGGGGGGGTGGGGGGTTCATTTCACACCCGGGAACAGCGGCGGCAATCAAAGTGCAATTACTGTCAAAGTTACTGGACGTAAATGATTTGATGCCGCCACGTACTGTACTTCACGTTCCTCCTCCCCTCACCTCGGCCTGCGCAGTCACGCTCAAGATGGATTTGCTAAGCCCTTTAATTTCGCCAAAGCCAGAGGAACACAAGGCCATTAACACAAATTCTCTCCTCTGAGCCCCGCCCTCGCCGCCGCCCCTCGCCGCCGCCGCCCCCCCGCCGGCCGGTGTCATGACATTCAAGCCTAATGGAGAACTCGGCAAAGGCAAACGCTCGCGCATAAATGTTTCATGAAGTAATTCCACCCATATGAAGAAACTCAGAAAAAAATCTGTTGACATTATCCCGCCGACGCTGCCGGAGCATCTGCAGAGGAAATGTATTTAATATTCACAGGCCGTCTTACACTCGCCGACATTTGCCGCTGAGGATAATCCCTCAAAGATTAAATTAAATGTAGGCTGGAGTGTTTAGTGCTGCTATTGTTTTCATTAGTGCAAAAAAAAAAAAAAAAAAGAAATTGTACTCGCCGCGTATGATATTAAATCACGCCGCTTGCCGAGCACTTGACATCCGTGGTCTCCCTCCCCCTCCTCCACCGCCACCTCCACCCCTCCGATAAAAACATAATGCCATTCAGGGTCCATAATCTCCAAGCAGCAGGTTAGCTTTGCAGGTTTTTTTTTTTTTTAACTATACTTAGTGGGTTACTAAATATGCATTTGCGGCATTAGGATAAATCTTCTGTTGAGATAAAAGCAGAAGGTGCTCTGGGCCGCCTCACCGTAGCCCCTCCTCGGGGGGGGCGGGGGGGGGGTCGGCAAGCCCCATGGTGAGGACGGGCTACAATGCCACATTTTACCGCTCATTAAAGTAATCAGATGTTCCGTTTAAAGGGTGGTGGTTCAACAGGTTGCATGAGAACGACATCTGCAGATGTTGATTAAATATGGTCTGACAGATGTTACCGGATCTCGGAGATTTCGGGCCGGTCACGGACGCGCGGGGTGACGTCGGGCCGCTCGGGAAGCGACTTAAGAGGACAGCGGGGTTTTGCTCGGCGACAGGACGCCGTCGAAAAGTTGGGTTCGTCGTTGGTCACCGCGCGCCACGACTTACACACTCCGTGTACTACGCGGTATACTTCTGGGTAAATAAATAAATAGCTCCATTCTTTCTGGATGCACCAGCTGGTGCCCTTAAGAAGACAATAAATGTGTAAACACGGATCAGAGTATTGTGGTTAGGATGGAGTATTTTAAACAGTCAAACATGATATTCTAAGAAACCTGGATATGTTCTGCTTCCACGTTCCAGAGGCCAGATTTACCTGGATTTGTGTTCCTTCTAGAAAACACTGTACAGTTTACACCTGGATTCCACCTGCCGTTGACTACCTTGAAGCTGAAACTAGTCAAACCAGGATGTTAGTATTTATCCTGTATTCAGCGATTTACGCGTTCCTGAAACCTCCAAATCGAAACTGGCCGTCGGTCAAATTTCTCTGTCTCAAAACCAATTTCTTAAGTCGTTCAAAATGTTTCCAAACTGTTTCGTTTAAGATGTCGCCTCTTCTATTTCCACACATCATACCCTTTTTCTGAAATCACTTTAAAATGTCTGGTGCAAACCAAATCTCCCCGGTTCGAATGTGAAACGGACAGCTCTATTTCATGCCCACATGACTGAACTGCCATAAAAAACATGAAAAGGGAAGGTTGACAAAAAAATAAGAGTAAAATCCACATGGAAAAAAAAAAAAAACAGTATTTCAGTATAATTTGCTGTTAAAAGAAAACTATGGCATCAGCTGCTACTCAGACAGCTGCGGTTTAACCAGGAAAATCTCAATTTCCGGCCGACCGAAGACGCCCGAATCCTTTTCGTGAAATGTTGGCAATGGGAGTCTCACCTCGGGTCGGCCGTTGGTGCAGGTCCGGGCAAATCCTGGTTCGGCCGCCCCCCCCCCAGAGCGAGAGGGCCGGCTCCTCCGTCGCGACGGCGTGGCCGATCAAGCTGTTCCAGCAACTGGAAGACATCACAAGTTAAACACTCATTATTTTAATTTGATGCTAATCATGTGTTAATGAGACTAATCCTTGCAATGAGTCAGGTAATTTGCTTAATGGCTGCCTAGAGTCCAGATTACGGCAATCAGTCACGTTTGATAAGACGTCTGTTGCCGGGAAACAGGGGATGGAAGTGGGGGGGGGCGAAGGAGAAGAGGACGGGGAACAGGTGAGGGCCGGCGAGCCGCCGTGAGATGGAAGAGGCGGTGGTTCGCCCGCTCGTGTCTGGGCTCGCCGCCGCGGCGAGGGGGTCGGCGCTCCTCTTAATATTTCCCCTCAATCACGGCTCCGTGTGTCGCTCAGCTTCCCCGCCGGGCCCGAGGCCCAGCATATTGCAAACCGCCGACTCCCTCTGACAGCAGAGGGGGAAAATCATCCAAAACGGCGGGCGCGCGGCCGACGCGCCTTAGCTTGAGCCTGTCGTTTCTACATTTCACATTTTCGCACAGCTCTTAAAATTTCATGGCTGTGGTGCCTTTGCGGGTGTTTTGAGATGAATAAGTCACACAGAGAGAAGGCAACCTAAGACAAGGGGACTATAAGATGTTTTCCAAAATGGTCAAGAATTGATGTCAATCGTTGTGAAAAACCTTCCCACAAACAATCACAAATAAATAGTGGGATAAATTAACCGACCCCAAATGAAAACTGTGTTTATGACCATCGGGTGTCTTGAAGACTTGGATAGTAACTCGGTTTTCAGCCTTTGTTAAAAAGACACGAAGTGCACAAAAAAAAAAAAAAAAAAATACAGCAGAATATTCCCCTTAAAACAATAAAAACGAGCAAAAGTTCAATGAGAAACAAGAGTTTTCTGCTCATGACCTTAGATATTGCTAGTCGTGGAGAACTGGGGTAGAGAAAGTCACTTATGAAGCAGGAAGTAGACTCATCCAGCGCTGACAAAAATAATGGGCCGAGCCGAGCCTCCAGATGGCCCCCCGGTGGGAGGACACATGGGGACGGGGCGTGAGTAAGTGACTCGCCCCTGACAAATGGCTGCGGCATAATGACCTGCGAGCACTAACAAATATAAATCGTTTTCTCTTGCATTTTTACTGTCGTCAAAACAAATGCTCATTAGCCCTTTATGGGGGATTGTGTGAATAATAAATAGATCCTAATTACCCCCCATCACAAATGCAAATGTGTGAATTAAAAGCGACGGGGTAGTAAAACAATAGAGCTACTGTCCCGTCTTGATATTATGCGTACAGTTTGCTGAGTTATTGAGCACTTTAATGGCCTCCATCCGTCCACGTGTCCGGTTCCTGATCTGATTCATCCCCCGGAGACGCTCTCCACTTTTACTCGTCTGAGAAGTTAGCCGGCCCAGTCGTACCGGCTGGATTCGCACGATCAACTTTTTGTTATCCTTCAAAGTTGTTTTACTCTCGACAGCAAAACCCCAGGAGGACGCGGGAGGGCCCGACTCTCCTTGGAGGACTTCTACTGGGGTAGCATCGCTAAACTGGGGAGCTCCGGTGTTTATCCTCGTTTCTCAGGAGCGTATTTCGTATCTGAACACTTGCATCAGTTTCCCGAGGGAGAAACGCGACCGCAGAAAACGACGGCAAAAACTGTGACAACAAAAACGGTGAGTGTGCAGCACGGTTGTTAAAAAAGTATCGATACTTTATCAGTATCCGCAGGCTTGGAAGTAGAAAAAAACAGATTTGTATGTTATAAGCTGGATGGTAGAACGTTTACGGCGTTGCGTCTGTGAGCTCCACGCCAGAACCAAGATGGCGGCACATCCTCCAGTTTCATGTGACCGCGGAAACCCTTTTGGCGAGCTCTGTAAAGTCCGTCGGCAGATCCCTCGCGTCACATGGTTTTGTCATGCGACTCGGGGGTCGGCCGTTTTCCTTCGCTCAACATCCTTCTCCGTGATTTTGGCACGTGAGTTGTTGCGGTACCTGCGACGGCCACCGGTTGGTTTAACAGCTGACAAATTTTCACAGCGCCCCTCCTGTATCAACCGGGGAGCCGTTGTTTACCAAACAACTATGACAAATCGCTATCGGAGGAGCCTTTGGAACAATGGCACTTAGTCAGATCTGCGGCGCTTTTCCACGAAAGTCATGTGTCACCTCAATCAGAGGATAACCTATATTTTACACCCTAATCTGGACTAAAGCCTGTCAGATGCCTTCACAGGCGGACCGATCCATTGTTCAGACCGGAGGGCTTATCCGTGTACACATACCCGGAGACAATGGACTTACCACGCCGTCCGGCTCTACGCCGCGAGGTCACTTTCATCGGCGGCTCATCCTGCGTTCACTCAAAACACATGCCGACACCAGTCCTCCCATTTAGATTAACCTCCCAAGACAGATTAAGTACGTTAACCTGCTTCCGTTTGGAGGTTTTCTGCGCCGCATTCTCACCAGACGACTGACGGAGCCGCGGCTTCAACCGCGGCCTCACGAGCTTTGCGCGAATTAGCAGCAGCGGCGCAGAAGAAGCAACCAGTTGGTTGAAATAAGAAGGTTTCAGCCGCCACCATCAAAGTAAAGCCCGCCTTTTGGCCGGAAATCTGTTTTCACCATTAACTGAATTTGGAGAATTTCTCAGGAAGAGAAACAGTTCAAAAAGTTTTAGTCCAAAAATGTACTTTGTTCTGCCTTTCATTTTGTGTTTATCCAGAGTTTTCCATGATATCATTTTGGTTCGATGCCATCCAGGAGCTGGAAACCGACATGAAGAGATCGTGATGATTAATAATTACTCACAGAACTCAACTCAAAAAAAAAAAAAAAAAAAAAAAACATCTGCCGTTTCATTCAACATGTGATAGGTAAGAAAATGGGAGTTTCAAAATAAAAGCAGACAGCGGAGTTTCGCATCGATTGCAAAAGATGTATCGATCGGGTCGCAGGTAAACGGCCTCAGCTGTTTGCCGCGGCACGGCGGCTCAATGAATCGGCGCCTGCTTGGACGAGGAGCGGCTTCTGCAGGATCATGGGGTTATCGCACATGGCGGGGGAATAGGTGATTCATGTTGCTGACGGCGGGGTCTGAAAACGCGCGACCGAGGGAGGCTGACGAGGAGAGTCCGAGTCCGAAGGTACTGTAAGCTGCAAAGCTGTTTGCCGTAAGGGAACGCGAGGGCGCCACTTACACCGAATCAACAGCGCATTTATTCATCTTCCTGAATGACTGCATCACAGCATGACACACACACACACACACCTAAATACCCCCCCACCCCCACCCCTACCCCTACTACCACCAGCAGCTCACTTTCTGTCAGGAAGAGCCCCTCCATTGTCATGCAGATTACAATTCGTCAGACAACAAAAAGCTCTTTCTCCTGCGCTCATCGCCAGGATTACACAAAAGCTAGCGACTTTCATTTCTGTTATTGTCTGAAATGGCAGCCGGACTTGACCCCCACCCCCGCCCCCTCCCACGCCACCCGTTACGCCTGGATTAGATCTTCCCGATCCATTAGATGGATTATGATTATTGCCCCCGCCCCGATATCATTCCACTTGTCACACCCCGATGCCTGGGGTTACATATGGGCGCTTGATTTATGTAACGGGCAAAGTGTAGAGTTGATATTATGGGGCGGTGTGGGGGGGTTACTGCATTCTGATGCACTTTGTCAGGGCACAAAAGAAAAGGCGGGATTCAAAGGCTTTACATTCAATTGAAGGAGTTGTGGTGCCGTCACAGGAAACAGTGAATTCTTGTTGATCAAAAAAAAAAAAGTGTACTCAGCCAGGGGTTAAGGTGACAGATGTACTCGTCCATATTCTTTCAGGTTCAATCCCATTCTAATCCCAGAGCTGTTTTTTTTTTTTTTTTTGCCTGATTACTATGTACCTGGCCGGGATGCATCTGCTGTACGGGCTTTTAATTTTTTTTTTTTTTTTTCATTATTTTTAATAAAATTCTCATGGATTCATTTATACCAGAAACCAGGTCAAAAAGAAAGCCGGGCATATTACTGCTGTAAAAACAAAATCTGGTTAAAAAAAAAAAAAAAAACAGAGCAGCATTGGAAAATGTAGCATTGAAGCTAAAGCGATAAAGAAATACCTTTAGAAAGTTGGCAGAAAACCACTTTTTTTTTTTTTTTCCCTTCCCTCATCATCTTGAAATGACTGGGCACCGTGTGGGTGGGAGAACTAACAGAGAACATCGGCGTCCCTGCAGGAAAAGGCTCTGCCGCTTCCTGATCACTGGCCTGATTAATAGGAGGCTGAATTGGAAATTTAATTGGATGTGGTTACAATTATGAAGCCGTGCTTCCCCCATGACGCTCTGACAGAACCGATGGGGCGGCGGTGGTGGAAGACAAGATATCAGCTGGGATGGGGAGTGCGTGTGCAGGGGGGGGGGTCATGTTCTGTCTCGCAGCCCCCGCCATATTCCAAGTAGACGGGGATGTGAGGTGTGTCTGATCGGCGATGGCGCCCACGCGGTGGACTTGTGGGGGGAGAAACCTCTGATGGCGGCTGTTGACCTCGGCGCAGGCCTCCGCTGAACCGCCAAATTGTCACAAATGGCCGGAGTGGGAGGTTTTCGATTTCAAAGACTTCTGCACACGAAGTCGCCCCCCCCCCCTTTTTTTTTTTTTTTTTTTTAAACTACAGGTGACTTTGGAGGCCCGCTGAGGTGGAAATCCCTACAATATGTGAGCGGGTGGAGATGGCGTTGGCGGCGCTCGTCTGTCTTTTTCACCCACAGCTCCCCCTCCTCCTCCTCCTCCGTGATGCCGTTAAACACACCTCACCCGGGACTGGCCGTTAAACTCCTGACTGCGTCGACAAGCGGTCGCGGCGGTGGTGCCGTGGCGGTGCTGCGCCCACACGGGTCCCCCCTCCACGTCCCCCCGGATGGGGGGGGATGACGGGACGGACGAGCCCCCTCGCCCCCCCCGTCTCTCTGCACCATTTTCCCTCCCTCAACATTTCCTCAGCACCACTCGTTTTGACTATATTTGATCCATCCACTCTCATTTTCCAACCAATAAACCCCCTTCCTCCCCTCTCTCTCTTTCTCTCTCTCCATGCAGATGCACCCTCCCTCAGGCCAGCAGAGGCTGATGGAGCCCTCTTTTGGCGAGAGGCGGTATTGCTTCCAGGCTGGCTGAGAGGTGGCAGGCTCTGGTTGTGCTGGTCGTTCACTCTCGGCTATAGAATCTGGGACATATGCGAGAGCTGCGTCACAGATTGTTTTTTTTTTTTTTTATGTTCTTGTAGGAAAGAGAAAAAAGCTTTATAAAGATGGATGAATCTGAAGCTGCGTATGAGCTTCTTTCCCAAGCAGATGTCACAAACAGTTACAGAAAAGTGGAGGCTAGAGGGAGGAAATGCCAATTTCTTATGTAAAAAAAAAAGTAAACAAAGCTTTCAATCGCAAAATGCCACCCCCCCCCTGCAAAAAAAAAAAAAAAAATATTGGTGAGCTAAATCTGAACGTCAGCAAGAAATTCACCAAAAAATGAGAAAGAATTCCCCAAAATGTGCAGAAATGACAAAAAAATAACTGCCAACATCATAAATGTAGAGATATAAAACCAAACTTGCGATAGGTTACAACTGCCAGATTTACTAAAGTACCTTGAAATATCCTTAATAAAAACAACAACGGATTAACTTTGTTGTGTAACAGGAGTATAGTTTAAAATTTTCTGCCTTTATTATGGGTGCTGTGGGTCAAAGGTCAGCTGTTCTTATTTAGGGTGTGGGGGGATTAAGCTAGAAGACCTCTGCTTTATGATGCGGTTAGCATGCAGTGTTTCAGCCGTGGCCAGGTGGATGGGTGGGTGCGGGTGGAGAGTAGTAACAGCGGGCTGGGCTGGGGGGGGGGGGGGTGCTCCCACCCTCCATATGTACACATGTTATAAGTCGGCACGGCAAGAAGCTGCGGCAACAGTGTTTATATGCACATGGATGAGTGTGTGCACATATGTGTACATATGCATGATCAAGTGACTTCCCTGACAGGCTCATGGCAAGTTGGCAGATACCCTCCTCCCCCGTTCCTCCTTTATCCTCAACCGTCTCTCCGTTGACGAGCCGTGCTGATCAAGAGAACGTTGCACTTCATGCCCGGCGATGTGCACAATGGCTGTTGCTCCGCCTGAGCACGCCGTCCATCAGACCCGAGGACGAGCGAGAAGGGTCCTCAAGAGAGGAGAGGGGAACTAAACATATGTGTGCGTCAGAAAGTCATGTCCTATTTAAGCGACTATTATTAGATCGGGTCACCATCTGCAAGACTAGATAAAGCAAATGGGGGGGAGGGGGTGTCGAGGTGGGAGGGGGATAGTGTGTCTGTGTGTGTGTGTGTGTGTGTGTGATGGGGGGATGACTCTGCGGAAGATTACATTGGAAAACAAACAAACATATTAGCACATGCTAATGCTAGCTTGTCAGCAGCCAAGCTGAAAGCAACCATATGGCAG
The DNA here is from genome assembly GCF_037954325.1 of Fistularia commersonii. Classification (NCBI taxonomy): domain Eukaryota; kingdom Metazoa; phylum Chordata; class Actinopteri; order Syngnathiformes; family Fistulariidae; genus Fistularia; species Fistularia commersonii. The sequence goes on from NC_141305.1 coordinate 6,317,745, forward strand.
CATCGTGGCTTTTCGGACAGACGGTGATGGACAGAGTACTCACTTCCTGTACTTCCATCAGTACGGCGTGAAATATTGCAGGATTTGGATAGCGGGCCGCAAGTGAAAAAGCGAACGGAAATACTGATACTGTCAATGATGTACTAGAGATAGTACTACTATATGTGGTACCACCTGAAATACTTGTTTTTGAGTAAATGTACTCAGGGGCTCTTCATCACTGCCATGAAGTATTTCAGTTTAGCTGCTCTCAGTGATGGTGGTACTCCGTGATAAGTATCAGTACCACAAAACAACAGCAGGGGTTTTTCAAGGAAACTTGTTTATGTTGAGGTTGCATGTATTGGAAACAGTCATAGTAAATCACAGTGTAAATCACATTTACACCGTGATTGACAGGTGACTGACGCAGGTTAAACCCCGCCTCCTGACCCGAGGTCAGCAAGGTTTATCAATATTTTCTCCCCTAAAACAAGTACTGGGGAAACTTGAGCTGTTCTTTTGGATGGAAAGAACAGCTACAATTTCCTTCCACAGGTTGGGTTTCAGTTTTACATCCCTGTTTGATACCGATCCAGGGAAACATTTAGATGGAAAAAAGTCAGAGAAATGAGGAGGAGGAGCAGGACGGGACAAAACACAACTTAAGACACAGATGTTGGGGAAAAAAAAAAAAGGAACCTTAAACCTTAATTTTCCACCCAAACCCCAAATGAACCCTGACCATCAATCCTTCCATATTTGCTATAAGGTTACTGTATATTATTTCAGAAACAATTTAAAATCCATTACAAACCAATCTCTGAGCTATTATCCACTGCATGCAATCGACCGGCTGTTATTTTATTTCGGAAAAAATACAAAATAAACATTTTGCACATTGTGACAATGCAAAAGGAGTTGAGTCTGACAGTTAAAAACGCAACAAATGACAGGCGGCGAACAAATGTGGTGAACGGTGCGGCTGACGACCAAGCTGGGATTTAAATTCTTTTAAAGTAAATTGAATTTGAAAGTAAATTGCTCTTTCAGCCCACTTCAGCTGCCTGGCAGCCATCTTGTTTTTACATGATCGCCGTCTTTGTGTTGTTTTGTTTTTTTCTAAAATTTCTGTTTCCAATTGGGGGATTCAGACTCCCGAAGCAGAGTCAGAGATGCTTCTTACCTGCCCCAACTGATCAGGAATCGGTAAGCATTATCGATACTTCCTCAGCGTGACCGGCAGACGTTGTGAAAATGAAATCTCACAGACATCCCAGCCTCCCACCGCCCTGCCTGTCTCATTGAGAATTATTCGCCTGCGCTGGAAATTGGGAAAAAATAAAGGGGCAATTAGACGCGAGGTCAATTTTGGAGCCGTAATTAAAAACACTTCCTGCTCTTTATGGAGGCGCCGCCCGCGGTGCTAAAATAATACAGGCCTGGCAGCCCCGCGACTCGCCGTTCCATCTCTGCCGTTCGACAAAAATTGGGCTGTCACACACTGAAGGGTGGCGTTGGTGCCGCTCACCGCGCCGGTGTGTGCGAGCGTTTGCGCAGTAACGTTGATTTAATCCTGTCGAGACGGGCCTCTGGGCTTCATCGCATCAGCCTCCCTCGTCCTGTCCTGCCTACGCTGGAACTGCTAACGGCTTCCCTGGCGCCCGTAGAGCGCGGCCATCAGCCGGCAGATCCGGGACACGGACGCAGCGCTGTTTTTTTTTTTCTTATTATTTTTAATGCAAATCATGGTGGGTAATTTCCATGACCAGACTCTTGTCATCCCATCTAACAGAAAAAAAAAGAAAGAATATATACATATTTTAGTTTTGGCAATTAGTTTCTGTTCTAGTATTGGAGTCACGAACTGTCCTTTGTTTTGTTTCGTTGCGTCAGGTTAAAATGCTAACGAATAAAGCTATAGCTAGGCTACATGAATGACAGCATGTAAATTGACATTGGTGAGCAGTCACGATAAAACAACTGGGACTAGATTATAGATGTATATAACATGAAGATCTTAGAAATAACATACCATTTCATTTCTTATTTGCTAAAATGAAAAAATAAAGTGGAAAAGTCTGGCAGTCTCTTAATTCCAAAAGTGTAAATTACATATTCTTAATTAATCCTGTCAGTTAATTAATTCTGGCCGTGTTGAATATCTGACTTGATGCTTTTAACTGGCTATCATGATGTTAAAAAAAAAAAAAAAAAAAAGAGCCACTGAATATCGTGACGTTCATGTTTCTAAGCCCTAAGTGACAATGATGGTGGCTGCTTGTCGTCTCGTTGACTGACAGGGCGTTGCAGCGGCGAGCGAGGGGACGTCAGAGAAGCGAGACGGACAGATTAAGAGGAAGGGCGAGGGGGGGGGGGGGGGGGGGATAGGAGGGAGAAAAAAAAAAAAAAAAAAAAAAGAAGAGAAAAGAGCCCGGGGGTTTTTTTTTTGCAGTCAGTTTGTCAGAGAAGCTCAATGGCCACCAGAACTCCAACCTGCGTCACTTTCAATTCCTGGCCTCGTCACATGATATCCCTCCTCCACCCCGCTCGCCCCGAGTCAGGAGATGGAAGCCTCGGCTGGAACAACATGTAGGCCCCCGACAAATGATTGATTCCCTCCTAATTCCTTCAAATGGGATGAGAGGGAGGAAGACGAGGGCAGTGGAGGAGAGGGAGTGGATGGCGGTGGTGGTGATGGAGTAGAGGAAGACGAAAGAAAAAAAAAAAAAAAAAAAAAAAGGGGGCGAGGGACATTAAGTAGGCCACCCTGTGTCAGGTAAACTTTGGGTTGAGAGCTAACCGGACGTGTCAGGGCAGCTAAATGTTGAGCTGTCGGCGTGGAACAATGGGGACAAAGATATGGCCTAAAAAATCTTATGCTAGCCTCACACTCGCACACAGACGTGGGGGAGGAGCGAGGGGGCGCGGGGAGTCGGTGTCAAGTTATTAATTTTGAAAGTTGAAAACCACCGGAGAGTCGGCGGTTAATTGCGTAGGTGGTTAAATGTAATGGAGAGAGAAATAGACGAGGGGGGGGGGGTTCTCGGAGGGCCGCGAATGAACACGACGAGTAAAGGTTTGATTAGTTCCACGAGAAAAACGCGGCTCCACACAGCTACTCGCAATTTTCTTCTTTTTTTTTTTTAACCTTCGCAAACTCACTGAATGTTTTCCAACATCAGGAGATGATAAGTCGGCATACGGTCAATAAAGTAACTTGGGGAAAAAAAAAAATACAAAACGGATTTTAGGGATCGCGTAAAATGTCCTGAATGTAACCACCTTCAATAAAATGACCAAGAAATAAATAAGGACGATATTATGACGTCGTGTTGCCGCCGGTGGCTTCCATGACAACCGCAGCCCACCGCATTGAGCTGAGGGGCTCCGCAGATGCCGAGCGGTTCGGCCCCCGGAACTCAGGTTGTGATCGAGTGCGACAAAAGAACCAGGGAATGCGGTTTTATTTCTTCGGTGACGGCGGAGCTGAAGTACAAGCGCGAGGCGTAATGTTGAGCTCTGTGACTCATGTGTTACTCTTACACTTAAGGATTCTCACAGCAAAATATTTAGACACACTGGTTCCGTTTATCTGTTTATGTATTTTTCGTGCTTCGTTTGTCATCCGTTCAATGTCGGGGCAAATTCCTGCAGTAGGAAAAAAAAAAAAAAAGTCTCTGCAGCTAATTAAAAAAGAAAAAAAAAAAAAAAAAAAGACACTCTGGTCAAAATACCCTTATGGTATAACTTTGCACGACTAATTTCCGCCCCCCCGAGTTGTGCCGCATTTCCTGCGACCTTCTCCCTCTGCAGCCCAAAAAAGAAAATAAAAAAAAAAAAAAAAAAGGAACAGACAAGGCCCCTGTCGGGTGACTATTTTCAGCGGCGGCTACAACTGCTCCTGCATTAGGCGGAAGATCATTTAGGATTTCAGACGTCTTGCTGACACACACATCAGATGTTTAGGGAACTCGGCGTGACGACGGATTCAGCCACAGCCATCTGTGTCAACACAGGATTAAACATTTTGTCGAAATAATACACAAAATATTAAATATCACATGTGTTGAGGCGGGGAGGGAGGGAGGTCTGTTTTACTTGGAGCGACAATATTTAAGTCACAGGTTTTACTTCTGGAGAGCAGACCTCTGCCTTTTTGAATATTTCTGAAAATAGTATTATCGGAGTTGACGGCGAGGTGAGAAGACTATCTGGGTCGGGAAACAGATACTAAGACGGTTTCTTCATGCATTTTGGGGAATTTCTAGCTGAGAAGAAGAGATTTTCTATATGTAAATTCGAAATTGTGTCAATGAATACTTAAAAAAATCTTTCCATTCCGCTGGAAATAGCCAAATGATATTATTCTCAAAAAAGGGACTAAAATTGGGATTAAATTATTAAAATTTGGCAAGAAAAATACAAGGCAAAATAAGGAAAGCGGTCTTTTTCTCCCCTTCCGCAAGCTTAAACACGGTTAAAAAGACGCAGGATCCCGTCGGTCGGCAGCCAATCCGGCGTTCAATAATCCAGTTGTTATCAGTGGACTGGTGGGGCTCTTTGTCATGTGAGAGCAGACAAACAGCAGAGCAGACACTGGGCATCCTGCCTGGGTTAATCAGCCCCCCCGTCCCGGCCCACCCACGCCCCCCCACAGCCGCCGCTTCTACCAATTGGAATAATGAGTCAATTAATGTGCTAAAAGGGCAATGAGAGACGGCAGAGAGCCGGAGCGTGGAGGAGGAGGAGGAGGAGGAGGAAGGGGGGAGGAAGGAGGGGGCGCGCGGACCATGAGGGAAGGACAGATATAAACAGAAGTTCATTTGTAACTGCGTTATTATTATCTCCGCGGCTCGCTCCGGTGTTTCTTTATTGTTTCCTGGCACCCGCAGAGTTGCGCGGCGGCGGGCGTGCACGACCGACCGCTTGGCCAACCTCCTTCCCACCCTTTCCTGTCGGTCTTGAGTGAAGGGACCCCCCACCTGCCACTACCTCCACCAGCTTTAATTACAAAGGGCACATTGGGGTGAATCATGAGGGTGTGTGTGTGTGTTGGAGTGTGTGTGTGTGTGGGGGGGGGGGGGGGGAGGTAGGGGATTGTGACAGAATACACACTGTACCCTGACCCAGTATAACCATTAGGAATTTGTACTTGAGGGGTCTCCAACTGCTGGCCTCGGGGCCGAATCCGGCCCCTCCGTCCCCCTCCATCTGGCCCTCTGCAGGATGCCAGACCAACCCAGATTTCAGTTTTAAAAGGAATTCAATGTTTTGTTTTTTTTTGTTCATTCTTCAGCACTGTGAGCCATCCCTTCAAGTCCATTGGAGAAATTAAAATCAGCAAAATAAAGATGAAACACAAAGCTTCAACTGGGCCTGATCAGGATTCAGCATTCTACTTCTTCTCTCTGAGGTAAATCTAGAGAAAATATATCTTAGTACTATGGTATACATTGTGATACCGCCTCCTGTTGTATTTAATTCCTCTCCAAAGTAGCAAATGTATGAGGTACTGCGCACACAACTTCCTGCTCAGGTCCTGCAGAGAATTCTGACTCCCGTGTAGAGGAGAAAGTCTGCAGCCGTGGGGGGAAACATTCGGACGACTTTCTGCGTGGCGCCCGTCTCGTTCGACCGCGAGGCGTTCGCGCTCTGTTAGCGAAAGCTGAACTGTGTTGTTTGAAATACAACCGAAACAAGAATTTCCAAACATGCAGTAGGTCCGTGTGACGCCTGCGCGGCCCCTGGCCTTTCCCCCCCTCGAGGAATGTGATTCTGAGAGGAATCCGGCGGTCCAGCTCGTCCAGCCACGGCGGAAATGAGACACTAATTGGTCATTTGTGACATTTAAATGAGGTGACCAGTCAATATGGAAATAAACCTGATGGGTGAAACCATTTTAGGGGCAAACGGGGGTGGTGGTGGAACATTTCCTGTCACTGTTAAAAATCTGTTGAACTGAGAAGGTTTAAATGCAAATACGTTATTCCATGCAAACTACTAATAAAATAAAAACCAGATACATATGAAAAAAATACATGTGACATTAGGTGGACAAAAAAACGAAACAAAAAAAACAAACAAAAGATGAGCTGTCCAATCATGTCAAGGAGTTTAAAAACAAATAAAACACGCTAGCAGTGAGGAAAAATGCAGCACCGCTGTTTCGAGATCATTTCAACGTAAATAGAGAAATATAGCTCATAGAAGCCGAACCACGAGGCCGTGGATTTATTTTGACACCGTCTAAAAAGTGGTACAGTCGCCGCCCGCCATCTTTCCATCTTGCGATTACGCCGTCTCTGCATTAAGAGACACCGGTGTTACAAATTGGCGGCGAGTGAAATTAGCCCCGTTGCTAATTGTTCCCCGCTAAGGGGGTGGGGGTGGGGGGGGCTGCCCGCCGGGCTGCTGCGATCCGCCGCCACTTCAACCTCGCTGATCAATTATTTCCACCCCTCAATAATTGATAGCGGTTTTAATTGTTGGCACGCAGGGCAGAGAGCGAGTCAGGACCTCGTTTACATCAACCGGCATCTTACAAGCTCCGAAGGATTCTTTTATTCATATTTCTGTCGAGCGCCGCGCTTCCCTGTCACGAGGTGTTGTTTTACATCCACGACTGGGACCCGCGGCCGCCGCGGCCCAGCCTGATCAATTATTTAACGCCATTTGCCTTCGGATCAGTCACTGACACGCCGCCCCGGACCGCCGGCGCTTGTTCAGCGACCAGGAGGAACACCGGGAGGTCCGGAGGCCCTGGCGGAGCTCGGGGTCCGGAAGGCCCGCTCTTGTTGCTTTCAGCCTGTCACTCGGAATCACACATGACCTTTAATGCTCTCGGCCGGCGCCGCGCCGCCGCACCGCGCCGCACCGCCCCCTCCTTCCCCCCGCCTCCTCCACTGAAGCTAAAGTGAATTAGCATGCGTCTCTGAGGAGCAGCCTCTTCAAACACGGCTTGTCTTATGCCGACGTTTGATTGTAAAATGGAAGCGGAGTCGCTGTAGCGTTCAAAGGGAGTCAGGGAGAACAGGCGGCTGGGTTGTGATCGCACCAACATGGTGGGGGTGTGTGTGTGTGTGTGTGTGTGTGTGTGGGTAAGGCACTTGAAAGCAACACGTACTCTCCCATCAGCAGAATCCGGCATGTTTGTACGCTACGTGTGCTTTGTCTTGCTGTTGGAACTCCGACAAATTAAATAACGTTGAGAGGACAAACGGGAGCGCAAATTCAATTATTGAAAAATGAAACGAGGTGAAAAAGTATCAGGTCTTATCAGATGACAAAATACAAAAAGGAGAGGAAAAGGCTCTGCGCGACGCTCTGAAATAATAAACTTTCAGTGAGTTACAACCCGGAGCCGATGTTTCTGCAGGTTACTCTCGCACATAAACACAGGCGTTTGACTCAAAGAGTGGAAACTCAGACCATAATGTTTAATGACGTTTACACGACTTTGTGTGAATTTTCTAAATGAACATCTTCATCCGTTTATTACCTACACATTTCGTCCGGGCTGACAGGGGCACGGTGGGGGGTGGGGGGGGCTGGAGCCAATCCCGATTGACATTGGGGCAAAAGGCGGGGTTTAACCTCGACCACTCAGCTGTCAATCACAGGGCCACTTGCAGAGACCTCCAATCATTCCCAGCAATGGACAATTCAGAGTCTTCATTAGATCTACTGGCTGTGCTTGGACTGTGTGACAAAGACTGAGAACTCGTAAAGTAGAATGTGAAGACTCTACACCAAAACAAACCGGTCGGAATAGAAAATGGAACCCTCTTTCTGTGAGATGAGACGAAATTCGCTAGTATTGTTGCGCATTAACACCGGCGGACTATGGAGAAAATGCAGGTGTGTATTTTGACTGATCTTGATCTAGATTAATCTCAGTTATCAATGAAAATGCAAAAAAAGTTTGACGAAAAATCGCACAACATTTACCTAAAACTTAGATAAAAGTGACTTGAAAATTAAAGTCAGAAACAACGACGCACAGGAAAAAACAACAGAATTAAAACGCACATGATAGACTGCCAGTAAGCTGCAAGGCATTTCCAAGAAAATAAACTTTGCATCACATAAAAATATCACAAGAGGAAAAAAAAAATATAAAAACAGCAAATTAGCAAAAATGAGCTCTTAAAACCACAAATGAATAAATGTACGTAAATAAATGGGCAACAGCTGTATTTATACCGCTGCAAACCCTCAGTAGTAAAATCGAATCAATTCATCAAATCCTTCCGCCCCCGGTGACCCGAAAAAGCCGCCCGCCAGAGGACCCTGTCAATAAACGCCCGTTCATCCAATGAGACGCGCGGAAACGTCGGTCCTTTCAGCCCCGTTCGCGCGTTCATCCTTTCACAGCGGCCCGTCGGGTTTCCAATCCAGGCCCCGAATGAATGACTTCACTGTGTCACTCCTTTAACCGGAGCCCTTCCTCGCGCCAGATGTTGGCGACGATGCACGGACGGCGAGCGAGAGAGTCCGCGGGGAGGCGGCGGGAGGGAGAGGAGGCGTGTTTTGTGTTGAAACGGGAGGGAGAGAGGGAGCCTGAACGGATGGCCAGAGAGGCGGCGCGATGGCACTGGATCCACGGCAGCTGTTTCCTTCAATGTTTCATGCTCACAGCCACAGCTGCTCTCCAAATGAGAGTTAATATTGCAGAGTGGGGGCCGGGGGAGAGGGGAGCGAGCGGGAATGGCGGGGGTTGGGGGGGGGGGGGGGCGTCCACCCCTGGTCGAGCCTTGTCGCATGGTCTGAATGTCAAACTCCGCCCCAGCAGGGTGGTTGACACCGGCTCAAAGGACACACTATGTGTGTGTGTTTTTTTTTTTTTTTTCCACCCCCCCCCACCCCGCCGTGGATGTGTCTTTCTGCCTCACTGGGTCGCTCTCTCTCCCGACTGGACAAGGGTGAAATCTCTATTTTTCATGGGCGCGCCGCAGCGTTCCCACATTTGAATGAAAAATAGATGAGGGGGAAATCAAAGATGGCTGTCTGGATGCAGACGCTCACTGGGACTCGGACCGGAGTCCCAGACATGAATAGTGCATGTGAACAAGGAGCGGCCTCCATTGGCGTCGCAGGCCAAACCCCCCCCCCCCCGAAATCCACGGCACGACCCTGGCCCCTTACCCTCACGCGCTAAAACGACAAGTTTATAGTTAATGTTGCTCATTTTGAATAAATTACCTTCAATATTTTTTTCGGCCGTCGTGTGAATTTCAATTTGTTACTTCTGGTTTCTGGGGGTTGTTTTCTTCCTGCTTTTGGTGTTTCGTGGGGATTTCTCTCTAATTTTCTGGAAAATGTGTAAAAATGTGTAATTCCGTTTCCAAGTTTTTAGGACTTTCTTGCAAATCGTTTTGCCATATCGATGGTCGTTCACTGAGCGGTTGAGGCTGTTTATGAGGTGATTTCTTATTATCTGGAGGCTCATTTCTCATGATTTTATAATAAACACAAGGTTCATAGGGATTTACTCTTATTTTTCTGATCACCTTGGTTTTCATAATACAGATTATTTCAGGACACTACACATACACAAAATACAGACTTAAAGGAACCAAAAATGAACAATAAAAGTGACAAATTAGTAAAAATAAACAAATGACAGAGCAGTTTCAGGTTGTGGGATTCAGCAAAAGTAGAGGTGACTTGTGTAAAATTTTTATAATAAATTTCTGATGAAGTATTTCTTTCAGTAAGGTGTTTTCTGTAAATTTGGTTCTTCAACGGTTCGTTTGAACCGTTTTTCTTCAAATTTGTTCTTGACGGTCGATTCCATTATTTTTCATAATTTAAGGGCTTTTATTTATACATCTTCAGGTTGTTTCCTTTGCGGACTTTTCGTTTTTTTTCTTCTTTTCGTAACGAGAGCAGGCTGGTTTTAGTGGGGCGAAATGTGTGCTGGTGTAAAAGGCTGCACGTAAACACATGCGCACGGGCTGCAGAACTCGATGAGATCGGGGCTGATGGACGCAGATGTCCCCTCGCCTCCGCTGCGTCTCTCCGGGCGGAGATCTCTCTGGACCGCCGCGCACGCAGCGGTTTGGCGGTGCTGAGCTTGATTTGAAGTGTCCTGTCTGCAGCGATACAGCCGCATAAAGGAAACAGCTGCTGAAATATCACAGGCGAAACCCCCGTGTCTCCCGGTATCTATCTCACGCACACTGTGGCCAAGAGGGGGAGGGGGGGGGGGGGGGGTGAGGCAGGGGGGGACACGACAAAGACATCTGCAAGATGGCCTCAGACACAGAACCCCACTGATGTGTGCACGGCCGGGATGACGGCCCTCCGCTGTGACGGGCTCCTCTCTGGGTTTATCCCGCTCCTGCTGTTTTCGCTTTGAGTCAACTGACAGGCAAACAGGAAGCGATGGTCGCTCTTTGTTTGTGACGGAGCGCCGGCGCAGGCCTTCTGCTGCTGCCGCCGCCGCCGCCGCCGCGCCACGGCGGAGAAAGAGGGGACGACGATGCGGCGGGAAGGCTGGGAGCCGCGATGGGACTCTGCGGTTTGAGGGCCGACCAGCGTCGGGGCTCTACTTTGACTGGCCCCGTTTGTGTGCAGGGCAAGGAATCCGACATCTGCTGCAGTGCCTGGAATATCTTTGAGTTAAAATCCTGCCACAAAAATCTAAATGAGTTCTGCAGTAAAATCCAGTTATTTCACGTGGAACTGAATTTGCTTGAGGTTGCTGCAGATGCTCTAATTCTCAAGTGTCAACATCTGTTTGATATATTGCACAAAAAAAAACAGACAAGTCTTGACAGTGTCTAAAACCTCCACTAGGGGGGGCACTTCACTGGTCTGTTGCCTGGAAAATGACCCAACTTCCAACTGGATGTGTAACCTTGGTAATATTCCGCCACATCAATTTATTCCGTACGGGAATCAAAATGATTTGGCTCTTTTGGTGGCCAGCTGTGGGTTGTGTTGCCTCTCTTGCGTCCCCTCAAGTGTCCCAGCAACCCCTGAACCACCGCTCAAGTGACAGCTGTGCTCAAGTGATCGGTCGCTCATGTAAAAATTCCACGGCTCGTCGGGAACTTATCCCGAGATACGTTCCTCCGAGGAGGCGCGAACGCTCCCGTTTTACCGTCTCCAATCTAAGTGCTTCCAGCCGACAGAAACACCGACGACCGCATCGTCTCTTAGGACTCAGTCCTGGTTCTTGTCTGCGCCGGACAGCGGGTCATCCCAGGACTCCGGCTTGGCTCCTGGTTCTGTTACCAGATGTTTTCAAGCCGGCACCGCTTTGTCCGACAGCCGCACCTCATGTCTCCCGCTTCCGTGTCCTTGTCTTTGTCTCTCTGTGCGAGAGGTTGAGGGGGGGTACGACTTGTACCGCTAGTTTGCGTTGTTTGCTCTCCTTCCAGGTTTCCATGGTGACGGGAGGTCATAACACTCTGGTCCACCTGGACACTCATCCCCTATACATCCTTCCGATCTCTCGATCCGATCCGGTTTGATGCGTTTTCTTTCTGCTCAGTTAAACGCTGCTAGAATTTATGGGACTCAAACTACAGGCCCGCGGGCCAATGCTGGCTCCTCTGACACCAATCCATCTAGGACGGGTCGGAGATGGGAGTCAGTTGCAGTTGTCCTTGGGGTGAGAGGCGGGTTAACCCGGGCCGGTCAGCTGTCAATCTCGAGGCCGCATAAAGAAACATCCTACCGTTCAGCCTCTCATTCACACTTACGGACAACCGAGTCTTCCGTGAACCTTTCTGGATTGTGGGAGGAAGAAGACAACCAGGGGAGGACATGGAGACTCCGCACAGGTAGGCAGAACAAGAGAAGTCACCACAGAACCACGTTAAGTCTTCAATCATATAGTTCCCAAAGTTCTTCAACAGTCCAAGCTTGTCCTCCAAGTAAAACAAAGATAAAATACAATATTGGGGGGAGGGACGAAAACAAAAACCGATCGCGATGAAAAGCCAAAGTACAAATTTACGACTTTCATTTCTGCTCATAAAGTAAATTTTTCTGAAAAACTGCGCTTTCTTGCGCCGCTTGAAATTATGAGATGATAAATAATGGACACCCCCTCCCCCGTCAATTTGAGACCGAAACCCCGGCTTTAGGAAATTAATTATTAGTAACATTATCTTTCTCATCAAGAGAAGAGGCAAACATGAATTAGTTCCACGGGCCTGTATAAATAAAGACCGACGCGGCGACAGGGAGCACACTCAATGTTACCGGACACACACTTTCAGTGTTTTCAGGCTCCACCGTCACGCAACCGTGTCAACTGAAATCAAACATCAGCTGCCAGGAAAAAACAGCAGACTCCGAGTCTGAGCAGAGAAGGTCAGGGTTTCTCATCCTTAGTACTCCCTCTTCTCAGCATTCGAACGGCTTGTTCTTCTAAAAAAGTTGTCATTCATTCATCCGTCACTTTTTCAACGACTCCGTTCACTTTGAATGAAACGATGGTTTTTTTTTCGTAAACTAAGAGAAAACACGTAAAACATTTTGCGATGCTGTGGGAATTCTCCGATTATTTTCTGATCAATTATCAATAAGCTGGTGCTGGCCTTTAAACTCTTGAGAGAAAGAGGTTTTTCCAGACCTTTTCTGAACAGTGTTAGTTAAGCATCAATTCACTCATTATCTATAATTCTTAAGCTGCTCCCGGGGTGATGGGAGGGCACGAACCCCTGCTGTCGCTGGGTGAGAGGCGGGATTTAACACTCGACAGGTCAGCTGTCAATCACAGGCTCACACAGAGACGCCCAACCATTCACTCGGTCACACCGCACTGACAATTTAGAGTCCTCGATGAACCTGCTGACTTTATTTTTGCTTTCGTGAGGGTGACGGGGAACACGGAGAGAACCCAGGCAGGAGAAGATGGGATTTTGTTATGCCGGTTGAGTCGACCGACGCGACGGCCGAGGAGTTGTGATGGATCCATCATTTGTGTGTGTCGGTCAGACGGGTTCGAAATGTAGCTGAGTGCAGTGTGTCAATAAAAGCTCGATCAAAAAAAGTCGCTCAGCCAGGTTTTTAGTGAAAGCGGTGTTACTTATGGTTGAGCTGACCATAAACCAGGGGTGCTCCATAAGTCGATTGTGATCAACAGTCGATCGCAAAGGTAACACTGGTAGATCACATGACATTAAAAAAAAATAGACGTCAGCCAATCATCCATCCTGTCACTTGATTGATATGCAGGGCAGCCAGTCAGATGACATCGGATTTTTTCTGACATTGAGGTCACTGCGCGTGCACGAACAACAGCGCCAAGTGCAGGAAAACTAACAAGCTCGTCAGCAAGTTACCTCCAATTTTCAGCCCTCAGTCTTTTTTCTCTTAAACTTCAGAATGGCTATAAAATGAGTAGGGGAGCTGGACCATACGGAATGGGAGAAGGACTTTTTTTTCCCCACGATGGCATTTTCGAAGTGCGTACGCCTCATCTGCCGGTCTAACATCGGAATACCAAAGAAGGGTAATGTGGAGCGGTGTTTTCGGACCGTTCACGGACAACACGGCACGGGGAAGGAACTAAAATCCCAGTTGTCCTGACAGCAGTCACTTTTCACTCAACATATTTCAAAAGCGAAAGCCGCGAGCGAAGCATGGTTCCGGGTGAGTCACGTCATCGTTCATAAGGCCGGCTGTAAGCGGCTACTGTCCGGACTATCATTCAATTCAGTGCAAGTCATCAGAGGGAAGTTGGGTCATGACAAAAAATGTGCATAATTATTTTGTGTCGTGCAATATTGGCTCATGCGGTTATGCAAGGTACATCAGCATACATTGTACATATAAAGAATGTTTTGCATTTTTGTTGTGGGTAGATCACTTTCGACTTGGTCATTTTATAAGTAGCTTGCATGTTGAAAAAGTGTGAGCACCTCTGCCCTAAACCAACCCAGCCCAGGGGTCAACCTGCAGGCTAGGACTCTGCCAAAGCATCACTTTTCTAAATTCCTCACACACACACACACACACACACACACACACACACACACACACACACACACACACACACACACACACACACACACACACACAACAGAGACCAACTGTATAAGATGCTAAATGTATCTGCAGGGTGTCTTTAGGGATGCTGGGCTTATTGGACTGATGGAATTATGAGCCCAGTGGAACTGGAACCAGGAAAACAAAGACGATACATCACCAGACATCTGGTTACTGTCCGGTTACCGTATCACATCTCAAAGCAGATATAATAAAGATCCTATTTCTCCTGGAAACTCTCGAGGTTCTCCCTTCTCCTCTCCAGCTACTATTAACTCTCAGCGGGAGTTTAAGGTTCCGGGAGTCTTCCAATCTTTCACAACAGAATCTCATAGCGTAGCAACGGGAAAGTGGAACCTTCTGCCAACTTCTTTTCTTCACATAACACCCCCACCTCCACACACACACACACACACCTGTTGCCCTCATGCTGACAAATACAAGTTGTTGGAAGATCTTAAACAGTGTGTGGATCCCATTAAGGCCACGGCTGAATCCTGAGCCGGTCCAGACGCAAAGACAATCCAAGGCTCTGAATGCGGACGACAACACTGAGCATCCCACTCCCCCCCCAGCCGTACGCCGGCCAACGACTGCATCAGACTCGACTTGAACGCGCTTTCCCATGAACTGAATACCTCCTGACCAGCGCTCCAGTGTCTCAGAGGGACCGCCATCCCTTCCCTCCACTCGGTGATGCTTTTAACAAGAGACTCGAGGCCACATGAAAGTCTAATGCGTCATTGAAATGACTGATGGCCGAGCGTCGAGAAGTAGATGGCCCTGGTTCTCATGGTCTGAGACACCAGCGCCGATTGCACCCCGAAGAACAACTCGATGAAACGGCGGAAAAAAAAAACAAACAAAAAAAAAAAAAAACAACATGGATGTATTGTGGATTTACAAGCAGGGCATCGATGACTAGCTCCTCCCCGGAGACTTACAGTGAGCCGGTCGCAGCTGGAAAAAGCAGGATAAATTATTTAGAGAGTCACAATCCGTGAAATGACCCATTTAACTGCCCCGATTTGATTCATTTGGTCTGATAACACCTCCAATGTCCAGACAAGATGTTCAGCTTCAATTCGACCGGATGTTCGCTGATGACGAAGACCCAGGTGGTCTTGACCATCAAGTCTGTAGACTGAATAAAGAAGTCTATAAGGTGACCCGAAGCAGCTTTTCATAGACATGAATGAAGCCTCGCAGACAACAATGCATCCAGTTTTAGATACTTTTAATTCATTTGCTGAGTCATTATCGACACCCTACTCGATCATCGCGGGGCTGGAGCCGATCCCGGCTGACTCTGGGGCAAGAGAGGGGTTTAAAATGGGCATGAACTGTGTGGAAACCTGTTTGCCTGTACAGTGAAATTCCTACTTTGCTGTCCACAGTGCATTAGGACGTGCTGGTAGAGGAGTCTAAATATTATTATAAATATGATTATTGATAGGAATGTGAATATACTGTAGACGGTCACAATTAACTTGCTTATTCACATCTATGGGGAATTTGATTTAAATATCACTCTTTCTCCCATAAAAATAGAACAATGTTGCACAGGAATCTGGACATCATTATTTAAGGGTGAGGTTGCAAATATATTATAATCTCCATCAAACTGCCCAGTCTATGATGGAGCTGAATATATTCAAATTTATTACATTATTAGAATTACTCTTTTCCCCTTTAAATGGATTTTAACATTTATAATGTTACATTTATCAAGGGGAATAGGGAGGAAACATTTGCATGAAATGATCTGGGGGGCTGCAAGAAATCAGCATGAAATTACCCGACAATCAGCAAAAAGACTCAGATCAGCGCAGCCATTCTTTCAAAAATATTTTCTGACAATTACATTTCCTGGACTAAAGTCAATCAGCAGTTCGTTAAGAATCAGCAGGGAATTTTCTACTCGGTAGGATCTGCGATGCTGTGCTAGATCTTCCTGTTTCTCGTGTTTCATGTCAAAAACTCATTGACGACGCGAAGGGGCTAATACAAGTGGAAGTCAACCAAAACTTATCCAAATACATGTGCCCAGAAATCAAAGAGACAAAGGATAATGATGGCGTTATTACATTTCATCGCCATCCCATATGGCTTCCTGGTGGAACAACATCCCAGCCCGGGCTGATGCCCCCCCACGCCCTCCCGCTCCACAGCGGCGGCGTGCTACCAGGGTGACGCTGAGCTTCATCGACAGTGACAAAAGTCCATTGAACAATTATCTTTGGAATTAATGCATTAGCCCGGGCTTTGGCAAACGGCAGGCGGCGGTGTGTTTTTGCGGGAGCGAGGGGGCTCGGCGGCGGGCGGATGTGAAGGACGCTGCGCCTCGTTAATCTCGTCTCCCAAAGCGATGTGGGCAGATGAAATGATTCTTACAGAGAGCTGTCATTACCATCGCACCGGTCATTTCGGATCCTCCGACACTCAATACCGGCAGATAATTAACTCCTTCACTGCTGATTATTCCTCCAAATTAGCACCATTCCAAGTGCGTGTGTGTGTGTGTGTGTGTGTGGGGAGGGGGCAATATTTGGGTTACAAGAGGTTAAACAAATCACACTGGAATTGAAAGGTTAAAAAAAAAAAAAAAGAACACAAATGAATAAACATATTTTTCCTGGATATAAAGTGTCCAAAGGGGGAGCTGAAGATAACATGGGGGGGCAAACATTTTACAAATAAAGTTCAGAATTGATATTTGGAGCAGATTAAGGTACATAACACACTTGCACGGTTTTGAATTCTAACTTAAAGAAATCGGGCAGCAACGCTGACCTTGACATCTATCATTTTTATGTTTTAATTATAATTATAATAAATATATTTATGGAGCCCTTTCGGTCAAAGAGCTGTACAAGTGAGATGGGTTAAGAGTAGGACACAAATGAATAAAGATGATCTTTTTTATCATCTTCATTACCGTCATCACTAATGCCTTGCTGATTTTCAGGCTTATTTTAAATCTTTTTAAATCTGATTTCCACTGGGTTTAAATGTATGATTAAAAAAAAAAAAAAAAAAAGGAAAATTTAAAGTGGGCAATTTCACAAAATGAATGATTTTACCCGTGGGGGAAGCGACTGTCCATTGGGCCAAAAAAAACAAACAATAAATTTGCAAATAAAATGGATGCGAAATGTCCAAAACACATCTTTTGAGCTGATTTTGAGATGCAAATTGTCAAAAAGGGGGAAACTGATATATGTACATAAATATATAAAAACCCTAATGACTTTTTCAAGACTTTGAAAGTTCGAACCAAAAACGATGTCGATGCTCATTAAAGCCTTGCTTTCAGACGAACCGATTCAAAACCTTTTAAGACGTCTCATGTGCTTCCACGGCGGGCCAGCGGGGAGGGAGCGGGGGGTCCGGGACCCTGCGCCGCACAGAAAACACCATCCTTCTACGATGATGCGAAGAAACTTGAGACTGTCTGTCAAGTCAGTGTTGTTTCCCCTTAACTTATTTCCAGCATGATGGACCCTCCGGACCAGAGGAGGGAGAGTTAAGACAGTCACTCAGTGAAAAGTGACTGATATCTCCTTTGACACAAACATCAGTTTGTCATGAGCTGAACCGAGTCTCTCTCCCCACTCAAACACACACACTTGTTTGTGGAGGGCGGGGGGAGAGTGTGTTTCCATTATTCACCGGTATGAATAAAACACTCCCGACTCGTGACCGCACAGCATATGCGGGGCCCAAATCGGGTTCATCTGCCATTCCCAACATCTGTTTCGGCGCCGCCGTGGAAACATGGCTGCTCAAAAGTGGCCCGTCCTAAGCGGATGGGACGTGCGGATGAAATATGAATGGCGGAGGGAACTGGAGTGAGAGCACGTCGGTTGGTTATTGATGATCTCACCAGCTGCTTTCTCCAGTCACCCCCCGCCAGCCCACCGTTCTTTTACGTGACGATTGGTGAAGTCAGTGGCGTTGGCGTTTGACGCCGGGATTGACACAACGCTAATACCACACGACTTTCCGCTCAGGACAGATGCTAGCTAATATGATTTAAAGGTAGCGCATCGGTTGATCAAATGTTTGCCATGTTGATTACTGCAGAGGTCACAAACAGACGTGTCAGATTGTAATTCCTCTTGTAATACTCCTTGTAACCAGAGGAGGGGGCCCTGATTAGCGTGAAAATTGACCGGTACATACAAATAGTTCAGACAGTTCTTTCTTGGTAAACGGAAAATTGTTGCAAAGATGGAACAAAAAAAACTTGAGTGAGGACTGAGAAAATATATCCTTTGAGGGGCAGAAAGTTAATGGGTGGAGATTATCAGATCTCCTTGTTGCTTCGGCAATTACTACCTGGTGTCAGATAATTCAAAACTGCCAAAAGCAAAGTGTCTGAGGAGCCGTTGCGACTTGATGGTTTGTTTTCCTAGACAAGGCAGATCAGGAGTAACAAGTTTAAAGAAAATCGGGGTGATGGCAAATAGACTGGTGTCTATGTATCAATGCCATAACGAACAATCATTCAATACAATCGACGTGAATGTGAAAACTCTATATGCATCTATGCTCTCGTTTTGAAATCCCTGCTGCGGTTCCATCCCGCTGTGTGGAAATAGTAAAAACACATCTTATTTATGATAATTCCTCTCAAATTTAGCAGATTGATATTAGAGTTGAGCTCAGTTTGTTTATAATCAAATTGAGTATATATCACGGCTCCTGAATTATCAGTTCAGATCAAATTAACTTCCTGCTGATGAATATAAAATCACACTGCGATGGAGCTGGTGATTTACAGCAGTAGATATCAGCTGTATGTGAAACCTCTTAAAGATGATTTTCCTCCTTTTTTGACAATCCTCAAAGCTGACACTTGATCATTTATACTTATTTGCCGTAAAATTCAGTTTGATTCCCTAATTACGGAAAAAAAAAAATGTTTTTCTTATTTCGGGAAGTGTTTCAACTCATTATTTTTTTACAAGTATTGATAGACACCAAAATCAATAAGCAGTGTGTGAATTTTCTAACAGATTATTGGCTTCATGACTGCTCCAGTTAAGAGCAAATCTCTTGCAATGAATGGATCATGTTTATATTTCATCATTAAAATATTTAGGGGGGGGTTATTCAATTATGTCAATCACTTGCAGTCTTAAATGACGTTTAGAGGATGGAACTGAGCACAACATTTAAGGGCTAATACGTTAAATTTGGGGTTTAACGGGGTAATGAGTCCCTGCAGAGAACGACGGCGGTGTTTATTCACAGGGATGAATGTGGTTGTGAAGTGGATTGGAGGAAGGTATACAAGAAGCTGCAGAAAAAGAAGGGGGGGGGGAAAAAAAAAAAAAAAAAAAAGCCTGTTCCACGTGGCGGCGGTTAATGACCGCCTAAGGAGCGGGCAACAAGATGGAGCTGATCCCGTGGGATGAGATCAGGGACGTGGCAGACGTCCTCTTGGCAGCGTCTGCGGTGTTAATTTATCTAGATTAAGTTGTCTGGATCCTGCTCTGAGTGTGACCTCCTCCGTACAGTAGCAGGAGGTGCTGAGGCAAGTGAAACGGCCGCGGATGATTGATGTCTTTTCAATTAGTTGCCATGTGAGACCTTCACACGTCACTCTCGCCGCGGCGCTATCATCGCTGAAGGACCCTTGTAATTAATGTGCTCGGTGTTAAAGACACACGGCCGCTGAGGAACTTTCAGATTTTAATCATCCCGTTACGTGGGTTATTGAGCGGTGGTACGAATACGGTGGGGAAATGCATATTTACTGGGGGGGGGGGGGGGGGGGTGAACGGCGACGAGATACAACTGAAATATTTTTGTTGAAATGAAGTAAACAGGCGCTGACATCTGACTGAGCTGGGTCCTCTCCACCTCCCCTCCAGGCTTTTCCGTGAGTGTGTGTGTCACACACATTTTGACACATGTATTAATTTATCCATCATTACTGCTATTCACTAGTTTGTTGCTATTGCTCGTGACACATTTATGATTTTTTTATTTATTGACTGAATAATTCAATCCTAACCAATAGAGACGCGCACAACTATAGTTTTATCGAAAGCTTAAAATACAACCTCCAGCCAGTGCAGTGCAAAATAAATGTTTTAATTCACTAAAAGGTATATGTGAGTTAACTAACATACGCAGCAGATTTTTCATCCCTTGTCCATCCGAATGTGAATCTTATTAGAAGATACATTCTGATGCAAAGAAAGAGGATCATGGATATACAGTTAAAGTGCAACAAGAAAAAAAAAAATGACTAAAAATGATCAAGAATCAGTTGCATGGACACAAAATATCAGATGGTAACTCAAGATACAGCCAATACCAGTAGCCATTACCGGGTTTACCAGGCATTACCAGGTTTGACCCAGACAGGTGACCTGTCAATCACAGGGCCACATAGAAAAGGTATCCGAGTGTTCACGCTCTCATTCACACCCACTGACGATTTAGAATCTTGAATGAACCTACTGATTAGTTTTGGACATTTGGACAATGGGAGGAAGATGGCGATCCTGTAGAGAACCCGGGACAGGAAAGCCTGTAGAACCCACATACTCAGAATCCACTCAGGTAAGGGGGAGAACCTGGAGACGACACAGAGCGAACCTGGCCGGGAACTTTTAAAAACCCGGAGCCTTCTTGTTCCAGGTTTCCAAAACTTTTACGAGAAAATCCCACCCGGTCAAACAGATCTTACCGATTTTTTATTTTTTGTATCCTATTTTTTATGGAACGCTACCTTTTGTTAGATAATTCCTTATGAAACTTTGTAACATTTTCAGCAAAAATGACTAAACTGATGTAAGAAATTCTACCTGTCAGGTACTTTGGTGCTCACAAAAGCTTCCTGCTTTGGGGCAACAGTTCTGATCGCTGAACCCTCGGTCCACTCAATTTCACGGTCTTCAAAGGGAATTATTTTCAGTTTTGATTCAGACCCCCACCAGAACACAGTAGTCTTAGAGGCACCTCAATCCCAGCTAGGTTACACTGAATTTCAACTAGTGAGTTTCACTCATAGATGTAGAACATTGCTGGGGATAGGGTTTCCACTCTAGTCAGCCAAAAACCTGCACAGTATCAAGATCTATACAAAAAATAAAAAAGATCTTTCATGTCGAGTCTTCGGGGTCGTCTGTCTGCAGAGAGAGATTGCTGAAGACTTTCCACCTACGGCATCCAGTTAAGCCGCTCTGCCATCGGGGCCGGGATAAAATCATTGGCTCCAGATGCTTTTCAAGACTTTTGAAAATGTTACCAGCCCAAAATGTCCACAAAAGAAGGGGAGTGTTAAATCACTGCTTTGTTTTAAGTGTGAACCTACTGGGAAACAGTGTTTTTGGCCCAATGTCGCCATGACGCCATACTTGGGATTTCACCATTTGGCCAATAGGATCACTTACATCAACACCCAGCTCTTCCAGTATCCACCCCTCACTGGTTCGTCTGTTTTCCTCGGTATACAAACCCATGTGCCGGCTCAAAGACGATAAATTGAAAAACCATGCCAACAACAAGCTCACCGTCCCCTAATGTCACGTCACATGCCGCCGTCCTGTTGCTGCATAGACGACGACTGTCGAGAAGAGGAGATGGCGAGCTACATGGCGGCCTTGCCGTGATGTACGTCTCAAGAGACCTTAATCTATGTAGAGCAAATACAGACGACACATATGGATTTTCATTTGCAGTATATGTGCCTGGTAATCCCGTATGTCTCCTATTTGTCTGTAGATGTGTCTAGTAATCCACAATAGCGTGACCAAACTTCAAGTGACCTCCAAGCCCAAGGCGGAGGATCAATGGCTATGAGGTTATTGTCATGAAAATCTGCGATGGGGAATAATTTATAGGACATGTTACAGTATCTAAGATATTAACAGGGCTTAGCTCCTGGCCATGGTCACGCAGAGTCTTAATTCTGCAATGCCATCACCCATATAGTATTCCTCAGTCAAGAATGAGATATGGTTAACATATTCAAGACACAATATATATATATTATAAACAACCCAAGTTGCAGCATCTCGCCTTTTGGCAGCTGCACCGAGCGCCGGGTGTGTGATGTCACACTCCAACACTGGGAACATGAATCAATTGGTGATTACTTGTCCACTGACATTTCCAGGCACTGTTTTGCAAATTACTTAAGTTCAAATGGACATTTTAATATAAATTCTATTTTTTTTTGTTCTTTTTTTTTTCATCTTCTCCTATCAGCAGCACTTGGTGTTTTAAAAATTAACAAGAAAATTACTTTTTTTTTTTTTTTTTAATTTTCAACTTGCTATATCTGAACAATGTTTAGGAAAAAAAAAAAGCTTTACAGGTGAGAACTCTCTTGAGTTTTTTTTTGTTTTTTTTCTCCATTCAAGGGTAATTTTCAATTTAGTTTTTTTGGACCAATTCACAGGACATCTGACCTGCAGCAATCTGGACCGGCATGTGTTACAATATATTTTTTTTTCCATTTCACTCACAAGAAATTTGTGATTAAGTAGGTTTCCCAATTTCCCACACCCATATTATGGACACACACCAACTTATATTTGACGGCATGGGCACATAAAGGGCTCTTGAAAAGGTTCATACATTGTTACACATTTAAGGGTCGATAACGTCATGATGGGAAAGGGGGGTGACTGCAAGATATAATTGGATGGAAAGAAATCTACTCCACTGTGTTTGTAAAATATCCACGAGGCATCACAAATGTCAGACTATAAAAGATGTTAGTAAAGCGCTGAGAGACCGACATCTTTGGCTTGAGGTTCAATAAAAGAGAGACCTTCCTCACCCCTTGTGGCAGCTGTATTAGCTGCCCCAATGGAGAGTGACTGGAGGAGACAGTGAAGCTGCTGGTGTCAGATCTGGACGAGCCTCCATCCTGATGGTATAAGTGCACCCCCACCCCCA
The DNA here is from genome assembly GCF_037954325.1 of Fistularia commersonii. NCBI lineage: Eukaryota > Metazoa > Chordata > Actinopteri > Syngnathiformes > Fistulariidae > Fistularia > Fistularia commersonii. The sequence continues at coordinate 6,340,659 of NC_141305.1, forward strand.
GGAGATGGAGGTTTGGTGGCACAGAGATTGTGGAGGAGGTCACCCGGTGCCCAGGGGCTTCCTCAGGTGAGAGGAGGTCATGGGATTGCTTCAGATGGATTTCTCCACCCCGGGGTGGGGGGGCTTGGGTTTCTCTCACTTTGTCTTAATGTCATCTTTTTTTCATCTGAGCAGGCGGGCAGGATGACTGAAGCAAAGACCAGTCAAATGTCCGAGAGGGTTTTGATGGAGTCACTCAGTATAAACACTGTAATGGACTGAGGCAGAGCTGTGATACATCATTGAGCCAAAAGAGGAGGGGGGGAAAAAGGGGGGGGACAAGAAAGATGAATGATGACTGGCGCCCCCCAGTGAGCCAACTTTGACGACTGCAGATTATTGGCGCCAAACCCAATGTTAATTAAGAGACCTGTCGTGTACAGCTATAATGGAACACAGGGGATTTGGCATCACGTGCGCCAGAATCATTTGGATCTGAGCAAAGTACAGTTCAAAATTTACGGTAAATCGACAATTTTACCAATATCACAGAGAAAGCAGCTCAGGTAGGATAGCCAGGTTTCCAGGATATGTTACAGTAGTACTGTTGTAAGTATTGACCAAAAAGTCAAAGAACCAATTTTGAGCTCTACAAAATACTTTTGTGGCTCTCTCCTCAGACTGAGGAGAAACTTCCACACTCATGTTGGCAAGAAACAATACAGAGTGCTTGGATGTCGATATGATACTTTGGACAGAACACACACCCTGGGTCCGGTGCAGATTATCTACTTGGACGACAAGAAGAACGGTAACTACAAACTACTGATGAGTTGGTGAAGATTGAGCTAGCATTAGCAGCTAGCAAGGTTGTGTGTGACTGCTGTCAAGTGGCTTTCTCAGCAAGTGGGGTGAACCAAACTGCAGGATGACACACACGGTTATTGATTTTTGAGTGACGATTGTCACCGCGGTGTTAGTGTGCTCGCTAACCAGCAAACTACCAAGATGTCACTGCAATAAATACATTTCTACAGATGTCCTATTTTTGTTCCTCCAAGTAAATGCCATCATGAACTTGAAATTCAGGGAGTGTTGGCTCTATTCATTTTAACAATTCGAGCCTGATGAGAAAATACATCCTGAGATTACAGAGAACAGAATAATCCTTTAATATCTACCTGTTTTAAATTTGCGAGCCTATTTTTACGCTGAGCCCTCTGAACTCTTCAGCCATAATCTCATGATGTGGAAAGCTTTTCTTTTTTTCCTTTTTTTTTTTTGGAAAAACAGGATAATCAAGATAATCTCAATTATTCATAGAATGGAACAAATATGATTCGTTGTGCAATTGTTTGGACACACGAGAGCAAAACAAAGTCCCGGATTTATTCTGGACGTCGGACATCGTCAATCTGGGATCAGAAGGGCCGGACATCTTTTCTTCTCTTTTTAATTTCACTCAAACGCTTTGCGGCTGCTTGTTTTGTTAAATTTGTGTTGTCAACAGAAAAACAGAGACGGACACGTAAATAACTACATCTACTCAATTCTGATGTGCTTGTATTTTAAAGACAGTACAATACACTTGCACTCTTACACTCACACAGTTAAAGCGGGGGGAAAAAAAAACAAAAAAAAACATGCTGGATTTATTTTACAGCTTTTCTCGATGCTTCACATTGAGATTTTAGGGAAAATATTGTTTAATAAATGTGTAATGTTTGCTGGAAAGACGGAAAACATCTTATCACTTGAATTCACTGCTATAAACTGAGATGAACGCTCCCCTACAAATTTTCTTGTAAACTACTGTACGATGTGTATTACACAAGATCATCTCGGACATTTGTGCCCAATACGTCGGTCGCGATCTACCGGTCGATCGCAAAGGTAGTGCAGGTAGATTGCATGGCATTAAAACGTAGACGTCAGCCTATCCTCCTCACTATGAAATTTGTCACTTGACAGACAGTCGGTCTGTCCAATCTGACCTTTTCTGACACAGGTGTCACTGTGCATGTGCACGTAACGGTGCGTTCCAGCGAGCTAGCCTCCAATTTATGTCTTCTAAACTTACAGGTATAAAAATGAGTGTGGGAGCTGGACCAAGTAAAAAGACTAAAATGTAACACTTCCATACGGAATGGGAGGTGGACTTTTTTTTTTTTTTTTTACTTTGTCATTTTCAAAGTGCGTTTGCCTCATTTGCCAGTCTGCCACTGTGATACCGAAAAAGGAAAATGTGGAGCGGCATTTTCAGACCGTTCATAAAAACTACAGCACCGACTTCCCTCCGAAAAGTGAGCCGTGAAGGAGAAAGGTGACAGAACTAAAATCCCAGCTGTCAGGACAGCAGCCATTTTTCTCACAGCTAACTTCAACTATGCTGCTGATTCCATTCTAGTCATCAGAATAAGGTATTTACCAAAAAAGTACTCTGTTGCAGTGTGTCATAAGGGTTCATGCAGTTATGCGAGATCCACAAACATTTATTGTGTTAAGTAAACTCAGTAGATATACAAATAAATATACATTCAGCATTTTTAGTGGAGGTAGATCATTTTCACATGGTCATTTGAAAAGTAGCTCACAAGGCGAAAAAGAGTGGGCGCCCCTGATCTGAGATTAACTCCTCATAGTTCAAGTACAGTATTAAAATATGCCTGAACATTTTAGTGGCAGAAATTGATTTATCAAAATTACATTGTCTGCATGACGGGTACTGTTACTTTTGATATTTTTGAGTATATCTAGAAAATTATGTTCCTGAACTCTCAGTGAGGTCAAAGGTTTCTATAGAAATATTTGTAAGCCACAGTATTTCTTCATTCACTGAACTTAACTGAGTGCTACATCCACTATAGATTTCTAAAAATCATTAACCATATCAAAATATAATGATCTGAAATTTTTATTAGTCTAATTCCTCTGAGAATGCTGCCATTGATTAGCTGTGTCAGAAAAATGATTGTCATTGGTTAATGGCATAGAAATATTATTAGGCTTTAAATAAGAGCTTCATTAAAGAAGGGAGGAAAAAAAAATAAATAAATAAATAAATAAAAATCGGCAAATCTTAACATGAACTCCTTCCCTTAAAAAGATCATTTTTCTATTTTTGATAACACTCTTCTTAATTTGACGACAATATTTCAAGATTAGCATATAAAATGTGATCGATATCACAAGAGACTGTCGGACAATTATAGATTTTCACGATATTCAGCTCAAAGAAAGGAAACGTTGAAACCGGCATGCTTGTTGTCGCTGGAAACCGAGCCAGCTTACGTTCCAGGTTTTCCAGGACACGAGGAGCCCCCCCAAACCCCACGACAGCGTCACTTCAGATGGTGTGGGCCCGCGTCCCGCCAGCCTTGTGAATAAATCATCCCGCTGCCAAACTCCACACAATAAGCCGGGTTGTATTTTTTTTTTTTTTGCCGTTAAAATTCTTTCTAGCCCGCTTTAATGCAAATGGGAAATTCATTGTCACAAACGGGTGTGACGCTGGCAGTGACACCCCATCTTAATGAACATCAAGTGCGCCCTCCCTCAACTCCCCCATTGCAGTCGCTCACTAATCAACTTTTTACTTCCATAAAAGACTTTGGGGGGGGGAGGGGGATTCATGGCCTTTCCACTTCCCTCTCCGACTCAGGGTCCGGCGCCACTCCGTTATCAGGATTGATGAAGTCATCCATCAGATTGATCGCCGGCGTTCCACCAAATGAAAATGATTTTCGGACGACTGTGGCCGGGCAGTTACGGGGGGGGGGGGATGAAGAAAAGCCAACGCCAACCCCACCACCACCGCCACCCCAACTCGTAAAGCTCGGGAGTTAGCGCTTCCCTTGAACCCACTCAATTAAAAAGTACGAGGTAATCGCTTACACATGCTGTTAGCTTGAGTTATGGTGGTTAGCGCGCGCCATGGCCGCCGCCACTCCTAACGCCTACTCTGCAATTACTTAAGAAATTATACATTAAATCCCCGGGAGTATCAAAGGTTTAAGTTCAGGTGACCTTTAAAAAGTGCTGTCAAGTCAAATAGAAAGTTGGACAAGACCCCCCCCCCACCACCGCCGCCTCCCTCCTCCCCCCATTAAGGCGGGATCCGTCACAGAGGAGCATAATCCTGTTGGCTGGCGTGACAGGAAGTACCCCGCCTCTGAGCCAGAAGGTGGATATTAATCAGAAACTGAAAATGAATTAAGCCTCTTGTTTATCGGTTTGTTTGTGACCTTTCACACCAGGATAATATCCAGGGTAAACAGACGGACTACTGTTGCAGGCCGTCTTCCATGAAGACAAATTTGAAAATTATGAGGAAGAACTCAATTTTAAAAGGACAACGTGTCATCTCTGAGTAATCAATTTCCATAAAAAAAAAAAAAAAAAAGCATTTTCCAACCATTCTATTAATCTAATGATTTCTCTTGTAATGTGTACATTTCTGCAAATATTCTGATTTTTACAAGTTATATATATCTCTCCGAGCCCTGATTGCTTTTCTTTTTTGCATGTTAGTTAAAATTTAAACACATAAATAATAGAGCTGCTATTTATTTTCTCACAAAATTAATATGTTTAAAGTTTGGTGGTATCTGGTACCTTGCTTTTTTTCATTGTCCTTTTCACTCCCTGAAAAAAAATAGTAATTGTTCCCCAGATATAACAACCTGGTTATCAAAGATAATCCAGCACATTGCATAGGTGGAACTACTTTCTCAGGACCTAACAACACCCTGCTCATAACAATTAGTAAATGGTCATAAATAATCCTGAGTAATGAAAATATTTTTTGCACAACCTTATATTTAATCAACCCAGAAACAATTAAAATCTAGCCACAACATGCAGAGTTCCTCCACAGGTATTAAGAGTTTTAAGTACAAAAAAAAACAAACGTTTTTTGTTTTTTTTTGTTTTTTTATCGTATTTTTTATTCTAAATAAAACAAAAGCAAAAACCTTCACTATGATGCAATCTAAGCTTATAATTCTTTTATTTTAGTTAACACTCACAATATTATCCTTGCGCTGAGGATTTTCCTCACCTGTTGTCAGTAAACATGTTTTCCCTAAAATAGGAGCTTTAGCATCGACAGAAACCCTTATTGGCCCGTTTGGAATAATCTCCCTTCTTCCCCCCGTAGAGGACAACAACAGCCAGAGTTCTTGTCCTCTATTTTCTTTTTTCCTGTTTAGTATTTGTGACAGCAACCTCAATTACGGAGCTACAACACCGGGGACAAGATGACAAACATGTTGTCGTCCGACTGCAGATGAGGTTTGTTTGCGTCGGCAGGTTGGACCGACGTGCCGTGGGCAGATCCGGCGGTAAGTTGACGAGCGGAGTTTGACTTTCACCAGGGGCCCGCTGACCAACGGAGAGGCAGCGTGGGAGCGTGGGCCATCACCCCACCCCGCCCCCCTTCGCCCTCTTCTCTCCCTTCATTCACTGAGGATCAAGCCTCCATAATCCCTGGATTTTATATCCACCAAAACAGCTTGGGCCCATCAGCAAATTGCAACGGCATATGGTATAGGTTTATGATTCATCTGGCGCATGCATAGCAATGAGAGCCTCGTCATCCGTGGGCAAACACCGGGAAAATATCGTGATGTTCAGATGACGCCAGCCATGGGGAGAGGAAGTGGCGGCGGCGTACATGTGGGACGGCGGCATTTGTTCGGACCAGAAAGCGCAGCAGCTGAGGTTGTAAACAACAGTTCGGATCTGTGGTCCCACCTCCGGCGAGGGCCGCACCGAGGGAACTGCACCAGGACAGGACAATCTGAGGATGACCGTCTCCACGGCGACAAGAGGATGGAGAGGCGGGAAGGAGGAGGCCGTTTTAACGTCATATGATATTTGAGTAAAAATCAGCAGCATGAATTACCTCTACAGACCCAATCATAGAGAAGATATTTGAAAATAAAACTACGATTGACCCCCACATTACACCAAGCCTGGAGAAGGTCAAGTCCAAAACATACTTGTGACTTTCACAGCACGAAAGACTTTGCATTTTCCTCTCAAACGACAGAAGTATACGCTAATATCCATTAATAAAGACAAACATAAAAAGCTCTCATAGTGGCTGTCTGGTGCAATCGAAGCCTCCAAAAGCCCAGACCTGAGAGGTGCAGGTGAGAGGCTTAGGTCCTACACCCAGTCCAGCGCTGATCATCGGATCAGGGAGAACTCCTTGTGTCAGAGAGAAGAAGTCCTTGTGATCTTTTTAGAACCACGAGTTCGCTCTAATCCAGGCCTCCCCACAGTGGGATTGTGAAACCCCGACGGGTGGGCAGGGTCATCAGAAACAGATGGAGCTTGCCGATTTAAAAAAATAAATATAAATAAGAAAAAAAAGAGGGGGTTTCATGGATGGGCTTGATTGGTTTGTGACCATTCTTTTACTAAGAATTAAATAAAGGGGAAAAAAAGACCTAGAAAGAAAAAAAAATTAATAATTGGAGCACAGGAAACAGAAGTATTCAAATATTCACCGGAATGAAACGTGAAATTCTGCTTCAGTCAGAAGCTTGATATTAAAAAAAAAAAAAAAAAATAAGCTGGGGGAAAAATAAAAAATTCCAGAAATTACCATAAGAAAAACAAGCTTAAAATTAAGGGGGGGGGAACAAGAATGCAGCCACCCCCACACAAACAAAAAAAAGGCAAAAATATAAATACTCAGTATACTAAAGCCAAAAAGTAAAGCCAATATATACTAAAAGCCATTCAAACAGTCAGGAAGTCACAATTTAAAATAAGAGTTACCCTCCTGGCACACAGAGGGGTTCACGAGTCGGTCTTGTGGAGTTTTTGAGAACCGCGCCCCCAAAAACATCACCACCACCACCGTCCTCCGCTCTAAACCACAAAAGACCTTGGCTGTACATGCATGCGTGAAGGATCCCAAGGGAAACGTGTGTTTATGTTCTATAAACCGCTCGGAACAAATGACTCTGTTGGTGTTGTTTGCTGGAGCTCGTTGGTGACTGTGTGTGTGAGTGTGTGTGTGTGTTTGCTGTTTCCATCTTTATGTAAAAAGCTTATTTCACCCGAGCTACCTCAGCTCTCATTAGCGTCAGAGCGGCCCGCTGCCCGTTCACCCGCAGACATAATCCACTACATTAGCACCATTTCCAAACATCTGCTGGCCGAGTCAGAAGCGATCCGCTGCCTCTTCCGCCCGCCACTCTTTGGAAATGTGACATGATTACATACAAACACCTCCAGCTAAAGTTCCCCTCTGTCTTCATTAAAGCGCTGCGCTGAGCGCCGTTGGCAAGGTGACTCGACCCCCGGCTCCACAACCAACACCACCCCAACCCCCCCGCTCCCCTCCTCTCCTGCCGCCGGATGGACCCGGACCTCGAAAAATAAAAACGCCCGGCGCCATTGGCTCAGAGGGCCGTCCGTCAAAGCCGTGGCGGCGGGTGGGCGGAGGGGTTCAGACGCGGAGCAGAAGTGACCGGGGCTGCCTGCCCGGATCCGCCGCTCGCAGAAAAAAAACGTGCCGTGAGCTGACAGTCAGTATGCTTTGGGTTTATCATTAGCGTGATGCAGAGGGGCCGCCCAAACCCCCACCCATACACTCACACACACACACAAACACAAACACACACTCCCTCTGGCCGGACAGGTGATCTGGCTCGGCCGTCTGACTCAACATATGCCCCCGCCGAGCTTCGGCACACATATTGTGCCATCATTATTTCATACCTAGCAGGAGCGTTTCGCAGCACAGACCAGATTTAGGTGCAAAAGCAGGTTGTTGTGAGGTTTTTTTTTTCTTTTGTTCAAATGTGTGCACGCGCACGCACGCCAGCATGGAAGGACATGCAAGAGAGGGATAAAATGGCAGCCGCAACCTTCTGCGTGTGTGGACCATCTGCTGGACGGGTTTGCTGCCGTTGCAGCCCCCACAAAAGAAAGAGCAAATCACACCTGCTCTCTGGAGTACTGATTATTGATTAACACTTTTCCTTGTGATTGACAGCCCTGCATTGCATCGGGAGCGCCGCTCCCAAGGGACACGATGGACTGAGAACTCTCAAACCTTGAAATGAAATCTTTGTACATTTGAAAGGACTCATTTACATATATATATTTTTTTCTTTTTCACAGTAGGTCTCTGCCTTCTGTGCCACCTTTAAACACGCACACACACAACCTTGGTTCATTTCATTCACCTTATTTAACATTCTGAGACGACGGCGATTCGCTTGTTACTGTCACTCAAGTTCTGGCAAAGCAAATTGAAATGTGCTTTTTAACCGGATGTTGAAACAGCACACCGGGGGGTTAATCTAGGTTACCACAGTGACAGAGATTTTTAACAAAAAACAAAACAAAAAAAAAAAACGCAATTTATCTGATCTGACCAAAAACTGGAAGTATGTGTAGTATATTTGTTTATGCGATGTGTATCAGCTAGTATACAATTTTAATACCATAAGTAATCAACCTAAATTGAGTGAATTTTGGTCAATTTCTTGAATTATTTCTGAGAACCGTGGGAATCAGAATGTATGACTCTACACTTGGCTAACCTACAGCATCACACATCACCCGACTGTGTAGGTCTTTGCATTTAAAATCAACACACAGATACTCTACGTACGTTCTGTTGATGGTACTTCAGTACTTTGAGGCCCGGGAGAGGTGAAAACGTAAAGCGCTAAATGGCCACATTAACCCAAATCTAGCGTGCAAGGTGACTTAAAGGAATACAGCACAGTGGTACGCGGGTTTCCGTTTCCTTGGAAATAACTGTACACCCTGACTAACGCACGGTCTAATCATCTTACAGGAGTCCTAAAGCTTTATCGGCACATATCCTACATTGGGCTTTGAGATTCGCAGCCAGCTTGCAGGAAAGAGCATCAAGATAAAGCTCTGAAATCCGGGCCCGTCGAGCCGCCCTAATCCCCCCACCTGCATTTTTCCACCACAGCCCGCCGCCTCGCCTGAGAGGCGGATTTACTTGTAATTCTCTCCGAAACACGAGGCGAGGGGAAAATGAAGTGTCGACTCTAACGAGCCGCTAACCGGGAGGAGGAGCGGCTGGCGGGGCCGGGCTCGGATACCCGGGCCCCAGGTTCCGGGGGTCCCCGGCTCGCCCTTCGAAAAACTTCCCATCCCCTGAAAGAGACGCTGCGTTTGATCCCGAATTTGCGAGGCGACTGTGCAAATGGAGGAGAAGCCGGGATGCCAGACGGGCTTTCAAAGCTGGGGAGGGGTGCAGAAAGAGAGATGGGGGGGGGGGGGGGGGGCGCAACAGCTGCCTGCCAGAGAAACTTTATCAGGGGAAGTGGAGGTTGAAATTTTACGGCGGCTAAGCCCCCTCCATCAAATTGCGAAAACAGAACCTTGTGGCACGGCTCATGGCGGATTTAGGAGTTTGCTCTGTGTTTTCTTGGCTGCGAGTCTTAATATAAAAATAGAAGGAAGCAAAGACCTGCGGAGGCTGCCGTCGCCCGAGGAGACCGGGATCAGCCCGATACAATGGGAGGCCTCGCCACGCGGAAAGATCGCAAAGAAATTCATGTTCAGGGAGGCAACGCAGCAGACTTGCAGTGTGCACGAGCACGCACAACACACACACTTCCAAGTAGTTTTCGTGAATTAGACAGGAGGCGAAACACAATTTCCTTCACGAGAAATGTAAGTGTTATGGCGGTGACACACGTGACAGGTGATTTCTTGTGTCTAAATAACATTACAGATATTAACCGCATGGGCGTATTAATATTATTTATTCTGGGTCTGTAAATACTTTGGAAATATTTCAGAGATGTATTTCAAAAATTAGAGAAAATAAGGTTGGATGGACAAAGATGATTTAACCCCTAAAAGAAGGAGCCGAAAGAAAACTATTTCAAAAGTAAATCACTTGAAATTTCAGAGTAACTTTCAAGTGTCATGCACTGTAAACATTTGTGTAAACATGAAACTATTCAGAAACTTTAAATGTATTTTTACTTGAGTCAAAAAGAACTGAGATCAAGATTAATAGATGCATCGTTGGCCGCAGGCCATTTAACCTGTTTTTGTGAATATCCCCCTTTACGTTGTCTTCTATTTCACGTGGTCGACACAATCACCTCTTTTTACACGGCAGATTGAAATGATTGTTTTAATAACCGCAACATTCAGGTGCCTCAGGGATCAGGGGCAAAAAAGAAAATAATACAAAGAACATTTAAGAATGTAGGGAAAATCAAATATGTTGTTAAACATTTAAAGGCCCAAATGGCTCATGAAAAAGTTTTCACAAATATTCCTATTTAAACATTTCTCATAAATATTTATAACTCAAGAGCAATTATTTGTAATTTACTTCACATTATCTTTTCGCAGCAGCCTAACAAAGGTACTTGAAAGTACCTTGTGTATTTTACTTAATTAATTTTGCACATAAAAGTGCCAGCAAAGATAATTCACCACAAATAAAAACTGCCAACTGTTTCTGAAAGGTGAGGGAGTTCACTGGAACCATTTCTGAAAGATATGAGAACCTTTTTATTTTTTATATAACTGCAAATATTCCTTTCAGGCAAAAAAGAAAAGATCCATGGATTCTATAATCTTCTTCAAACAGGCGACATCTTTTAGGATAATTCAACAGCTTCTCTTTCCTTTTCTAACTCAGAACTATAGTGTTTATTCAGAGGCGGCAAGAAGCTGCTGTGTACCCATAGTGTTTGGAAGTGCACCATCTATAAGCTTGTGCGGCACGAAGGCGCCGTGAGCGGGACGCCACATAAAGTGGCAGTTTAAATGACAGACTGAACGTTTGTCGAACCGAGGGAACGGAAACGGGAAGCAGAAGCTGAAAAGGAGCTGGATGACTTTATCACAGTCTCAAATGTTTTTGAAATGTTCAAATGTTCTTGAGTGTTCCCTGATCACTCAGGCCAGCTAGTTCTGGTGCTTATTTGACCTTTTCACCTTGGTTTGAGCAAATTGAATGAATCCATTTTCTTAAAGTTTTAGTGTCTTTAAATCTTGTGGGGCCAAATTGTAATATGCTTTTCAGTTAACTTGCAGCTTATTTTGGAGTCAATTTGTGTTGACTGATTATAAACGCTTTACAATAGTTTTGTTTGTTTTGCTTCCTATCACAGTCAATACTTAGAATATGTGGAATGTTGCTATTTAAGTCCAAATTAGGAGGAAAAAAAATTTGATTACAAATGATAATGTTTCAGTAGCAGTTTATCTAAAGATAGAAAGGTATCACAAAAAGAAAATAAATAACCCCGACAGGTCATGTGACAACCAAAATGAGGTGCTGAAGTTTTGCCAGTGTCTTTCTTCATTGAAAAGTATCACAAACTACTACTTGCATCACACACTGAAATAAAACTGGTTTCAGAAATCATTTATGGTTCAAAAACGTAGGATGCACTTATTGATAGAGCAGAACAAATTTTATCCACAAAAAAAGAAATGTAATGGGTTACCGGGTAACGAACGTAATGATGCTTACCTGACACACACACACGCACGCACGCACGCACGCACGCACGCACGCACGCGCATTCATCGCCGAGGCCAACGTTTGGAAAATTAGCCAGGAACGTGAATTTACTTGGAAATACATATTAACAATACCCAGATACAGACTGGAAATTATTTTTCATTGATAACCAGGAATGACATCAACTTGTGATTTCCAGCAGACGTTTTAAAACTAACCCGGCACAAACGTTGGCGGTCACCTGACTGCCCTTGACCAATCACAAGAGAACAATGACCCACAATAACAAACCACCTAAATGGCAAAACCACAACAAGAAAAATTGATTTAAAATTCTCATGGAAAATGCATTCTTAGATGTATTGGCTTATTATTAATAAATGAATATAAAAACATGTCATTTATGTAAACATTCGAAAGGACCCTTGATTTGATTTAAGATTTGTAAAGCTATGAACGCATTTTGGAAATATTTTACAACCAAGTCAAACATAATATTGTGTTGCAAAGCTTATGATAATTAAAAAATGGAACAAAATCAGACACTTAATTCCAAATACGCTTTGTTATTAAATTCCTTTTAAGCAAAGGATCATCTTCCAAACAATGAACAATTCAGCCTCAAACATCCCAACCACTGCAGGAAGCTAAAGGTATCAAATTAAATTTGACTAACCTTCAGTCTTCTTCATGAACCAGAAGTTCACCAGCCACGTTTGTAATGGAGTTCCTGTAATCCAAAATTGATTTTTATCCAAGTGGGAATTCAAGTAAAATATAAAATTAAAAAAAAAGGTGGCGCCAGAGTAGCGCCAACTGCCTTTTGACAGCAGTCGCCACAGTTTGCTAGCAGGTGCGGCTCCCGGAAGACGTGTTAGCGATCCAATCCAATCTCCCTTGGTCGTATGAAGATGTTATTGAGTTGAATTTTTAAGAGAAAATGTCATTCGTGTCCACCAACGCGTCAGGGTCCGAAATGCGTTTAAAAATTCCCACAGTAGGACGTTTGTCACGGTCTTAGTCCAGAGCTACACGTGGTTAGCTACATTTAGCTACTTCGGCTAATGTAGCTCGGCCTGCAGTGAGATATCGGACAGATGCTCGCTGCGTCTATTTACCCAGAGTTAAATCGCTGGCCGTAACAGTAATATTTGACTGTTCAGGCTGCGGCAACACCTGGTTGTACAGTAATTCAGTCCCCGATAGAATACAGGAACAGTTTAACAAAGAATCGGAAACACAAGACTCTGTTTCCGTCCAAATCACTGCCAGGTGGCTGATTGATTAACAGGCTACAGTGAGGCGTTCACTGACATTACGGAATTTTCGATTTTGTAGGGAACAAAAACAAAAAGGTGCGAATAAACACACGACATGACTTTTATTCTTGTTTGAATTTTAAATTTTTGATGAAGCACACATGCTTTTGGTATTTTGCTTGGTAGTTATTTATTCTATTAAATATTTGGACTTTTGTGGAAATCTGATTCTCTGAAATGAAAAAAACGACATACATTGAGCATATCAAAAGGCACTGCTTAGAAAATATAATATATAGATCATGCAAGAAATAATATTTACGACTTTGCTTAAATATCATACTTTTGCTAATCTTAAATAAGATATTAAAACAAAAATAATATCATAAGTAAAATCTCTCTCTTTAAAGAAAACAATAGTATGGCTGCTATACAGTTGATGTATTTCATATATGTATCATATTGATGGTTGAATGACAAATAATCCCTTTATTTTCCCTATATTGTCAAATTAAATTGAAAACCAACCAAAGCAGAAGTAGCACCTTCTACTACCACAAGCTACCATGTAGAAGCTGTTGTTTACAAATAACCAACACCTGTTTTTGTTGTTTTTTTTGACATAAAACATAACCACACACCTTATAAAATTCTTAAACAAGGTAATTGTCTCAGTCTGTTATTTAAATCGCCGGCGTCCCGTTCGCGGCGTCTTGGTGCCGCTCAAGCTTATAGATGGTGCGCTCCCAAATGCTATGGATACACAGCAGCTTCTTACTGCCGCTGAATAAACACTATAGTTCTGAGTTGGAAAAGGGGAGAAGCTGCTGTATTATCCTGAAAGATGTCGCCTGTTTAAAGTAGCTTATAGACACTTGAATGTTTTTCTTTTTTAAATCTATATTTCATCTTTGAAGAAAAATCTTATTCGAAGCAAAAACATGCATGATATACGTTTCATACGTGTAATTTTAGCTTCATCCGACACCCGAAAGAGCATTTGACCCTAAGGTCAAACATGACTGATGCTGGTTCAGTCGTTCATCCTGATTTATTGTTTCTTATTCATATAAAACTACAAACCAAGGTCGCGTAGAGAACTTATGCGTTACTTTATCAAACAAGTATCACTTCATCTTTCTTTTTAGATGCTTTTAATGTAGCAGCTTTCTATGTAGCACCCTGGCTTCCCAGCCAGCAGGTTCCAGGGTGTCATCCAGTGGCGGAGCAGCTTCTCCATGTTCTCCTACCTGGACGCTCTCCATGGTCCCCGTCTTCTTCCAAAATTCCAAAATCGGTCAGTTGGTTCATCGAGGACGGCTGGATGATTGACAGGTGAGCCGTGAAGCCCCGCCTCTGGCCCCAATGTCAGCTATTTTGTTTTTGACATTATTCTTCCATATTTTAGATTCAGACCAAACTTTTTTATTCCTCTAAAAGAACAAGCTGTGGCAGTGCAATTTGCAAAGCATGACATTTACAGATATTTAAAATACTCATATATATATTTCTTTATATGTAGTGTTTGATATCTATGAACTGCCTTCTGCTGCTTAGCTATTCTTTCATGAGTTTCCATTATAGATTAAACATATATCAAAAAACGAGCGATGAAACAGTGTAATTTCAATCGTTATTATCAAGGGGTGAAATACTTTTACAAAATAAAAAGCATTTGTTAAAGCTGAAAAGAAATATTGGTATCAGGTGATTCTTTGTCCCCTTATTTGTTTAGTTCTGAATTTATTCAAAAACACCCTGAAAAAAATTAATGAATTCAAGAAACAATGGAAATGAATAAGAAAAGAAGGAAAAATAAATTATAAATAAATAAATAAATATTTTCTGCACGTCTTTGAGGTCCTTAGTTTCTCAAATTCCGAAATTAATTGTCGCACCAGGATGTGGATGAAATATCAACAAAATAAAACCAAAAAAAGACACTAGTTCCTGGACCTTGCAGATCAAGAAAATGTGTCCTCTCAAAACTGTTGATGTTAACTCGGACAAATGTTTGATTCCATGCTCTCTGCGTTATTAATTCAACACCTTTTTCCTCTCATTTCTGACACAATAGTTGATTTTTCCCTGCATATAAAACGCATCTGATTCCTCCCGGCTTCCAGAAAAACCCGACACAAGCAGTGACAATTTCTTTTTTTTCCACAGACTTGTGTTAAAAAAAAAAAATTTAAAAAAAAAGTGTGTCCAGATTTCACGTTTTCTTTCAGACAAAAAAACCTTGATACTTTCACGTCCACCGTGGAGGAGGGGTTATTGCATGTGGACACACATGCAAGCACACACACACACACACGCACACACACACGCACACACACGCACACACACGCACACACACACACACACACACACACACCTCAGCTGGGATCTTATCACAGCATGCAAATGTGGACAAAGCAGAAGGTGTACGAGCGCATATTTTTACTAAACGCAAGACCTCATTTTTGGGGCGAAGAAGACCTCGGAGGGATCGTGCAAGAGTGTGTGTGAGCGTGTGTGTGAGTGTGTGTTTGTGTATGTGTGCGCACTGCCTCCGGTGACTGACTTCACAGGGGGAGAGGCTGCAGACTGTCCACTCCTCTGTCCACACACACTGTATAATCACGTTCCCTGTCGGGCCCTATAAATCTGCGAGGGCCCAATTAAAGATGGCCTTCAGCACGTCGCCCTACCAACACACACAAACACACACAAACACACACACACACCCATGAGCACACACGTGTTAGAAACGATGAGGGAGAACAAAAAAAAAAAAACACACACCATCGCTTTTTCATTCCATGTGTATTTTCCACAAAACGGGCAGCAGTGACACAAGAACACACACCAAAACACACACACACCCACACACACACAAACACACACACACACACACACACACACAAAGGAGATTCAAAAACAGTGTAAAACTCGATCGGTTGCGGCTCACATACGTTTTGTGTGCAGGTTGTGTGATAGGAACCGACAAGATTATATATAGCCAGGGAATATATATATATATGTGTGTATATATATATATAAACACTGTACATTCATTTATGCAATAATAACATCGTAATTCAAATTTTCAAGAAAAGGAAGCAGGAAACAGGTTAAGTTTCAATGTACCAGTTTCACATTCCGACCCAGAAAATCACATTTCACCACCAGAACATACTTTCGGTCGAGGACAAAGTTTTTTTTTCTTAGGACTTTTAAACTCGGAGGAGTTACATATCGACAACAACAAAAGCAACAACAATTATACTCTTAGATTATGGACTTCGGAATATTTGCTTTGGATTATATTCACTTGATATATATATATAAACACATTTTAAATGGAACCGATCAACTGGATATGATCTTCACTTCCATTGTGATGAAGAGAAAATGTTGATGTTTACTGTTCAAAAATTGAAAGAATATTAAAACAAAATAAAAAGAGGGGAGCATTTGTTGGTTTATTGATTCCTAATCAGGTTTTATGCACCTGATAATTGAAATGTTAAAGATAAATAACAGATTGAAATTTAAACACTGCGCTTTGGTTTATTACTTGCACATGCATAATATCGAGTTTTTTTTTATATTTTTCTTTTTCTATTTTTCTAAATTTTAAATTAATTGAAAATCCAAAGAAAAAGGATATGAAAACATTTTTAAAAATATATGTCATTTCACAGAATCTCAAGGAATGAAGCTTTTAAGTTTTGTTTTTTATGAATAAAGTGGAAAATCTGACCCAAAAATTAAATACAAAATAAACTTGAAATGAACTAATTTCCTTTTTGGTTTTAAAATGAATTTTTTTTTTTTTTGTTCATTTTGTTTTTTTTGCCACATTTCTCATTTGTATTTACATTTTATAAAAATGTAAGGCATTTAAAGACTCCGCCCCCTTTTTTGTGTTCAGAGCTTTTCAAGTCACTTTTGGGCCTCAGTTTTACTGCATTAAAAAAAACAAAAAAGGAAGTGGGGACACTTCCATTTCCTGTCAGGATTTTCTCGTGTCAGAAAACAGCGAAAAATATATAAAAAAAAAAAACACACATTTAATATATAAAATGAAAAAAAAAAGTTTTAACATTTGCTGTATAA
>NC_141305.1:6362500-6370000 GCF_037954325.1 Fistularia commersonii
GGCGGCGGACTGACTGCTTCGTCAGAAAAGTAGTTCCGGCTGCTTTTTTCCGCTTAAAGGAACTGAAGCAATGCCATTATTTCACAGCAAGATTTGAAGGCTAGCTTTGGCTTATTTTACTGGGCCGACCGGTGGGCCCAGTAATCCCCCCCCCGCCGCTGGGGGCCGCGGAGCCCGGCTGATGCTTGGATCTGGCGCCCCGGCGGCGTGTTGACAGGAGCCTCAGACGACATGCTTGTCGCTCGGACTGCTGGCTTGTAAATGGCGGCAGCGCTCCAGCAGCCATTTTTTGTTGTCGTTACCCCCCCCCCCCCCCCCCCCTACACATGCACACACACACCTTGGATTGCCGGACAAACATGGGAGGTCGGCCTTCAATCGCCAAATGGCTGGGAAACGTATTGATCCCATATTAAGTGATGATATTGATGATATATGACGTTTGTTCCACCAAGACTCGCATCGCGGCCCACAAATCTGGCATTTTGTTTGTTTCTTCTTGTTCAATTTCGGATGTGTTTTCTCTAAATTTGTGAAATGATGTATTGAATAAATGGCCTCTTATCTCTAAAAAATAAAATAAAATAAAATAGAGTTTTAGGGATAAAAAAACAATGCCATCGTTATTCAATATTAATATACTGCTTTTTAAACATACACAAGGAGATTAATAATAATAACAATAACAATAATAATAATAATAAAAATAATAGAGAAATGCACAAATAAAAGCTAAAAATATTATAAGCATTTGAATAAAAATCCAGATAAATCAAAACTGGTTCTTATTTTCAACTTGCTTTAAAAAACAATCGTTTCTGTCCTTAGAACAAACTAGAATGAAATTTGACATCATATCTTACTTTCAATATCCACAAATTTTTCCATTACTTCCCCGAGCACTCGATCAGATCAATAGAAGGTTACAAAATGTTAAAAATGGCCGAGCGATGCTCTGAAACTGACCGGACTAATTCAAACGGAGAGGTCAAAAGAACCTGAAAATGATTGTATTGATCAACCGATTGGTGTTTGGGCTGTTCTGTTGTTTTTTTAACTCACTTATTATAATTACAAGCGATTGCGTCGGAGCCAATCACAGCTGTCAATTGAGGGGAGAGGCGGGGTTTAACTTGGACGGATATTCTGTCAATCACAAACTCGCATGCAGACACATCTCATCCACACCTCCAGGCGACACGGAAGGTTGGATGGAGACGCTAGGAGGACGGAGAACCCGGGGAGAACCTGGGGAGAACCCGGGGAGAACCCGGGCCCTCCACGCCGACACCAGGTGGAGAACCTGACGAAGAACCGGGGAGAAAACGACGGCTATGCACGGCGAAAACCTGCCTGCTGCTTCTAGCGGTTACAAATGCGCTGTCAATCATGTCTTAACCCCGCCCCCTCCCTCAATGTTAAAGCGAGCGAACAGCAAAAAGAAGAAGAAGAAGAAGAAGAAGAGGAGGAGGAGAAGCCTCCAGAACAATCTCCCATCTGGACCGCGGCGCTGAAAACACTTGCAGGCATCGACTGGTAATCCAGTTGCAAGATGCTTGTTTTGCAGTGATAATCTGCAGGCTTTGGGAGATTTTACCGCCAGAACAAAGAACCCCCCCCCCCCCCCCCCCCCGAGCCCCCCCAGCTCCCTTCCGATGGGAGCGGCGCTGGTAAATCCGCCGGCGCCGACACAGTATCACGCAGGTTTTTCGTCTGTTTCCACCCCCAACGACGATGTGGTCGTGCTTTTAGAAGGGAAACTCTCTCCGGCGGTGGAGGAGAACCGACGCCCCGGCGACGTCGCAGATTCACGTGTCGCCAGGGATTTTTTCCAAATTTTGGGTCATTTTCTTTCTTTTATATTGCAGGCGGGTGGGGGGGGTGGGGGGTGGGGGGGGGCTTCCTGTGCGCTTTCTGGCTACATGCAAATGTTTAGGAAATTATTTCTACCATTTAAAAATAAATTACTATTTACTGGCCAGTTTCTTCCTGATTTTGAAACATTTTATTATTTTGTTCATTATTGCCCCCAGATTTTCTTGTCTTTTTTTCTAGTTTCTACTGATTTGTAGTTTGTAAAAGCTGTTTGTAAGGCCACAATAACACACACACACACAAACACACGCACACATAGATATAAATATATTTGAATATATATTCAAATATAGGAGCCAGAGGCAGAAGCCTTTCTCCTCCATGGCACACACACACACACACACACACACACACACACACACACACACACACACACACACACACACACACACACACACACACACACGTAGCTATATATATTTGAATGTGAGGAAATCCCCCCATTAGTTCTGAATACACAAACACCTGTTATTCAGTTTTGATTATATATGGAAATATATATATATATATGTCTATATACAAACATATATATACTGTAGACATATATATTCTGTATATATATATATATACACATACATACACAATTCATTAAAATATTTGAATTTAAGGAAATCCTCCCAAATGCCTTTTTACCAACAACCACTATTCAGTTTCGATATACATATATAATGCGCGCGCACACACACACACACACACACACACACACACACACATATATACAGTGAGTATATGCTGTATAGGTAGGTATATACATTTGACTATAAAGAATGTTGATGTTTTACTCTGAAATCACCTGTTATCCAATTTTGATTGTGTGTAAATTTTGTGTATGTATATGAATATTTACTGCTCAAATAAAGGGAACACTTAAACAACACAATGTAACTCCAAGTCAATCACACTTCTGTGAAATCATAGTGTCCACTCAGGAAGCAACACAGATTCATTTTGACTTGTTTTAAGGACATTACATCAAAGTTGGATCAGCCTGGAGTGTGTTTTTACACTTTAATTTTGAGTGTGATTCCTAATCCAGACCTCCATGGGTTAATACATTTGATTTCCATTGATCATTTTTGTGTGATTTTGTTGTCAGCACATTCAACTATGTAAAGAGCAAAGTATTTCATAAGAATATTTCATTCATTTAGATCTAGGATGTGTTTTTTAAGTGTTCCCTTTATTTTTTTGAGCAATGTATATAAATATATACATACACATACAGGTATACAAATACGTATATATGTGTATACATGCATATGCATTAAAATATATATATATAAACGTATATATATCTTATTTCCATTTCTGTTGCTCTCATCGGGAGTTGCCGCAGCAAGCCATCCTCTCAAACTAACCCTATTTTCAGCATCCTTTTCTCTCACTATATAAAAATAAAATATAATTTTAAACGTGCCACAGTTTGCTGTTTTCGCATCCCAGTTTTTTTAAAATGATAATGGCAGTTTTAAAAAAAAAAAATGTAAATGTCAGAGAAGTGGAACTGGATCAGCGTTTCAGTCTCTTTTCACCAACTGGGAGGGGAAAAAAAAGAAAAAAAAAGTGTGAAGTGTCCCTCCGACCGCCTCCATCTTGAGTGGAAGTCCACTCCGGCGAGGACTCCGGACGGTTTCCCGGGAGACGGCGCCCGCCGGGGCCTCGGCCACCAGACATGTGTCGTGTTCGGCTCCCGGGTCCTCGGCCACATATTGAACAACTTAAAAGTTCAAGTCGGAGGGAGAGGCACAGCTGCAGCAGGACGGCGGGGAGAGCCAGAGCGTGAGCAATCCTCCCGACACAGACACACACACACACACACACACACACACACACACACACACACACACACACACACACACACACACACACAAACTGCCCACACAGCGCTGCCATCTGGCCTGCTGGGAAATCAGAGCCACCTGAGACTCGGCCAACAGTGTGACGTTCGCTGACAACTCGGCCATTTCTCCTCATCGTGCGGAGACGAATAAAGATTATTCAAAGGCAGGAGGAGCGGGAGGAAAAGCGCCACATCGGAACGACTTCCACGTATGCTCGACTTTCTGTTCCAGACCAGGGGAAGCCGTACGTTCCTTGCCTCCTTGGGTTTTTGGACGGCTTGACGACTTTGCGGATTCTGATAAACATTGAAATTTCAGTGAAAACTATGTTAAAGTGATGTTGGCCACTACCTGGGAGAATACTGCCACTCTGACTGGATGTCTTAGAAATGGCATTTCCCTCCCAATTCACTGAGGAACCTGTGATAAATATGTAATAAGCATGAAATAAAGGCTATGAATAATAAATCCAGCTACTTAATGGTTACGTGCCAGTGCACTTCTGATGCTGGCCCCAAGCCCAGGTGAATGTAGTATCCAACGGAAAACCAAATCAAGATGTGGAACAGCGAGAAAATGGAATGAAGGTGAATTTTTTTCACCCAAAGCAGCAAAATGACCTGATTGGTTGTGAGCAGACATGTGATCGCGGTGTATAGGGGATGTTTGGGAAAGAGTTAAAGGTCGCAAAGGCCCGGGATTCACGCAAATGACGTTGAAGTCCCTAAAAATAAAAAGTCATCCAAAGTAGGAAGTCGTCATTGGTCCATTGGCAGGTTGATCTTAAAGAGACACTGCGCTGATCTAAAGGTGTAAAGGATTTGTGTGTGTGTGTGTGTGTGTGTGTGTGTGTGTGTGTGTGTGTGTGTTTATGTTTGTTTTTTTCCTGGGATGCAGGACACAATTCAGGATCATCTATCTAGGTGGGGGGGGGATGGTATGTTACTTTTATTGTACTTTGATCGCCTGTACTAGTTGGCACTATACTTTGAGTAATTGTATTGTATGGCACTATACATTTTTATACATATTATATGCATTTTTTTCTGATTCTGACTGATACTTCAATTTACTATACTTTTGACTAACTGTACTGGATGGTCCTATACTCTAAGTTACTGTACTGGGTGATACTATGGTTACTGGATGGTACTATACTTTGATTTATTGCACAGGATGGCATGAGACTTTCGAGTCATCATACTAAAAGGTATTCACTGCACTTGAAGGTATTATACTTTGAGTTACTGTGCTGGATGGTACTGTATGATGGTTTACTGAACTGGACCATACTATACTTTAACTAAATGTACTGAATGGCACTACATGTTGTTTTAGTTTACTGGATGTTACCATGATTTATTGTACTTGATGCCACTATCCTTTTGATTTACTGTACTGGATGGAGCTATGCTTTGACTGACTGTACTAGATGGATGTTACTTTGGTTCATTGTACTGAATGGTACTGCACTTTGATCTACTGTACCGGACCGTACTATACTTTGATGAACTGTGTTAAATAGCACTATAGGTTGTTTTATTGTACTGGATGTACTTTGATTTATTGCACAGGATGGTACTATGGTTACTAATTGGCACTCTAGGTACTATACTCTGATTAACTGTTCTGAATGGTACTATACTTCACTGTGGCCGGGAGCAAAAAGAAAAACATCCCTTAAATATCCCTTAACTTGACATTGTTTTACCGTGAATTCAGGAAACGGTTTGCCACGTCTTTGTCATACCGAGCAGGTTTTTAGAAAATGCTTCTCTGATCTGGAGTTCCAGGCTGATGACAGTGTTCCTCTGAGGTCGAACAAGATCTTTACGAGTTGCGGCGTCTCTTAAAGCCTCGTCAGCGGTGGAAATCTGAGCTCAATCGGTTGCTTAATTCATCATTTATCAAAGTGGAAATGGCTGCTCCGCCCGCCGATCACCTTAAAACATGAGCTAATGGCTGACGGCGGTGGTGCTCAATCTCGCGCCCCGTCCTCCCGCGCTACGCAGACAGATGAATAAGACGCGAACCGCCAAGAAGACGCTTTCAGTCGTCGCATCGGAGTCTCGAAGCCCCCGAAGGTGGCCTCGGCGGTGCCAGGGGGGGGCAGCTGTTTCCTGCCAGGGCCCCCCCCCTCCCCGCCCGCCATCTCTTTTTGTCAGAGTAAGTGCACATCATTGGCAGCTAAAAGCTCTGGGCACCGTCCCTCTGGTTGTTCCAGAGAAATGCCAATGGTTTTGGCGTCGACGGGGGCCCTCACAGACGGTGCGGGAAGGCACAGATGGCACTAATGGACGAGCAGAATCCAACCGAGGGACCCGGACAGAGCCACACCGGAGCGCCGTCCAAATAGCTGTAGTGTGAATGTGCTGCATGGCCAACGCGCCGCTCTGCTCTAGCGGGGCCGGGTGCCACGGCAATGCGGCATAAAGAATTTAAAATGATAAAATAATCATAAGAGGGAGCTGGTGGGAGGACCGGCGTGGAGCGGCGCCAGCAGGATCAGACAGAGGAGAGATTGTTCGAGGGATGACGATTTCCACGGGCCTCGGCCCAAGTCAACCCACTCCGGTCGGCACCGGCGAGTTTACAGTTCCGAGACTGACGGGGACGTGCATCGATCACGCCGCTTAATAGGCCGCACCTTGTTCCCGCGACAATGGCGCTTCTGCGCGTTAGCCGATAGCGCGCTTTTAACGACCTGCCAGGCGGCAGGCGTAGATTCAGAATCCAAATCGCCCCCCCCCCTCCGGTTTCTCCCCGTGCGATGCCCACATGCTGCAGATTTTTAACATTTGTAGTGTAAAAAGGGTTCACCCCATCGCTTTTTTAATTTTTTTTTATAAGCTACTAGTGCTAAACAGATGCTTGTAGGAAGATAGAAGCGCAATTTTGTTTTGTGCTTAGCTACCCTCTCATCGCCGTGTGTTCTCTGGACAAAAATAAACTAGTTTTAAAAATCCCAAAAGGTTGCAGGACCTTAGATGTCAGCCTTCTGTCCCGTTTCTAAAAATGCCAGTCGAGAGGGAGTGAAGATGGTGGCCGGCGGCAGCAGCAGGATATTTCTCACCCGAAGCGCTTGATCAAAAAGTTACTGCGATGAGATAATACTTCCGTACTTCAGGGTAATTTTGTGAGAAAGCTACAAGAGTGCCAGATAACAATGAAGCCAACAGTGGGAATAACACTGATGCTAACAGTGAGGGAAACACTAAAGCTAATGTTGGGGATAACATGGAAGCTAACAACTGGGATAATGCTGAAGCTAACAGTAGGGGAACAGTGAAGCTAATAATGAGGGTAACACTGAAGCTAACAGTAGGGATGACACTGAAGTTAAAAGTGGGCTATCAGTGAAGCTAACAGTGGGGATAACACTCGAGCAAACAGAAGGGGCAACACTGAAGCTAACAGTAGGGTGAAAAGTGAAGCTAAAGGTGGTGATAACACTGACGCTAACAGGTGGGATAACACCGAAGCAAACAGAAGGGGTAACGTGGAAGCTAACAGTAGGGATAACACTACAGCTAACAGTGGGCTATAATTGAAGCTAACAGTGAAGATAACACTGACGCTAACAGTGTGCTATCAGTGGAACAAATAGAGGGGATAACACTGAAGCTAACAGTGGGGATACTGGTGAAGCTAACAGTAGGGTGACACTGAAGCTAACAGTGTGGTTACAGTGAATATTTTGGATCCTAGTTTGTTCTTGTTTCTTTGTTAGATTTGTGTGTGTGCATGTATGCTAGCTGTGTACGTGTGTGTGTGTGTGTGTGTG
>NC_141305.1:6372500-6712500 GCF_037954325.1 Fistularia commersonii
GAGAGAGGGGGAGAAAGAAGGAGAGAGAGAGAGGACAAGTAACAGAGAGCGAGTGGGAGAGACAGGAGCTGTCAATCACAGAGCCCCGCGAAGCGCCAATCAGCAGATGAAAGCTTCTGATTGGCCGCCTGATGATCATCCAACAACACGCCAGCTGATTGGCTCCCAACAAAGAAACAAAGGCCCTGACAGGAAACCAAAGACGCACCGCAGATAACTGAACACTTACTGGTCACTGGTTTGAATCAATCAATCAATCAACAATAAAAATGCTTTTTTAAGACATGAAAAATAATCAACAACATTGATCGCAGCTTGAGAACAAATATCAGCAGCATGGAATGGAATAAATAAATCAATATATAAAATAATCACAAGTAAACATTTCTCCGTACAGCTGATTTGACGAATATAAAACTCAAAAAACAAAAACAAAACAAAAAACAAAATACAACGGTTCAATGGTAACATTGAGTATCCGCTGTGCCGATTACTTTATTTACCTCATTTGTATTTATTTTTAACATTTCCTGCATCACGTCCCGCTGATTTACTCCTCTGGCTTCATAATTCATCCCAAAAAAATATAAACTTAGATCTGATTCCGCAGCGAAAAAACCCTCCCTGGCCTTAAATCTCACCTGGAGGAAAAGTTTTTATTTACGAGGCTGTAAAGCAAGCAGGTGGAAATGGCGTCTGGGGGCGGAGGGGCAGGGGAGGGGGTTGGCGGCGGCCCGCGGCAGCCTGCAGGCGGAACGGCCCGGCGATAAAACATCTTGTTAGCTCTATAGAGGAAAATATGCTTATCAAGCCGCATGTTAATACAAGCAGTAAATAACACGATGCTGGAAATATAAGAGCAGGATGGAGCCGCCAGCAGCGCTGACTAAACCATTTCTTGCCCCTCCCCTTATAGACACACGGCAACACACACACACACACACACACATACACACACCAACCAGCAACAACACCGACGACAAACTGTGAGAACTGGGTTAATGTGACCTGAGCGGGGAAGACAAGAGCAGCGAAACACACTGACAACGGGCATTTTAGCAACTCACAAATACACAAAGATACACACACACACACACGCTCGCCATGCTACACCACTTAAATAAATAATACAATATAAAATCTGCGAAAATTCAAACAAACAGACGGAAGTGTGAAATATAAATGTTTAAGGTTCGTCTTTAGTAACTGTAAATAATAATAATAACAATAGTAATAATAATCAAAATAAAAATCAAAATAATGATATTACATGCAAGCTCGGTGTGATGCTGAACCGTGTTTCAGACCATGCTAGCTTAGAAAGACTCATTCGACAGATACGTCACATGGTAATTTGAAACATGCCAGCTCAGAACAACGCTGCACTGTTTTTCAGAGCATGCTACCTTGGAGGGTTGCCCTTTTACCGTGACATCAAGCAGTGTTTTTAAACCGTTTAGCCTACATATTGTTTTTTATACACGCTAGCTTTGATGATACAACATGCTAGCTTTGATGACGCTGCTTGACTTTGATGCCACACGGTATTGTGAAACATGCCAGCTCAAAGTGACGTTACAATGTGTTTCAGAGCATGCTAGCTCGGAGGGTATTGTCTAACTGTGACGTCACATATTGATTTTACATATGCTAGTGCAGAGGGCATCACCTGACCATTATGTCGCGCAGTGTTTTTAAACATACCACTGCCCAACCATGACATCACATGTTGTTTTAAAATATGCTAGCTTGGATGGTATTACCGGATTCTAATATTACGTGGTATTTTGAAACATGCTAGCTCAGAGTAACGTCAAGCTTTGTTTCAGTTTATGCTAGCTCAGAGGATGACGCCTAACCATGATGCTACATGTTATTTTTTTTAACATGCTAGCTTGGAGGGTATCCTCCGAGACAGACCATGCATTTTATTTTGAAAAATGCTTTCAGTGCATTGCCTAACCATGACGTCGCGTGTTGAATTTAAAAATGCTAGTTTGGAGGGCACTGCGTAACTGTGACATCATTCTGTATTTTGAAACATGTTAGCTATAGTGGCTCGGTTTGCCTACGATGAAGCCGGCGCGCTCTAACCTTCCCCAAGGCCCGGCGGTGAAATTAGCGGGTTTTGGCAGGCCAGGCTGCCGAGTATGCGACGACAAGTCTCCGGCTCGCCGTTTGTTTGGAGAAGGGGGGCAGGAGGGTAGGGGTGGCGGCGGGGGGGAGGTCGGAGTGTGAACATCGCACGACTCCTTCAAATCAATTAGATCCCCGCGTGGAGATGAACCCGGGCTGGCCCCGGCACTGGGTGAGCTCGGCCCGGTCCTTGGAGAGGAGGGCGGTTATGGTGAGTCAGATGAGGGGGCGGGGGTGAAAAGTCTGCATATGGCCAGAGCCAGCGCATCACGCCGGGCCTGGACTTCACATTGCGCTCCGACGCTCCGCACCAGAGACTCCCGGCGAGGAGACACCTCCCGCTCCCACCCCCCCGCCAACGAACATTTGGGACGAAGGCGTCTCCTCACATCGAGGACCAGACCTACGGGTCGAATCGACCTTGGATTTTGAGCGAGTGGAAAATATTCAGCACATATTTCACAGAAACGGTGGTGGGAAGGGTCGCATGGCGTCCGCCAGGGAACATCAGCACGCTTTCTCACACATTAATAAACATTTTTACGATTCCGTGTGTTTCTGCTGCGGTCGGATCTGAGAGGTTTTGATTCGCCGACTGAATTCTGAATTTCATGAGCCCCATCGTATTTAACAGCAATACAATGAAAAATGAATGAATAAAATATAAGAAATGTATGATAATTATAAATATGCTAGTAAAAATAATAGCACATGAATAAAAAAAAAATGCATAAAGATGTCATTTGAAAAATAAAAGACGGTTTTCTGAAAAATAAATAATGTGATTTTTTTTCATCTTTTTTGACGACAGGGTTAATTCCTGTGATTTGTTTATTACTGCCTTCATAAGCATGTTACAAACCAATTCATGACGTTAAAGCTGACTAGCATCTATTTAGAAAAAAAAAATCTCCACAAACTAGTCAAATTTTGCATGGATGTTCTTTTGATGAAAATGAACCCACGGCAAAAACACTAATTTATTATCATTTTTTATTATATTATTTTGTGTCTGTCTGAGCAGGTCAGAACTCGGTTCAACTTCTACCACTCCCCGTCGGCATGCATATCTATGATAATTTATTTGCATATGTTGGAGGTGGTGGTGGTGGGGGGGCAACAGACACTTGCAGTCGCCCCGCGGCCTCGTCAACAGCGCGGGATTATTCATCCGCCATTAAAGAGGCTAACACGGGCGCTTCGCTCCTGACGGCGGGTGCTGGCGGCAGCTTGTGTGCAAGAGGCTCAGGACGCGATGCGTTCGCTGTCCTGCAAAACTGCTGTAAGTTTCCACGTCATTTCTGTCAGGACGGGAATGCTAATCAGCGGCGCCTCTCACATGCATGCACGTGTGAGCCAAACATTGCCATTTTGTATAAATAAAGATATGATTAGCATTAGCGTTATCATTCAAGTACATTCTTCTGGATAGCTTCCCTCACAGAGGTTCAAAACGTTCTTCATATGTTCTCTTGTCTTTTTTCTAGTTTCTCCAGAAGGTTCCATTGTAGTTCTCTTTGTTCCAGGCCACTGTTAATGTTGTAGATGGTTACATTTGACTGCCATTTTGAGAACGTGGTATGAGTACACAGCAATAGAGTACTTTATTAGTTAATTAGTAGGTGATCAATATGATTAGTAGCACTTTAAGTGCCGTCTTTATTAGTGTGTAATATTGATCATTTCTATACTTGGTTTCATTGAGATTCAATAATCCAAGCTTGACACCAAACTCAGTATTAATAAATCCTTAGGGGTTCCTTTAAGGCGAAAAAAGTCACTGCGCTGAAACACCTTCACTCAAGTTGGCCTTAGTCTGATGAACACTAATGTCAGTGTGTGTGTGTGTGTGTGTGTGTGTGTGTGTGTGTGTGTGTGTGTGTGTGTGTGTGTGTGTGTGTGTGTGTGTGTGTGTGTGTGTGTGTGTGTGTAATGCTAGGTTGACATGGTACATCCTGACAGGAAGTTGATGACGGCTGACATTAGCGAGCAGGACGCCTGCGTACCAACTCGAATGATTTGACCGCAAATCCCAAAAGGCCTCTGGAGCTGAGAAGTTAGGAAAGGTACATAATGTCACACACACACATACACACACACACACACACACACACACACGCACACACACACACAGACAAGGCCCCTGTCTCGCCCTTCATTAGCGACTATCTTCATCCCGGTGAGAGAACGTCACATGTCATCAGCTCCGCCATTCTTTATCACTTCCTGCAGCGCAGACAGAGTAACCTTCACAACCCTGCTGCCCGCCAGTCTATGTCTTCATTAGACACACACACACACACACACACACACACACACACACACACACACACACACACACACAGTCATCTAATATAGACACAAACACACATAAATATTAACACACACATGCATTTGCAGACACACACACACACACACACACACACAGGACAACTGCGGACACTCATATTGAAACATGCACACACACACACTCACACACACAGACACACACACACAGGCACATCTGCTGACACACGTACCAACACGTACACATCTGCTGACACACGTATTCAACCACGTACACAAACACACGCGCGCACACAACTTCACACACACGTACCAACATCTGCCGACACTCACGTTCAAACCTACAAACACCCACACAAACTTTCACACACACACATACAAATTTACATTTACTCACCCGTTGACACTCATATACAAACACACACACAGACACATACACGAAAACACACACACACACAGAGTGCATCTGCTGACACTCACATTCAAACACACGCAAACAGGCACACATGCTAACACACACACACACACACACACACACACACATCTGCTGACACACATAAAAATGCCCACACACATATACACACATACACAACCGCAAGTTCACACACAAGATCCAACATCTGCCGACACTCCCATTCACACACACACAAATTTACACATATACAGAAACTGTTTCTGCCAGACAACCAAATCAACATCCCCACTACATATATAAACATACACACACACACCTGCCGCCATACACACACAGGCAAAATATTGCCACAAAAACACACACACACCTGCAGTCACACAACTAACACACACCCTCACACACACACACTTCATCACACATACACACCTGCTAACATGTACACTAACGATCACACACTCACTATCATACACTTCCATTGTCGCGCACACACTTGCTATCACACAACCCTGCTGTCACACACACATGTTGTGTCTTGAACACACACTCACAGTAGAACATACACGTAAAACAGAATCAATTTATTTTCCTTTTTTGCACAGACCAGTGAACAACACGGAGAAAAACAAAAGGAAATTGGCTGAAAACGTGTTTTTACCACATTTTTTCTTTCTAGTTATTTTGTTTGTTTGAGAAGACAAACTGATTCTACATTATTTTTGATCAATAATGATCATAAATTGAGTTATCGATTTTGCAGAGGAGGGTGAAGGGGCCTGGGACGACATCGACGCAATCGGAGCTTTATTCTAAAATAAACTTCTTTCCTCCCTGTTTTCAGTTCACTACAACAACATGAAAACTTTAGACTTCAAAACTCCAAAAACTGGCAAAAGTGCGAGGCGGTGGGTTCCAACCACGAGCAAACAGGACCAAGTCTGACCGCGGATTTCCCCGCCAGATTCTCCCAAACCGCCGCCAGAACATTCCGCCTGCCATCCAACGTTTCTGAGGGTTCCCTTGGCAGCAGACGCTTTACCCGACCCGGCGGGGTTGCGCAGAAAAATAGTCCCCGGGAACAAAAAAAAAAAAACAAACAGTGAACCCCGAATGCCGAGAGAACCTGTGGGAACAAGTTCAGGGAGAGAACGCACAGGTTCCCTCCGAGAGGGTGGAGCTTAGGAAGACGGAACCGGCAAGCCTTTTGCATGTTAGCATGAGTTTTCAGATGGACTGACAGGCAGACTTCCAGTGAAAGAGAGGAAGTCTGTTGAGATGGAAGTGGAAGAAGCAGAGGAAGAAAAAAAAAAGAAAAAGAAACCCCCCATCTTTAGCGGGCAGAGAAGACAGTAGGGGTGCTTGTGTCCTCGTGCGAGGACAGCTGAGGGGTTAAACCCCCCGCTAAGACGGCGAGGAACACAGGACCCAGTGTGCATCTGCGAGCGCGCCGTGTCCCAGCCAATCGGGAGCGAGGACAGCCCGCACAGACTCCCTCTTGTCTCCCCCCCAGCCGGGCCGCGTCCAGCACCGCCGCGCGGAGAGAGTTAGCGACGACAGCTAATCAGGATTAGCGGGCGGCGCTCTCTGCAGGATGTTTGTTTGTTTGTTTGTTGTTTCCAGTCTTTGTTCTGAGGCGAAGCCATGACGACGCCTTGGAGGGACATCTTTATTTTCAGCTTTGAAACCTTCAGCCTCCAAAGGACTGAGTAGCAGAAGGCTGTGATAAATACATGACGATATATTAATGATATGATTATTTTATCTTGTAGCTATTATTATCATTATAATCATTATCATTGATCACTTATATTTTTCAAACCTTTATCCTTAAAGTAGCCGAGCATCAGAGAGCTGTTGTAAATACACTTACAATTTTATTATTTTTATAATCATCTATAGTTATATATATTTAAGTCTTAAGCCTTCAAATGACTGAGCATTAGGAAGGTGTTATAAAAAAATGTAAATACATGACAATTACTACAAATATCATTACTAACAGTTACTACTTATGTATTAATTAATTTTTAATCCCTTCATCATTTCAGTATGTTTCTGCTGTTGAGTCATCAATAAGCTGATAACAGAATGATAATAAATACGTATCAAAAAATAAATTAAAATCAAAGAAATGTAAATATGTGATTATTACTATTATTACTATCAATCCGTTAATCAAAAAATTCATTTATTTGAAATTATTTTTAAAACCATTCTTCCAGCTCATGTTATTGTACATTGAAAAATTGTTGGATAAAAACATCAAATTTAAAGATCAGAATGATTTTAAATGCCAAAATAAAGGCATAGATAAACACAATTTAGCAATTCAGTTGAACAGTATGGTTATTATCATAATTGTATTATAATGACTGCAATTTATAGATTTATTTATTCCACTTATTCCTCTTTTTTATTTGATAATTGATGTAAACTGACAGAAATAAAGGACATGAAAAGAAACTGAGGACAAAATAAAGAAAAAAACATTAAGTGAATTATTATTATTATTATAACTATTATAATATGATAAAGTTTAGTTATGAATAGACTTTAAATCAATGGATGATAATTTACATACAGTATGTGCTGAGTTAATTATTATTTTGCATAGTCATCTTAAGATTTAATTTAAATAAAATGCATACAGAAATACCTAAAAACCTTAACAATAATTCCAAGTATTGTTAATAGTACTACAAATATTACTACTGGCAGTACTTGGTCTCAAGCACTTTTACTTTACTTTTGGGATGCGGGAAAAGAAAAGTTGAAGAAGTTGTGCTATGAAAATGAGCCTGGTGTAATGGAAACGAACATGCGCACGGACACACACACACACACACACACACACACACACACACACACACACACACACACACACACACACACACACACACACACACCTGGGAGCTCTCGGAAGGTTTGCTGGAAATGATTGGCTGCACGGTCTCCCTCTTTTCCCAACATCCTCACATCTGCATTGCTCATCTCAATCAATTCTAAAAAGGCACTAATTAATTAACTTGTGTGTGTATATGCGTGCGTGCATGTGTGTCTGCACATGCATGTGCCTGTGTGTGTGTGTGTGTGTGTGTGTGTGTGTGTGTGTGTGTGTGTGTGTGTGTGTGTGTGAAAGAGAGAGAGAGAGATAGAGGAAAAAAAATCTGGTCAGGATCTGGTCCTCAGCTCCAGAGTCAATAAAGCTGGTGTCAGACACATGAACCAAACTCCTCTGGGAGGAGGGGGAGAGGAAGTGGAAGAAGAGAGAGATGGAGAGAAGAAGGAAGGAGTAAGACAATGAGCTCTGAGTTCATTAACATGCTGAGGCTCATTAACGTAATTAAGCCCATGTCAAAAAAAATGGCGGTGCAGGGGTTAACGAGGCGGCGCCTGTCATTGGATGAGGGTTGACCCTCCGCGGCCTAATTGACTTGAACCTCCACCGTGGGCCCCGCGTGCACGGTCCTCCACTCCGGCGCCAAGATGAACGTCTGTTCTCAGCCATCTGCCGGAGACGAGGTCGCCATGGCAACAATGATACGAGATCATCACTATTATTATTATCATTATAATTATTATCATTATCATCACTCGGAGTTGACAGAGTCGTGATGTTAATGTCAATTCTAAGCTGTGACACAAAGAGGAAGTCGGAGATAAACAAACGGTGGATTTTCAAATTAAAAGCCCTCACAGCTGAGCCATCATACATCTCCACCAGCCCGCCTGGCTTCTCACTGTGGGAACCAAAGAAAGAGTAAGAAAGAGCCTCAGGACAGCTGAGGGGGAACCTGAGCAAAGATGAGGAGGAGCCTGACAAAGGTTGAGGAAGAACT
Organism: Fistularia commersonii; assembly: GCF_037954325.1. Taxonomy (NCBI): domain Eukaryota; kingdom Metazoa; phylum Chordata; class Actinopteri; order Syngnathiformes; family Fistulariidae; genus Fistularia; species Fistularia commersonii. The sequence continues at coordinate 6,381,174 of NC_141305.1, forward strand.
TGACTGAGCGTGAGGAGGAACCCGAACAAAGGGTGAGAAAGAACCTGATCCACGATGAGGAAGAACATGATAGAGGATGAGGAGATCCCTGCTCCGTAAGCTGTGTGTGGTGGGATGAGGAACTTCAGGGGGATTCCAGTATCTTCCTCCCGGCAGGCGGTGGTGCAGCAGTTTCTCCGCGCAACATCCGAAACATCCATTTTCCATCCACACGCAGGCAAAACGGCTGCTTGAGAAAACACTTGCCTCTTTTTCCTCGGCTGCTCCCCCCGTTACCCCGGCAACCAGATTCTACAGTACCTCTGGTCTGACTATTTCACATGATGTTTGCTTTGACGAAAAGCTCTGCACTTTTCACACACACACACACACGTATAGACCCTTAAGTTAAGGGAAACTTAAGGCTTCTCAGCAGGAGGAGCCCAAACTAACTCTCCCAGGTAGAGGTGGAAGCAGAGGAGGATGAAGAGGACGAACTGGTGGTCAGATGCTTCTCACCTCTAAAAAGAGGGGGTGAAAGGATGGCCACCTGGGGCGGGAAGCCGGCACAAGTGAGTGGTGTTGGGGGATGGGGGTGTGGAGGTGGGGGCGCCCTTCAGTGCGTATTAGCCGCCGTCGCTACGTTCATGTAAACAAAGCAGGGGGGCTCATTGCTTATGCGCTGCAAACGCGACTCCCATCTCTTTAAAAATTCAAACGGGGGAGGGGGAGGCCAGGATTAGGATACCCCCCCCCATAGTCAGGAGTTGAGGTGAGGAGGAGGAGGAGGAGGAGAAAGGCAAAGTGCACGCGACAGAACCCCGGCCCCGGCGGATGCTGACGTTAACAATAATGGAATTTAATTAAAGCGAGGATCCCGGCGGTCCTCGGCCGGGGCGGCGGCAGTTTAGGGGGCGGGGGGGGCGTTTTGATTTTAATAGGCGATGAAGAAAAAAGGGCGACACCGGCCGCCACATCGACCAGTCGGGTCTGGGGGGGGGGGTCGAGCAAATAAAAAGAAAAAAAAAAAAAGAAACAAAAGGCAAACAGGCAGAACATCAGTTCAGATCGTATCAGGTCGGCGGGGGGAAGCAGCGGGGGTGCAGGTACCAGCCCGGGCCACCCAGATACAGCAACACCGATCAGCTAATGGAGAGGAAACAGGACGGCCTGGTCTGGAGGTGGGGGTGGAGGGAGAATAAAAAACATATTTGTGGGGCGTCTCTGACAGGATTTCACGGACGGGATGAGATTTGAGGAGGAAAACAGAAAATTAATCCACTAGTGGGGAATTCTAATAAACACTTTTGTATTTGTTTGGATGATGTGAGCTCTGACCACGACCCCCCCATGGATGTTTACATTAGATAAAAAGTAAAAAAAAACAGTTTAAATTGTAACGATTAAAATGTAACTTGGGGTTCATCCTATCACCGACTTTCTGTTGTTGTTATTGTTGCTTTGGTGCTCACCCGCTGGCCTGTCAGGGTCTCCTGTTCAAATTATATAAATTATACAAAATTCATAAAATTTGTTTTTTTTCTTATATTGTTGTCATTTTATCATTTTATTGTTTTATATATTTATCTATCAAGACAAGGAGGAGCTGGAGGCTTACCAGTAACTGAAACAATCATCTGAATTAAAAAGACTTCGATTCTGCTGGATATGTTGAAATTCATTTGAAGGATATTTTAAACCAATTATCAGTAATAAACAAATTGACAAAAGGACAGAATTGATCAAATAAGGTAAGATTTTCAAAATTTGAATTTGTTTTTATTTACATACAGTATTTATTATATATGGTTTCTTTTTCTTTTTTCTCATTACTTTAATTATCATTTTGCATAAATGTCATCTGGATTTTTTCAATTATTTTTTCATTTTTTGTTAGTCTACTAAATAGCCAGCATTTTTTTTTCATTTCAAGTTTAAGTAAATTAATTCATATTCAATTCAAAATATGAATGTGTTTAATTTAAAAGAAAAAATATTCAACTGTTTTTTTTTCACTAGCTTTTCAAGTTTCGTCATCTCTGCGACTCTTCTTTCCTCCCCTAACACTCCTTTTCCCCTTAAATTCCTCCGATCGGCTGCCACCAAACAACAATTAGCTTCCTTTCTCCACCCGCCTTGACGAAAACACACACACACACACACACACACACACACACACACATACACACACACACAGGCTGAGGGTCATCTCCTAGTTAATCCTGTTAGCAGCCGGGTCCCGGCCCGGCCCTCGTTGAGGAAGAGCGGGGGGGGGGGGGGGGGGGGGGGGGGGGGGGGAGACAGCGGCGGCAAGGGGGGGCGGGGGGGATTAACATAGCGGTCATTATCAAATTTACAACCAGTCACACGGACATCTGGCCTACTTTTCCCCGGTTAATGTAAAAAGAACTAATCTGGTTAGGGGGAGCACGGGCGCGCTACGTAAATCGGCGGCAGAGTTAAAGCTGTCACTTCTGGAGGGGGGGGTGGCGGCAGAGGAAGGGGGGGGGGAGACATGGGGGGCGGAGGGGGAGCTGTCAGCTGGAGACTTGTTAGGGCTAACAAGGCCGTCCACTGATAGGACTAATGAGCTCCGATACGCCGCGCAACCCGCCATAATCACCAACCACCATCATGCTTATCACCAACCACCATCATCATCATCATCATCACTAACCACCATCATCATCTTAATCACCAATCATCATCATCATTATCATCATCATCAGCAGCAGCAGCAGCAGAACCACCACCATCATCTTCATCATCGTCACCAAAAGCCACCATCATCGTCTTCATCACCAACCACCAACATCAGTAAACAGCATCAGCAGCAGCAATAGGAACCACATCTTCATCACCAACCACCATCATCTTCATCACCGAAATCCACAATCATCATCTTCATCACCAAGCACCATCATTATTGTCATCATCATCACCAAAATCCACTATCGTCATATTCATCACCGTCAACCACCGTCATCATCGTCACCAAAAGTCACCATCATCATCATCATCATCACCCAGGACCATCACCTTCATCACCATCGTCATCATCACCCTTGTTTTCATCTCATATTAAAATGAATGAAGCTGGGTTTCTTAGAATAAGAAACAGGTCTTAACATGTCATGTCAAGGCATGTAAACCATAACAACTATTTCTTCTTTTTTGTCATTCTTTAAAATGAAAGTCTTATCTTTCCGTTTTCCATTGGCTTACAGCAGAAATGCAAAAGAGCATTATAATACTATTTGGATTTTTTTTAGAAATATAAATAATAATAAAAAAAAATAGCTTTTAATGAGAGGTTTGCGTTCGAAACAAAGAAGAAATTGAAAACATGCTTCATAGCGTCAGAAAGAAATTGAGGTGCTCCTCGGCTGGCACACATGACCAAAGTGTGGAGAATTATAAACATATATATATATATATATATATATATATATATATATATATATATACTGTAAGTATGAATACATATAATGAGATGTGGATTTAATGAGTTCAATAAATCAATTTTTACTGCAGCCGATGTTTCTCCGTTTGGTGGAACCAGGAAGGGTATGTGTAAAAAAGGGGCATCAGAAGTGTGATTTAAGGGGAAAACTCCTTTAAGTCCAAACCCCTTAAACCTTCCCTTATGTGAGCTAAGGCTCGATCAAACTGACCGGACGTTGGCGTTCCTGCAGTTGCACCACCGAGCCACTAGATGGCGATCACACGGCAGCGGGGGATTCCAGCGCTCTCTGCCCAAACAGAGGGGGAGGACGGACAATATGTGACCGAAGGTAGCAAGACCTCCTCCTTCTTCCTCTTCCATCCTTCTCCATCCTCCTCCACCCTCCCAGGGCCAGTGGCCGCTGGAGAACTGAAGGTGTGGAGGCACCAGACATGGGATGGTCTACCAACGTTGACTAAGGGAACCTTTCAAAGTTGGTTGTGGGTCCCGCGAGGACTTGGAGAGGCCAGTCTGGTTTGGGTCAAATAGCATCGGAAGGTTCTTTCTTCTAATCAGAAGGTGACCTCCTTTCCTCCTTGACGATAATGAGTTTCTGACAGAATCAGAAGGTTCCCTGGCGATGCTGAAGGTACCTCCCAGAACCAGCAGATTCCTACCAGAACCAGTGGGTTCCTCCCAGAAAAAGATTGTTCCTCCTTGAACTAGATGGCTCCTCACAGACCCAGACCTTGCCTCTTGAACCAGAAGGTCCATCCTTGTGTCCGAAGGTACTTCCTTGAACCAGAAGGTACCTGGTTCTTCATCTTTGAAGAATACAGTTTTGGTCAATCAAAAACTTCCTATTGGGTTAATCCCCAATTCTCCGGTTGCCTAGCAACACCAATCATTGGAACCAAACCAGGTGGTCCAGATGTCCCGAGCAGGAGGCGGGAAAAGTCCAATGTGCCGGCCAATCACGAAAAGACTAGGTTTTAAGGAAAAAAAGGGGCGGAGCCAAAACTACTCGTCCAGCCCTAACTCCGCGGCAAACAGGGACACTCTGCTATGTTAACATTCACAACCTGCCGGCGGCCGGCGAGCCCCACGCACTGCCGCCATTCAATGGGAGGGTGAAACGTTTTAAAGCCATCATTCGCCGCGGACGTTTTCTTTCCAAATGCTTCATTGTTTGTGACGCTCTGGTTCGGTTCCAATTATCGCGGCTAATTAGAGGAATCCCATGCTCTCTGATCTGCAGCCGCGTCTCGCCAGGCTGTTTACTTTCCATTAGCGGCGCCTTTTATTGTGAAATCAGGTGTTACACTTGTTTTCTACATGAGGGGGTGGGGGGCCTACATGCCGCTGTCAGTCCTTCCTTTAAACATAAATTAGCGCGGCGTTAGCATGCTGTCATCAGACGTAATGTTACTTATTTGTCAGAAAAAGCGTTGTTTTTTTCAGAACAAACCATCAGATGGGTTTTATTTTTTATTTGTTTTTTTTATTTATCCCCATGGCTCTGCAATGCTTGTCAATCAACAGCATGCTAAAGAGCGCAGGCTAGGTGTCTCTACTTCTGATGGCGCATACCATCAATTGAACGTCTTCCCTCTTTTGCAAACAGACGCTTGTTGACATCACGATTTATCTCACACCTGATTGGTTTATGTCATGTAAACCTGTCAAGAGGCCCTTTCCTGCTCATTTTCAGCTCAGTGACATAGAATTGTAATTGGATGTTAAGATAATTTTTGGACCATTCCGTCTGGTACAATACAATGGTTTTTTTTTTTTACCCAAATTGACAAAAAGGAATATATCCTCCCAGCTTCTGTGAGATGTACTTTCTTCTTGCTTTTGTTTTTTCGATTTATTTTTGCTTTTATTTTCAGGTAAATCCATTTTCTCCCAGCAATAGTTTTTCTATTGTTTTTGTATCATTTTAAATAAAAATTAAGATAAATAAAAATAATAAAATGACGAGGGGAGCCAGAGAATTAATTTAAAAAATGTATTCATTGTTTAATTTATTATATTATTTTTCCTATTCTGAGCAATTTTGAGTTGAATTTCATGGAATATTCTCCCAAACACTGATAGTGTTTTAATTAATCAGTATAATATGACACCCCTTGCTCCTGGCCGGCCACTTTATTTTTTAACTCCACCCGCTTACCCAGTCACTTAATTAAACGCGCCCACAGCGACAGCAGGAAGTGGCGGCGGTCACGACGGCCCTGACAAATTAAGACGCAGCCACAGCCGTGGGAGGAGGGAGGGACCGATGAGGAAGAGGAAGAGGATGAAGACTTTGCTGGGGGAAAAAAACCCAAGGTAAACCCAGTGGACCCAATCAGATTAATTAATCCACCAGCACGGTCACCGCCTACTCCTCTTCCTCTTCCTCTTCCTCTTTCTCACTCCTGACCACCTCTGTTTGACGTCTATCTTCAGTTGAACAGGATTTCACTCAGGGTTTTTTTTTCCATTAAAGTCTAGAAAACTATTAATTTATTGATTTATATTTTCATTTGTTAATTTTATCCAGCCGATGCTTGGAACACATACGTTTTTTTTCCCAATTTCTCTTTATTATTTATTAATGATTAAAAATGATTATGATTACTATTATTAAGAATATCATTATCATATTTTTGTTGTTTATGTATTATATCAAAAATATTACAATTTTTTTTTTTAATGTCTGATGATTAAATGCGATGATTTCTGTTTTCCCCAATAGTAATAATGAAAAACAGATAAAATCTTCTAACTAATCGGAATTACCTTTGTTGACAATTATTTCTTATTCATTTTCTTGTTCTGGAAATCAGCCGGGGTCACATGACAGATCGACATCATGGCATCCACCCCCCCCCCCCCCCCCCCGGCCCATCAATCAACCATCAGTAGCAATCGATTGATCGATGGACTGCGACGTTAAGCAAACACACACACACACTCACACACACAATGAGAGCCTAGCAGGTTCAGAGCCCAGAGGAGCGTCGTCCTTGTCCCGCCAACCATCCGGATGGAAAAATAAACAACAGCGTTGACGAACCGGGCCTCCTTCCCTCCGACCCCCCCTCCCCCCTACCTGGCGTCCCCAGCCGATCCCCGGCAGAACTTGGCGGCAGATGTTGCCGTGCTAAGTTGGCTCTGAAGTGCCTCCCCGGCTCCCGGCTCTCACCCGCAAAACAGTCAAAGCGCATTAGATCTCTTTATTTGTGCCTGGGGCGAGTTCGGCGCCGCAGCTGTGTCCACCCCCCCCCCCACCCCAGCCCCCCGAACCGCCTTCCCGCCCGCCACCAACCCCCCCCACCTCCCCCGGCCCGCTCTACCTTTGGTGTTGGAGGCCCTCGGGCGCTAAATGTGAGACCCAAAAAAAAAAAAAGTGAGTGAGAGAGGCTCGTGTTCCGTCTCTCTCCTGCTGCATCTGCTGAAAATCCAGCAGAGGGATGGATGGACGGGTGATGGATGGACGGATGGTGGGGTGGTGGGGGGTAAGGGGGGCGTTCGGGGGGTGTCATCAGTTGTGTGTGGGGGGGGGGGGGTGTCTGTGCGGACACCCGGGTCCCCGCGCTTAACAGATGTCTGTGACAACCTGCTTCCTTACACCTGTATGAGTCCTTGCATCTCGGCGGTTGCAGCCGGTTGAAATATTCATGACCCCGGAGGCTTCCTGTCCGCCATCAAAGACCCCCCCACCCCAGGCCCCCCCCCCCACCTCCACCAACACCAACACCACCCACAAACCCCCATCAGAGAGGCTTGGAACAGAAATATGACTATTGTGGCTTTTTTATACAGACAACAAACTCAGACTGTCCCATCAGGAAACCCTGATTTATAATAAAAATAAAAATATAATAATAATAATAATTATCTGTATTATTAGTAGTAGTAGTAGTATAAATCATCAGCCACTTCAATAACCAATCAATAGCATCATTGATTATTAAGCTACACTTTCAAAAGCTGTGAATTGACTGTGAATTTATTGTTGCTTTTTTAAGGTTGTGTTGTGTGTGTGCATTACGCAGTATTTGTCTGTGTGTGTCATCTGTGTGTATACCTATCTGTCCGTCTTTGTGTGCATCTGTGTATTGCCTGTCTGCGTTTGTCGGTGGATTGCCTAACGTGTGTGTGTGTACATCAGTCCATGTCTTTGTGTGTATGTGTGTGTGTCCACTGCACTGATCTTGATCAGAGACCTGATAGAGCTGCTCTGCATGCTGATGACTCTCCGCCCGCCCGCCTCGTTGCCCAGGTGATTTGACAGAACCGCCGATGGAAAGTCGCCCACCTCCGCCAAGCTCCTCCACCTCAGCCCTGATTGTTACTTATCAATTCTAAATTAATTTAAACTGGGAAAAAATTCAGCTGATTTCTCTGACCTTATTATTATCATCATCACTGCCGTAATGGTATTATTATTATTAATACTAATAATAATAATATAATCTGTCTTGTTTTTATTATCTTTTTATTTCTTTCAAATCCTTTTTAGAACTTTCTAGGAACTTTTCAGATTATTTTTCCTTTCTTTCCCTTGCCACTTTTAAAGGTTTACTTCCTCTGGCCACTTCAGGCCCCAATGAATTTCACTTCCTGTTTAGTCCTTCACTGCATTCTGATTGGCTGCCATTTATTTCCTGAAGGATAAGCCATCCCCGACAGGCAAACTTTGGCAGTGAGAAGAGACAAAGCACCTTCTCCGACGCAGGAATCAGACCAATTCTGTCTCGGCGACTATTCTGAACTTAGAATAAAATCCATCATCGGATATTTTTTCATTTTCAAGTTTTTAGGAAATGTATATAATATTATTATATATTATATAAATCATATATACATTTTCCCTGTCAGTAATTAGAAGATTTGCATTTTATTTGCAATTACAAAGTAATTATATTTTTGGGGGTATTTTTCTATTTGTTTTCAGTAATTTCTTACAAATTTCGGAGAGGGGGAGATGAAATTTAACCTGTAGTTTCGGACTAACGCTCTTATGGTAATTTCCGGAGGAAATCTTTCAGATTTTTAAATCTTTTCCTGTTTTTCAGATTTTTTTCGGGAACGCAAAAAGTGAAACAGTCAGATCTCCTCCTGTCACTCAATACAGTGGAGAGCTAAAGAGCCATCAAAACATCTGGCAAAGTAGGAGAGCCTCCAACCGCATGTGGCGGAGCAGTTTCTCTGGTAGTTTGCTGCCACCATCGGTGTGGTGTCAGGTTCAAAAACGGTGGTTTGCTGCCACACGGCGGTTCCACGCTCAGTCACGAGGGGGCGGAGGACGAGCAGGAGGAGGGAAAAAACTAGAAAAAAAAAGGCTCTGAATCCTTCAGAGCAAAACAGAAATAAACAAAACATAGAGGAATCTCATTCTAATATGCCCTCGTGAACGATATTAACTACAGAGGTGTGCGTGTTTGAATGTGACTGCAGATGCACTGTGTGTGTGTGTGTGTGTGTGTGTGTGTTTGTATATGAGTGTCAGCGGGTGTGAATACGAAAATTTGTCTGTATGTTTGTGTGGGTGTGTGAAGGAATGAATCTGAGTGTTGGCAGATGTTGGTATGTGTGTGAAGTTGTGTATGTGTGTGTGTGTGTTTGTCCCATTTGTCAACAACAACTTAATTTATCAACTCAGGCTTCATTCTCTACTGGTCCTGATACTGCTTCTCCTGCTCAGTCTTGCTCAGTCTGAGCCAATTGTTGGAGGCGGGGCTTAATCTGGGGGCCTTGTCACCTGTGCCGTCACGGAAATCCAGAATTCAGAATCATCAATGAACCTGCCGACTGTTTATGTACCATGAGAACCCGGGTACAAGAACATGGAGAACCCAGATGGGAGAACCTCGAGAACACAGCGAGAACCCTGTCGACCACCAGATCCAAAGCTACTCGCTCGCAACCTGAAAACGTTTCTGTATTCACAAACAGGAAAACGCCAAAAAACCTGTATCGCGTTTCCAATTAACAGTCACGACTTCCCCCCTGGGGAGGTCAAAGGTCAAAATCAACCCCTTTTGAAGATCAGAGGGTGTTTTTAATTTCTTTTCTTTTTTTTCCGTAAAACTGGATGTCATTGCCAGCCGTGTGAAAGTGTGTGTGTGTGTGTGTGTGTGTGTGTGTGTGTGTGTGTGTGTGTGACTGCAAAGCCAAGCAATGGCCTGCAGCTACCAGATCCGACTCCCTGGCGACACTTTGACTCGCTCACATCAGGCCTTTGCAAATAGAAACCCCTCCCAAAACTGAAAACAGAAGCATCGGCTTGTGCGTTTGCTGCACACACACGCACACACACACACACACAAACACACAGGTCTCTACCTTGTCTGCAGATGTGGGCCGCATGAGGGAGACTCGATCATACTGCCGGCGCATCAGAGCCCATAGAGCGTCCAGGCGACCCTGGAGTTTTAGAGCAGTCAACAAAAAGGACAGACGGGATGAGCAACAGATAAAATAAAAGATTATCAAAGCAATTGAATTTAATTTTATTTAAATTCAATTTTCAATTTTATTTATCATATTAAAATATCAAGAAAAAAAAGAAAAGCAATTGGAAATCAAAAAGAAATTCATTAAAATATCTACATAAAAAATAATAAATACAAAAAATTACAGAAGTACCTGAAGCATCAAATTATGGATTTATTTTTAAATAATTGTGATTTCCAGGCAACTATGGCCTGTTTGTGATTCATTATTTAAATAGATTTCTCAATCGTTTCACAACCAGAAGCTGTGAACAAAACAGAATTTCGAAAAGAGTCTGGATAAAACAAGTAAAAAAAAATAAAAAAAACTGAAAATAAACACATAAAGGATACTCTGGAAATTCTGGAAAAAAAATTCTGGAAATTCTAAAAAGCCAACAGACAATTTTAAAAAATCAATTCGAATTGAGTGACCCTGTAATCTCACCTTGATCGGGTCGTACCACTTGTTCTCTGGCTGCGGGGGGTTGGCGGCTGCTTTTGGCCGGGGCCGACTGTTTAAGGAAACCTCCTCTTCCTCTGGGATGGACACCACGGCGTTCTTGGCCTTCTCCAGCCGGGCCCCCTCCTCCGTGGAGCCCTTCTCCCCCCACCTCACCTGGAGGGGAAGGACAGAGGGGGGAAGCCTTGTTTTATTTGTTTATTTGTCTTTTTTTCCCGCCCAGGTGAAGAAGACTGATTCCCTGGGGGAACCTGAACGCAGCGTCACTTCTCCTTCTCCTGTGAACAGGTTGCACTCAGACTTCATCATTTTTTTACTTTTATTGTTTTTACTTAACCCTCGTGCGATCCTATCATTGTGTTTACTCCCCTTGTCCTACGGGTCAAAAATGATCCATAAGACAATCTTTGTACCCTTGTGGTGAACAGCCCACATGGAAACATAAAGAAAAAAGAAGTATCACTTTTTCTAATTATGGGGTCTCTTTAGGAAAAGTCATAAAATTTCAAGTTGGAAAACAATAGGTTGAGGTGACCAGCTAAACATGGTAGTGGGTCATTTTTGACCCGCAAGACAACACAAGGGTTAAATTGTTTCTTTTTAAATCTGTATATGACTATCTCCACACAACATCCTTGAGAGCCTAGTAAGGCACCTTAAATAAAATGTACTATTATCCTCATTATTATCATTATTATCTTTATTATTTTTTTCATTACTATTTTCATTATTAATGTTTACATAATTTCTATTAAATTTTCATGCCCTTTCTGCCTTATTTTGGCATGAAAGGGTTAAAGAACCTCGGCCAGTTCCATATCCACCAGAGGCCAAAATGTCCACAACACCTGTGTGTGTGTGTGTGTGTGTGTGTGTGTGTGTGTGTGTGTGTGTGTGTGTGTTAGTTAAGCTGTTGTGCTTGGAAATGAATTCATCACATCTCTTTTGAGGAGATGAAAAAAAAAAACAAAAAGCTGGTCACATGACTGAGGAGAGGCGATTAATTAGCAACACAAGCTGTAGGTTAAGCCGTGACAATATATAGAACTCCCCCACTCCCTTCACACACGCACACACACACACATGGCCACGTCACCATGACAACCAGTCTGTGATGAATCAAAAGATACGCTGTCACCACAAAACACCTTTCAACTACTGGCTTCGGGGAGTTGGGACCCCCCCGCTCCCCTGCACCCCCTCCTCCAACCAAGGATGCTGGGAAATCCCAGCAGAGGGTGGGGGTCCTTGAAGTGGGCGTAGGTGGGGGAAGGCTAAGCGATGTAAAACCTGGATTCCCTCAGGAGGATGTGGCGGGAGGTTGGGGAGTGTCAGGCTGACAGCGTCTCCATCCTTCATCCCTGGCGACGACTTGATCGGCATGGCGACGGGGGCGCTACCTGTCACGGTCGGGGGCTGTCAGCGGGCTGACGGGGACGCCGCTCCGACGAGCCGTCCAGCTAAAAAACTGGACGTCAGCGTTTTTTTTTACCCCCCCGACCCGTTGCAGCTGTCAGAACCCCGCCGACGCACCCCCCTTCCCGTCACGTATCCCTCCGCTGGGTTTTTCCACTGCCGCCGCCACCCAAACCCTTCCCCTCGGCTAGATCTTCCCCTGCGTGCCAAGGTGTGACTGGACCTTCTTTTACATGGCAGTTGTAATCTGATTACAATGCGGCCTCATTGTTCCGATCTAATCAATGCTCTCTCACCTCTTGGCGGCCATATTGTGAAGATCGCTTCTCCTGTTTGATTGCTCCCCCCCCCCCCCTCCCCGAAGCAATGGCCCCTACCTGCTCGCCATCGCCATGACGATTTCTTTCGGACCCCCACCCCATTGGTCGGTATCAATGGTGCCCTCCGGAGACGGCCATACCATAACGTAAATGTGGCACGGCGTAACAGGAACTTTGCGTTCTTTGCCGCCGCAGACACTCCAGTTTTGAAAACAGACTCCTTCCCAAATAAACCGGTTTCACAAAACACAATTTTGAGCACAAAAAAGAATTAGTACATGAAGTAAAAGTTGGTTTAGGAACAACCTGACCGCTAACAGGCTGCTAACTGAGCCTGGAATACGAAGCAGTCATCAGCGTAGAGAATGACTTTTCTGGACTAGAACGGCTTAAAACGGCAAAGACAGCTCTTACTTTGGGGAATTCTGGACAGACCAGTCCAAAGTTTGTAAGTTTATGGAGATTTAGGAAGGAATTAAATTTACGATCCATCAGGAGAAGGATGGACAGATGAGTTGACAACAGAGGAGAGGTTCTCTTGTGGAAATAGGTGCGATACGGTAACGAGTCTTGGACGCTAACCGGCCCGGACTTCGGTACTGCATCGGAACTGAAGGTTGAATTCTCACCTCCATGCGCTTGATCCCTCCTGCTCCTCGTCCTCCGTAGTAAGAGGCGTCCACTGTCGGCCATTTCTTCTTGGCCAGTGGCTCGGGCTCCTGTGTGGAAAAACAAAAAAAAAATTCAGTCGTGATTCATGTGTCCCTTCAGACGAAGGTTATTTTCTGCTGCATCTCGTTTCTGATTGGAGGTGAGAATCTTCTCTGTCCGACGGCCGTCCAAGTCTCGGTCTGCTGCCCGAGACCTGGCCGGTCCTCCAGAATTTCAAGGATTTCCAAAAAGGTGAAAAAAAAATCCGCAATTACTGGATATCCCTAAATGATCTCCATGTGTGCCATCAAATTGTCTGCAGATGAAGCTGGATGTGATGTTATTACTGTGTTATTCATCAAGTAAAAGCCTTGTCGTGTCCAGGAAACCAGAAATGGAACGTTAGAACCGTTGAAATAGGATCATTTCATCATTTAATCATATAATCCGGCAGTTAATCTTCATTTCAGGGAACTATTTTTTACAAATCTTGCAAGATTGCACTTCTTTGAAACAGAAGATGGTAATAAATGGTTTATTAACAACTTTTAGGAGGTAGGTATAGAGTGGAAAGTTGTGAGTCATCCCCCTGCTGGCGGTTAGAAGAGCGGGTTTCTAAAATCAAAAATCTGACAGAAAAAAAAGCACCCCTGCAAACAAAAGCAGTCTTTGGCATTGTTTCAATAGAAAAACTCTTGTTTCTGAGGATATGTCACCCGATGTGAGTAAGGTGACGGCGGCGGCGTGATACTCACAGGCGGCGGAGGCCGGGAAGGCGGTGGCGGCGGCGGCGGGTCTTTGATGACCTGGAAAAACAAGACGAAGAAGTCAGCAGCTAGTCCGTCATTGGGGGGGGGGGTTCGGGATGGGATGCTCAGACCCTGTCAGGATGACGATGACGGCGGTGATGTGTGACAGGCGGCCTAGTCACAGAACCTCGCTGACTACAAGGGTTCTGCTTGTAAACCAACACCAGAGACCCCCGCTGCAAAATAAAAAGCTGAAAACCTACTTGTTGACAACGTTGGGGGAGGGGGAGGGGGTCTTCAGGGCAAGCGCCGCTTCCCGTTTAGCTCGAAATTAATTGGATGGGGTTCAGCGGTCCTGAGAAATCCCCCCAATCAGAAAGTCCTAAGGAGTTAATTAGCTCCGATGAGATGCAGAGCAGGAGGAGGAGGAGGAAGAAGAGGGTCAGGGGATGCTCCGAGCTTCTGCATGGGTGGGTGGGAGGTGCGCACACACACACACACACACACACACACAATTCCAACAGAGGGGGGGGGTCACCTCTCCTGCTTTTTTTTTTTTTTCTTTGAAAACACCAAGAGATGCAGCGGGCCCCGCTGAGCCACTGCATTGCATTTTAAAGAACCCGCCTGGGAGGAAGGACAGGCATAAATATGCTTTACTGTTTGTCTCATACTCAATTGTGTTTTTAAAAACATGCATGGGGAATTTCTTTAAAAATTGCAATTTATAGCATGTTGTTTTACTAACACAACACATACTGGGTTGATGACCGAAAGAGATTGCTTGCGTTAACTTTGGCTTCCCGCTAGCATTAGCTTTCGGTACGGTATATGGCATTAATGCTTATAGGAGCAAATTCTACACCAAGAGAAAAAAAGTGACTGATGCTAAGCTACACAGCTTCTCGTATTATTAGATCTTTATTCTTTATTTCTTTTTTTTTTAAATACCTTCTTAATTCTGCGACGTACAAACCAAGCTACTTCAGAAGTATGACTCCAGCTTAGGGTTCCACAGGGTTCTGTCCTCGGGCACCTGTTGTTCTCCATGTTTACCACAATGTTTTTCCTGGTCATAATTACAACTCCATCCACCTCAGCCCTCCACACACACACACACACACACACACACACACACACACAACCTTTTTTTTTGTGTGTGTGTGGGGGGGGGGGGTTATAAGGCACCCGTATATGTTCTTAGTTATGCAGTTCCTTGAAGTACTTCCATAGTACTGTACAACAGGACGGATTTTTTTTTTTCCCAGAAATACAAATCAAAAGCACACACGTCTCGTCCGCTGTGGATCAGGGTCGTCCATCACTCCCTAACCTCTGGCAGCTTTGGAAAGAGGAAAAAGTAAAGAAAGTGGTGTTTTCTCCTGCTCCTGTTACCCTGGAGATCCTGCCGTCTGACTAATCTGACTTCATTCTGCCTCTACAGCTGGCCAACCACTGTTTATTACACTGTAATAAACAGCGTTATTACTAATGAATAAACATTTCAAAATTTTTCTGTGACACACGGTCGATGGGGCGAAAACGAAACATCCGGGGGGTTGGTCCCAGCAAACGGCCCAAGTCGCCGGAGACAGATCCTGCAATGGTGTTGTGAATTTACTAAATCGCCTTTTCGGAGGGAGGATGGGGAAAAAAAAAAAGGAAAAATGTAATTATGGTGTATCATGAATCCCAGCATCTGTTTCAGCCGCCGCTAGACGTGGAGATCCCCCCCCCCTCCCCCCAACGCCCCACCCTCCACCTGCATTTGTTGTCATTAGAATAATGAGAAAGTAATCAATTAGGGTTAATTAATTTCACTCCAACACACAGCCGGCCCTCGGCTCGCCGGTGACCAGGATGTCGGCCGCACCTCCTCCCTCCTCCCGCCAGATTAAACACCCCGGAATTACGCGGCACATTTTGCCCGCGTGCTGACGGGACGGGGAGGGGGGGTTGCCGCGACTACCTTGACGGACAGATGCGCAGAGGAAGGGCGTCCAGCAGCGCCGTCGGGGGAAAAAAAAAAAAACAAAACAAGACTCGCTCGGACTGCGCCATCTGACACGGGCCGGGGGGGGAGGGGGGGGGTCCCCATATGGCCTCGTCCGTGACCGTGCCACCAACTGGGACCCGGTAATCTGCAGCGGCGCGACGTCAAGCTGTTTTTCGGGGAGGATTAACGTCACGCCACCATGGAAGGTTGATGATTTGGGTTTTTTTTTGTTTGTTTGTTTTTATCAAATGTGCTTCCGGCGACGGAACACAAAAAAAAAAAAAAGGAGAGAGGAAGCTCTTATTTTGAAATTGAAATCTTGGGATGGAAAAATAAATCCCCGCGATGACGTGTGAAGGAGAGAGTGAATGGTTAGATGGCATGTGAATGATGGGGTGAACGGTGACCCCTAAAAGGAACAGCAGAAGTCTATATGGGACGTGAATGGTCGTATAGCTCTATATCAGTGGTTCTTAACCTGGGTTCGATCGAACCCCAGGGGTTCGGTGAGTCAGTCTCAGGGGTTCGGCGGAGGTCAAGACACACATTGGTGATGACATCACTGGCTGCAGGTGATCACGCTACATAGCTTGGCCTATCCGTGCTGCAGGGATTTTGGCGCGCTCAGTTGTAGTAAATTGTGACAGTCGTGATGGTACGTCATGTGATTTCTTTCTTAATATTTTAATCCCTTCATACTAATTATGTCGGGCAAAAAAAGAAAGCGGTCGGAAGAACACGTACAATACGGATTCACATGTATGACGGAACGTGATTGGAATCGATGTCCTAACTGCATGATTTGCAAAGACAAGATGAGCAATTCTAGTCCAGCACCGGCAAAACTAAGGGAAGGCTTCCTTCAGCTGCATGGAGATGGGAACTACAAGAACATAGCGATTGCTGAATTCAAGGTGAAGGGAGCCAGATTTGATGAAAAGGCTACTCTGCCTGTTCTTTGTACCCATCAACGAAAGGATCGTCGATCCAATAAAGAAGGGTTCGGTGAATGCGCATGTAAAACAGGTGGGGTTCAGTACCTCCAACAAGGTTAAGAGCCACTGCTCTATATGAATGGTTCGATGTCTCTATATGATCTGTCAATGACAGAGTGAATGTCATTATATTTTGTGCGAATTGTTGTCTGTCGATGACGTGTGAGTGACAGTGAATGGTCGTTCTATGAGAGGGTGAATGGTTGTCTGTCTGTAAAAGGGTTCCGGTGTGCACCCGCCCGTCGACCCATGACAGCTGTGATAGGCTCCGGGAATAAAAGGATCCGGTCTGTCACATGCCTTCGTCCGGGACGAAGCGGCGGCGGCGGCAGAGGGAAGCGGCGCCGATCCCTCGGCTAGGGAGGGAGAGACAGTCCTGCGAGTGTGTGAGTGTGAACGTGTGTGTGCACGTTGCAAACTGGCAGACTGGGGGGTTTAAATATTAACAAGCCCCCCCCCCCTTTGCGGCGTGCCCTGGTGGAGGGCAGCGGTGGTGGCGGCGGCAGCGGCTCCTCTGCGCCCGGACCGCCGTCTGCAGCCAGACTCGCTGCAGGGCCTTTGCATTTTAATGCCTTTGTTGGTTTTCCAAAATATGCTTCCATCTCGTCCTGGACGGCGTCCCCTCAGGTCTGCCGGGTCCAGGTGACGTCCGGCCCGGAGGGGGTGAAGTGGGAGAGGGGGGGTCATCTGCCTTCGTCAGATCTCGGCAGGAGCAATGACAACAAAAAAAAGATGAAAAAAAATGCGGAAAAAAGAGGGAGCGCGCCATCTGTGTCCTCTCTCTCTGTCTCTCTTTCTCTGTCTCTGTCTCTCTCTCTCACCTCCCGTCACCTCCATCTCACTACCATAGTTTCTCTCTCCCATTCTTTCTCCCTCTCTCTCTGCCTCTGAATTGTACAAACAGGTGTGGATACTGTATATGTGTGTTTGTGTTTGAGTGTGTGTGTGTGTGTGTGTTCAGATATTTCTCCTTCATCAGACCGCCCAGAGATATAATCCCGATCCATAACCGATCGATTTGTTCGGGACTGACAGTTAGGCTTCTTGATGCTAATGCTAATGCTAATATGTTTTCAAATTTACTATAACTTATTTGACTTTCCGATCCGCAGCGGGACAGGAGTACCACGTCACCAGCGCATATGTGTGTGTGCATGCGTGTGTGCGCACGTGTAGGCGCGTGCATGTGAATAAACAGTCTGTCTGACAGGATTAGCATTGGTAGCTTATTCTGTTTTTACCAAAACACGCTAAGAAGCGGTGGGAGGGGGCAAACACCGGGGGTCATAATCCCGCCGGGAAAATTGTCCAGCTCTCAATCAAAGCCAGATTCACACACACACACACACACACACACACACACATACGCGGTTTCCCCAGCGACGATGTGCTGCCCTCAGTGCTCTGATAGGATCTCCTCAAACACGTAATGGTTTCCTCAATGCCTCAAAGTACTTCTGCTAGCAAGGAAGTGAAGCTGTGATAACACATCTGAGAGTTTAGCCACTCCGGGACGCCCCACCCACTTGGGGGGCCGGGGCCGGGGCCGGGGCCGGGGCCGGGGCCGGGGCCGGGGTTGGGTGGGGGAGTCACTCACCACGGTGCAGCAGAGAGGCCAGAACCACCACATCAGCGCCAGGGCCACCAGAGCCAGAAGAACCAGGAAGACAATGGCTACCACCAGGCCGTCCGACTGCACAGGAGCGCACACACACACACACACACACACACACACGGTTACACCACCTGGCAATGGATCAGTGGGGTTTCCACGGCAGCGGGATAATCCGAGTAAATAAACTCACTGGAGAACATCAGTATGGACGTTAAAGTACTTGGACTGTAAAATGGCCCTTTTTGACGATTTACATTAAAACAAGCGCATTTCTTGCTTCTGTTGGTGCAGTTTTTATGGTTTATCATCCGCTTGACATGACTTTTTTTTGCTTATTTCTCACCTTCCCGTCATAACAGGAAGCAGCAAGCTTCAGCAAGGCATGAGATGAATTTTATGAAAAACTTCAAATACTGTAATAACAATGTAATATCACTGTAATGACAACAATACAGTAATAGATGCCAGTGCAGGCGGTGCTGACTCACACAGGTGGTGGCGGTGATGGTGTAGGCCCGGGAGATGAAGGACTTGCCGTTGTTCAGGCTGATCAAGACGTCCATCGTCCTGTTAAAGACGGCATAGGTTAGTAGTTGTGAGGATGGTAGCTTCAAACTTACGGCCGTCTATTGTGAGAATGCGAGACGGAGGCGTCTCCCGGACGGCTATAACAAGTGAACGCCCCTGACTCACTTTAAGGGGGCGAGGGGGTTAAGATGGAGGGCGCAGGAGTCGTAATGGGCGCAATTAAAACACTAATGATGAACGGCACCGCAATTTCCATATGTCGACGACGCCCGATCCAATTACCGCCGCATTAATGAGAATCCAGGAGACGGAACAGGAGAGAAGCTCGCGGGGAGGATGAGGACGGGGGGCCGCCGAGCGAGCGAGCGGATGGCGGCCGGGTTGGGTGGATGGCGGTTTAGGGGTAGAGGGTGGCGGGCTGCGGCGGCGGCGGAATAATAAGAGAGAAGGTCTCTTTGCAGGAGATTCAGCCCTGAGGCTGAGCCCTGGGCCCAGTCCTCCCGCCGCGGCCTGCCAACGCGCACAGTGTCCTTTACTGGGAGGCCCCGCTGGAATAACCCAGGCCTTCACACACAAACACACACACACATACACACACAGCGCCTGACCCTCACATTTTTATCCTCCACTTTTCTGATAATCATAGCCAAACAATATACAAACACCCACACACATATATACATATATATATACATACATATATATACACACACACACACACACACACACACACACACACACATATATATATATATATATATATGAAAATATCGTCACCCTCTTAAAATAATTGCCTCAGTCATTTGTTCAGATTTTTCAGGAAACACAAAAAAACTGACCCAGTTGACACACTCTTGACATAGGGGTACTAAAGGGGTAGAATGGCACAATCTGTTTAACTGAGGCAATTTTGCCAGAGGGGGTCAGCAAGATGAGGAGATGATTCAGGCAAAAAAAAAAAAAAAAAAACATTTTTGTAAAAAAATTGACTTGGGCAATTATTTTAAGAGAGTGACGATATGTACTGTGCATATACTACCTAAAATAGCAGTAGTGTAATATAGTATAGCACACTATATTATGTGTGTGTGTGTACATACAAAAAAATTAAAGAATTGAGATGAAAAGTGGTGAAATGAGTGGGAATCATGAGTTAATAATAACAATAATAATGATAATAATAATAATATACCAAAACCTCCTGACCCTCAGCAGAGCAGGAGGAGGAGGTAAGAGAAGTTGATGAGGAGAAGGAAGAGCGAGGAGCTTTGAGGAGGTGTCATCTGGAACGGTAGTGGGCCTACAGCCTCTCTGCATGTTAACAAGGGGCTTGGGAAGTGTGTGCACGTGTGTGTGTGTGTGTGTGTGTGTGTAGAGGGTCCAGCTGACACCCCTCGTCCTGATTGGTTACGCTGCTAATCAGCCGGACCCCCCCGACACATTCACTGACATAACTGGACTCCCTGATGGAGCCCCCCACCCCACTCCTAACACCCGCATCATTTCCTGCAGACAGACAGCATACACAGAACCCTGAGGAGGACCCGGCCCGTTCAGATCCACCAGGTCTTCCTCCCGCTGTCTAAAAACAGGCAGCGGCTTCACTGTACACTCCAAACTATCCATACGTGTGATTTTAACCATGAATACCCCCATATGATTGACACCTGACCGATGATTGACAGCTGGCCCCCTCCAGGGTAAACCCCGCCTCTCACCCTCCCAAGGTGGCCACACATCTCTCCCTCACACGCCTCTCCTGAAGTGGATTTTAAGTATTTTTCGTGCAGATGTAACTTTCTGTGCTGTAAAAACATTGTGATAACACTGTATAACCCATAACCCGATAATAAGTGCAACAAGTTATAGTTGTGTTAACACCCAGAGGAGCATATTTGACGTCCATTTACTACCGAAACTGTTCATTGACTCATGAACTCACACAAAGCCGAGCTGGAAACCACCCAGACTTTTTTTTTTTTTTTTTTTAAATATCGCGAGCAACTTTGAAAAAAGGAGACATTGTTAATAATTTAAAGCGCAGCTCGCTGTCACCGCTGAGTGGCAGCCGCGGCGAGCTCCGCAGCTGCTCGGTGGCGGCGTTTGAATAAACGGGGGGGGACTGCCGGCGGGCGGAGGTGATCAGTCGGCGCCGTGCCCGAGTGTGACACCGGGGCTCCGTGGGGACGGCGGTTGAAAAGTTTTCAAAAAATAAAAACCGCAAGAGGAGTGTAACAGGAAGTAGAACCCCCGGCGTGACGCTAAGCCCCGGTGATGCGGCGCAGCTGGACCGGACGACAGCGCTGACACTAATGGCTTTCAAAGTTCCCTTAAAGACGCCGAACCGGACTGAATAATTGACAGCGGAGCATATGCGAGGCCTGTCAGGAGGCATCACTCCTCCGGCGGAACTTCCTCTCAAAGTCTGACGGAGTCACGGATCCGGCGTTTCGGAGAGGGCGGCGGGAAAACATGGCGAGCCGAAATGTCCTCTCTGGATCGGAGTCTCCAAAGCCGGTATCCGAATGGCCCGGATCCTCCAAGGACAGAACCCATAGCCTTATAATCCTTTATTGTTTCTTGCGCTCTGAAGCAATTTGTCCATTCCCTGCTAAGCTTTGTGCTAAGCTACATGTTGAACTTCTTGCTAAACTTCATGCCACCAACATTCTGGCAATTTCCGCCCAATATGAAGAAATTCAATGGAAAATTGTTTTCGTTCCAAGTATCAGTTAATTTCTTTTAATTTTTTTGCTAATTGTTTTTGGTACATTTCTTTATTTACTTAATTCTTTTCTTGCAGATTTTTTTTTTACCCAATTTCTTTCTGAATATTCAGGTATCCTATATCTCAAATAGGAAGTGAATTCATGTTCTGGAAAATTTTAAATTGAAGACCCTTAGTGGAGGAAGGCTGACAGTTACCATAGGCTACCAGTCCTTGTGCAAAGTATTATTGTCTTATAAACAACATTAATGATCGACTATTTGTCCATCCTGATGGCTCGAAAGCAAGTCTTTGATTTATCTTATTTTTCTGTCATTCTTAACATTACGCCTAAGCGCTGAGAAATTAAATCTTAATCTTCATCTTATAGAATCTTTTTCACTAATTTTTTTTATGATTTTTTTTACAACATTTCTTGATGACATTCTGATCATTTCTTGTTCGTGTAAAATTTTTTCAAAAACTTGGAATAACTTGGTTTGCCTGCTTTTGTTGTTAAAATATATAAAAAAAGATATGTATTTGAAAAATAATTTATATTTGTATATATGTATATATGTCTAAGCATATGCTTATATGCTCAGACATTAAAAGATACGTTAATAAACTCCATGTGTTTCCTCTACTGTCTACTGGTACAACTCATTTGTATATTAGTTTTGCCCTGTATATTTATGTTATGTTTTGCTCATTTGGGGCTTCACCACCACCCAGGTGTTGGTGAAGCAACATGGCTGCCGATCAAACACCAGGAAGTGAAAGTCTTCATACCCCCACAGGAGCAGATGGGGCACCGCCGCTGCCCCCGGCTGCCCCGGGGACCTCCTATTTAATTATTGACCGGCTCCTCTCCTGTACGGCTCTTCTTTAGCCCTGCGCCCTTATTGTGAAAACACCAGGTGAGGACATCCTGCGGCAGAAGAGCCGCCACTTAACCTCTCCGTTGGCGCCCCAGCAGGGTCTCTCTTATCTGGGGTAGGGGCAGGGCTGTCGCAGCTGTCGCTGCAGATGATGCCGACGACCGAGTTGAGGACGGCGCAATTCCTGGACATCCACTGAGGCTTGGCGGGAGCAGCTGGAAGCGGATCTGGAGTATGTTCCTGAGTTTGGGGTGCTCACCATGGTGGAGGAGGAAGGGGAGGAGAAGATCTCACGTTGGAGAAGAACAAGGGTTGGGGGGGTTGCAATGTGAAAAGAAGCACCAAGGAGAATTGGATTCATCTCCAGATGAGTGCAGTCGTGTTAAGCGGCGGCGGACAGATGGACGGAGACAAATGTTCCCAGGCTTCCGGCGTTTTTCCACGCAAGTTGTCCCGGGCGCCGGATGGTTGGGGGGGCATCAGCGGAGCGCCGTGAATTATTTAAATGGGAAGCGGCGGAAAAGGGAACGGCCGCATCTGTCGCACAACCTTTTAAAGCCCCTCCAGCAGATGTGTTTACTCAGCGCCTGTAGCTGCAAACTGCTTAATGGGCCACCGTGGTGGCCAGGAGTTAATTAAGCAGGCCACTTGCAAATGGATGCAGGTACTATCAGGGTGTAGCTTGTGCTATCTGGGTATAGGCAGTACTGTAAGCCATCAGAGCACAGCAGGTACCATCAAGATTGGGCTAGACAGCTTTAGCCATCAGTAAATGGCAGATGTGGTTAGGCTGAAGCCGTTAGAGACAAGGTGAAGCAGGTACTATGAACGTGAAGCACATACCATCAGGGCACAGCAGGTTCAGTCAGAGTGAGGTAGCCACTCTTTAGGTTGTAGTAGATACCATCAACAGCCTGGGCACATCAGGTCCAGTCAAATACCATCAAGGTAAAGCATGTAGCGTCAAGATGCAGCAGGGGCCATCAGGATGCAGCAAGTTCCCTCAGAATGAAGCAGGTACAATCAGGGTGAAGCAGGAATCCTCAAGGTGAAACAGGTACCATCAGAGTGAAACGCAGTCAAGATTTTGGTAGATACCTTCAACAATCAGGGTGTAGCAGGTACCGTGACAGCAAACTAGGTACCAACAAGGGTTGTGGTAGTTTTCATCATCAATCAGGGGGAGGCATGTACAGTCAAGAACACTCAAGGTGAAGAAGGTATAGTCAAAATGCAGCAGGTAACCTCAGATTGCAGCAGGTACCCTCAAGGTAAACCAGGTACCATCATGCTAAAGCAGCTAGTATCAAAGTTGTGATAGATACCATCAACCATCAGGGTGCAGCAGGTACAGTCAAGAACCATCAAGGTGAAGAAGGTATAGTCAAGATGCAGCAGGTAGCATCAGGGGGAAACAGGTACGACCAGGGTTGTGCTACACACCATCGACCATCTGGGTGCATTAGATACAGTCAAGTACCATTAACATGTACTGTCAAGGAGCAACAGGTACCAAAAGGATGAAGCGGATACTGTCAAGAACCATCAAGGCAAAGCACATATCATCAAGATTAAGCCGGTACAGCAAAGGTTGTAGTAGATACCATTAACCACCAGGGCACAGGGTACAGGAGATACAGTCAAGTACCCTGAAGGTGAAGAATGTGTTATCAGGGCAACCAGGTAGCATTAATGTTGTGGTAAAAACCATTTAACCTCAGAGCGCAGCAGGCACAGTCAAGTAGCATCTATGCAAACCATGTGCTATCAAGAAGCAGAAGGTGCCCTCAGGGTGAAGCGGGTACCAATCAGGGTTGTGGTAGATACCCTAAACCATCAGGATGAAGCAGGTACAGTCAAGCAGCATCCGTCGAGGTTGTGGTAGATACTATCTCCCATCAGGGCGCAGACACTACTCACATACCATCAGAGCAAAGCAGGTGTCTTTAAGGTGAAGGTCCCAAAATTCAAGTCAGACGCTATTAATTTTCCAGACAGTTCTCTAACTGTCTTAATCATTATTTTCCATTTTTGTGAATTTCTTGATTTCGCCAATATTCAGATCAGGTGTTGTTGAAATTAGTGGTTAAATTACCTGGAAATCGATCTATTTATGTGTTTGTTATCTTTGTTGTTTTTTGTTTTCAGATTTTTCATCATATTTTACCCAAATTTTTAAGGGAAACTCTGGCTCAGTTTTTTCATTTTCAGCCAGCTTGTTTTCAGACAAAAGCCCAGAATTTTTGTTTTTCATCTAAATCACCAGCTTTCAGGAAATGTTTAGCTCAGACTCTAGAACTCCAGCCTTCTCCTTCTCGACCCCCTCCATCACCTTTCTCCGCTCGTCGGTGGCGCCGTTTGGCCCCCGGGCTCTGCAGAGGCCAGGATTACCTGAGGTGAGGTGGGACCTGACATCGCCACCACCATCGCAGCAGCAATGCGATGCGTAATCCCTTTTAGGGCTCAGAGACGTCCTGAGGCTCACAATCATACATTTTTGATTGGATTGCCGTTGGCGAGGACATTAAAATCTGTTGTTCCATCTAAAACGCCCCGCCGATCATCTGTTATGTTTTGGGATTAACAGAGATGACGTTAAACTGGGAACGGTGGCGGAGATGGCAGCGGCCGGGAATTCGGCTGTAATTTCTGCTGTCAGGTGACGTTACAAGTTGTTTACATCCTCGCCCAACAACCAAACACCTCGGCTGCCAGTTTATAGATTCAAAATATCTGTATACTTTAAAAAAGTGAAGTGAGGGAACGGTACCCGTGAGAAGAGCTGCTTGCCAAAACAAAAGCTTCACGGAATAAATAAAGAGACGGAGGTGACAGAAAACCAGAGGATGGCTGAAGGGGAGGGTTGATGAAGACCTGGAAGTCCTAATATTGTCACTGTGTGTGTGTGTGTGTGTGTGTGTGTGTGTGTGTGTGTGTGCGCGCTCCTCAATTTCTAGAAACAGCTTAATAAAAACAGCTTTATCAACACAATAATTCTTTTTAGAATTGGATTAAATTAAGATTATAGTTTTAAAAAAAAAATCTATTTTCCCCCTAAATAATGGATTTTCAATCTCAGGATGAGACCTTCTTTGAGACACACACACAAGAACACACACATACTTCTTGTCCACACAAGCATCACGGTTCACTTACTCTCCAACTTCCATCAGCATGGGCGCAGGGCAAAGCATGTAGTTGTTCTGTATGACGCTCGGCTTTTGGTCTGTGGAAACCAGGACACAATTAATTATCATAAAAATACGAAGACAAGCAACAATATGCAGAACTGATGTTAAGTTTAAGAAAAAATGATTCCATGATGTTTTTGACTCCAGTTCCCAGCTATTTTTCCAAATAAGATAAGATGACGCCTATGATGTGACCATATTAGATGTTCCAGAGTCAACCTGAAGAGCTGAAGGTCGGTTTGTTTAAATTTGAACAGAAGTAGCTCACTTTGCGGAAAATAAAACACTACATCTGTGTGAGTTTGGTAGCGATTAGCCTGAGCCTCGATATCAACATTTGCAGCTGCCAGACAGTATGAAGACGCCAATGTAGCTCATGTATACTTGCAAACAGAGTTAGCTTCAAGTTTTAGCTTCAACTCTGTAGTCTGATTCAAGGGTTAGCATTAGCCTCATAGGCACGCTCCGTCAACATGTTCTAAGAACTATCATATAGTTAGCAGTGCCTTAGGTTTATTTAGTTTTATCCAGCTACCAACAGGCACTGTGTCCCTTTTTTATGAAACTGATTTAAAAATAAGACAGAAGTGGATGCAAGAATATCTATCTTTGAGCTTAGCTTGGCTTTCTACTGTAATCAAACAAAAAGAAAAAAAATAAATTCCACATTTTGATCATAACACTGTGGAGCTTCTGCTGCCGTCTAACAATAACCCATCACTGTGTGTGTTCATGTGCACACTCGGGGTTCACACGTGTTTGAACAGTCTCCCTCAGCGAGGTCGTCGAATTATTGATTTCTTTTTCATTTTTACTTTTTTCTTTTTTTGGTCGCCACTTCCGCCTGAGAGCTTGAACAGGGGAGGGGCTGATTGGGCGACGGCAGAGACGGTAGCATCTGCTTCACATATGCGCCGCGGGTGTTTCGCGATCGCCGCGACGCCTGTCCATAATTATAAGGTGCCCCGCTGCTAAAAAAGGTCCGCGGCGAGCGAGCGCAGCAGCCAGTCGGGGAATAAATAGCCCCAAGTGGGCGACAGAGAGGCAGCAGAACTGAGAAAGGACTAACAGGAAGACATCTGCTGACGGCCATGTCCTCGTTCCGATACTGCCTCGTTTTGTCACAAAATAATAATAACAAAAATTTAAAAAAATACGCCGGAGTATTTATTTTTTGACGACGTCGAAGAATCGAAAATAACTTGTCAAGCGTTGTCATTGGCAGCCCCGCCGGTCCCGCCGCCAAAACGAGTGTTTGAAAGAAGATTAGCGCTTGGTGCCAAATGCCGTTCGTTTCCTGGGAAGAAGAAAATGTTTTTTTTTCCTTCCACAGGCTGCGAGCGGAGAAGAAGGACCCACATGGCCTCTTTCCTCCCGACGACCTCAGGTCATAAGGATTCTCCGCTGACATCTCGGGTAAAGGACGTTCGAAATGCCTAGCAGTCTGTTGGCGCAGGGTTGTTGTGCCTGCTGGGCTTTATCATTTGTTGATGTTGTGGGGTTTGCTGTTTTGGTACGGCAGCTTCTGCTGTCCTTGTTCTCGTGGTCAATGCAGTAGCGGTGGTGGTGTTGTTTTGGTTGGTGGGACTGTTGTGGTTGTTGTGGTCAGTCCTGGTTATGGCCTGCGATGTGACTTTTGTGGTTGTAATTTGTGGTGTTACAACTGTTGTGTTTTCGTCTTGTGAGTTGTTTTGGTTGTTACAACAGTTGAGTTAGTTGTTAAGGCTGTTGTTCATTGTTTTGGTTGTTATGAGTGAGTGTTTTCTGCTGTCATTGTCAAGATGTGTTCGACTATGTTAAAATGACTGTTGTGTTTATTATTATGACTGTTTTTGTGTTTGTGTCCATTTTTTGGGTTTTAATGACTGTTGTGTTTGGTTTTATGATTATTGTGTTTGCTTATTGATTATCATGTATGTTGTATTTGTTGTTCTTATTGTTTGACTATTATTTTTGTTGTTATGATTGTTGTGGGTTTTTTTGGACTGTCCTTACTGTTGTGTTTGTTTTTGGATTGTCAAAACTGTTGTGTTCGTTGTGGTTGTTGGGCCTGTTGTGTTTGTTGATTGGTTTATTGTGATTCTTGTGTGTCTATGACTGTTGTGTTCATTGTTTTAGATGCTGTGTTTGTTGTTATGACTGCTGATTTTGTTGTTGTGGTGTTTTATGACATTTTTTATTTTCATTGACATATGTCATTTTCAGTGTTTTGATTGTTGTGGTTGTTAGTACAGTCATGGTCAAAAGTTTTGAGAATGACACAACCATAGAAACATCTGGCAAACACCTAAAAACCCTGAAGGAACAGACTTTGTGAAAGCAACATTCTCAAAACTTTTGGCCATGACTGTGCTCTTACATATATTTATTAGTATGTTGTGATTCTTATGTTGTCATTGTGGTTGCTACGACTTTTTGTTGTTATGATTGTTGTTTTTTGGACTGTTCTGACTGTTGTGTTTGTTTTTTGATTGTCACAAGTGTTGTATTTGTCATGGTCAGAAGGTCTGTTCTGTTTGTCGTCTGTTATTTCAAGCGATTTTGTTGCTGTGATTCTTGTGTTAATTCTGGCTCTTGTTACAACTGTTGTTTTTGTTGTGATGTTTGTTGGAGTTGTTATTGTTATGTTTATTGCTCTGGTTTTCTTTGTTGTTATGACGGTTCTGTTGCTGCTGTGGCTGTTTCAGTCATTTTTCCATCCCCAGCTGCCAACAACTGTGACGGACACACACACACACACACACACACACATACACACAAACACAACCGCTACTTACTGATGGTCTGCTGGCCGATCAGGAAGCTGCAGACAACGCCTTCGTTGGTGCGTCCGTGGGTGAAGCCATTCCCGTGCAGGACCAGGTCGAAGGTCTCTGAGGAATGCAAGCGGCCAATGAGTTCCACACTTTGACCTCCACGTTAGTCAACCTGCAGCTGATTGGCCAAGAGCTCCTCAAAAGCACGAGATGCACTCACCATTCACACAGACGCTGGACGGGTTGATGCTCAGGATCTCTGTGCACGATCGCTTCAGGATCTGCAGGGAGGGAATGAAGTGCTGGCTGTTATCGGCTCTGTCAAGTTCTGAAAACAGATTAGGGAGCAACACCTGAGAAACGGCGCACTCCCGACTCGGCGGTGAGGGGAAATGGGCGGCTATCAGCGGGTAAGGGGGGGCCCACTGGGTGTCAGCCTTGATGGGAAAATTATGCAGGACTATTACGTTCCCCTGCTTGCATTAAAATTAAAACCAAAACAAAACAAAAAAAGCTGTGGGACGCTGCATTAACATATAAAGAGCTCGGTGCCACGGAGCAGCGGCGGGGGCCGACATCCCATAAATCAAGAGCGGAGAAAACTATGCAAATCCAGGTACACAGCCAGTAAAACTGAGCATATTAACGGCGACGCAGGACACTTGAACCGCTCGCCGGGCGTTGGGCGAAACCTTCAATCTGCCGAGGGCAAGGGGAAGTGTTATTGAGTGCGATGGGTTGATACGGCACCATTAAAAGGGGGTGGAGTAAGACAGCTGGAGGAGACGGAGCCCTCACCGTTATCCACCCGCCTCCATTTCAATGACATCCCCAGCGGAGGCTAAGACAGAAAGGGGAAACGGTGGAAGACGCAGCGCAAGAAAAAAAAAAGGTGTTCTCACTCTCGGGTCAGTAGTGGCGAGGGGCAAAAAGTGACATCATCTCCTGTTAGAGGAGCAGGAAAAGGAACACTTGTGTCTCCAGAGTTGGTTGACTGTGAATGTAGCCAGAGGTGAGGTCACACTGGTTTCTGAATGTCTTGGTTTGTTTTTGGGTTCTTTTTTTTTTTTTTTGCTCTGGTAGGAAAATTCACACAGGTGGAACCAACAGAGCAACGAGTTTCGTTTCTGTTTCCAGAAAAGAAACATCTTAGATCAAGAAAAATCCAGAGAAGCTTTGAGAACATGCACTTTCAAAAATAAATTCAGTAATAAGACATACAGTATTTCAACATTTCTGTTTCCTCTCATTTCTTCACAAACTCCTTCCTGAATTAAAATCATTCTTTGAATGTGCATGTGCGCACGCGCAGCCACACCTGTGTGTGTTAAGGATGAACGGTGTTCAGCTGTACGAATACAACATAATTTCAATTTGTGCAGCAGAAAAAAAAAAAAACACACACACAGATTGTGAAATAAATTACAAAAAAAATCCAAAATTATTTGAATACCATAATTTTAAGAGAGAATTTAAAAGGCAAAAAAAAAAAAAAAAAAAAACATTTTTTTTTTTTTTTTATGAAGAAACTCCAGATCCAATTATTGGATTTTCTTATCAAAGGTTTTATACAGCCTTTGATTTTCATTTAATTTAAATTGAATATTTTTCTTTTCAAAACACTGGACAGTATTTGGACATATGGACACATTTAGAAATCCGCGAAGGGGTGGGGAAACTGCATGTCATTTCCACATGGTTCCACTAGGGGCGCACTAGCTGTGTAGCATGTAAATAGTAAAGTATTAGTCAGCTGGAACGACAACAACACAGATCTGAAATGTCAACAACAAAAGAAATAAGAAAACTACAAATTTGATGTCAGGACTACAGAATGAAACCAGAAAGATGCAAGAAAAAAATTGTCTTGCACATTCAAGAAAGCCCAAATTCATGACACCATCATGAAAAGACCAAAACAAGTCTGTTTTTAACAGCAACAGGAAGTGAGCGGAAACGATCCGTCTTGATCAGGTCGCGGGATTTTCCCAGCCGGCGGCTCAGAGAATAAAGGCCCAGTGTGTCGGCTGGGGTGGGGGTGGGCTGGGAGTGGGGGGGTTATCATACAAGCTGCGGAGACAGAGATCCATCCTGTCCCTGGTCTTATCGGAGGCTCAACTGCCGTTCTGTTCTGCTGGACATCCTGGCACAGCGGTCCAAGGAAGTGCCTAAATTCCCCCCAATTCTCCCCCCAAGACATGCCAGCCATAAACTGCCCCATTACTTAAGTAATTACAGAGGAATTACATAGAACGGCAGGCACCTGGAAGACAACAACTCAAAAAACTACCAACACTGAAATACCAGCAGGACGTTGTCTGGATCAATATTGTTAAAAAGTGTCTATAAACGTTTAGGACTCAATTAAACCTCAATTACGGCAAGAAATTTGAAAAGAAGGACCTGAAAAATCAGCAAGAAATCGTCAAAATTAAATAAAAATTGGAGTGAGATGTATGTTATATGTGATGGATATGTAATAGCCAAAATATTATTTAAAAACTGCAAAAAGATGTACCCAATAACATTTGAAAAACATCAAGAGAAAGTAGTAAAGAATAACAAAATATCTGCAAGAAAATATGAAAGAGTACTTAAAAATCTGCAAGAAGTATCAAAGAGTACTTTAAAATCTATCAAAAATATCTGGAAAAATACTTTCAAGAAGAAAAGAAAGACAAAATATCAGCCGGAAAATACTTTCACAGCTAAAAAGTGCAAGATGCGATGAAAACCAAGGGGATCTGGAAAAATCTGGAAAATGGTGAGAAATTTCCAAAACACTCACAGAGTTGACGATGCCACGGAGCGCGTGGAAGCCATCTTTGACGGGAAACACCTGGTCTGGAGTGCCGGCGATGTCGGCAAGCTGTGGGGGGGGGGGGGTTGGTTGTAAATATCGAACTTTAACGACTTCACGCTCCTTCTTGACACCGTGGCAGACGGCGTGCCGATACGTCGCTCAAGTAGGCCAACTTTGAGACAAATGTTATTACTACTTAATAAGTGTCGATCACAAGATGGTAACCAATGGTTACCGCGGTGGATGTCTGTGCAGCTCGGACATGTTTTCGCACAGCAAACAAGAGCCTTGAAGTGTAAGATGGATATATGATAGAATACAAAAAAATCTGAAAAAAATTAAGGCTAAAACTCACCTGAAACGGAGCGGAAACTTGTTAAGACATTTGTACTGTGATGAGTCCATCGATCAAAGGAGTTTTAATTGTTATTACCCTTTTTATAAACTGTTATCAATATTTACAACAACATTTACTATGTCTTGACTGTGCCCGAGTACAATTACTGCACAGACTGATGAGTAGTACTAGGAATGTACTTCCTGGTTCCTGTCATCGATGGCAGTGCGTCTCAGGGTAATAAACCTTTGTTGACTGAAAAACAGACTCAGATTGAAGATCTCACCTGTTGCTCATCAAAGTCCTTGACTCCCACACAGTAGACACGGGCACCGTATTGTCTGGCGTCTACAGCCTGCGGTACAAACCAAACAATTAGGGCACTGATCCAGATCCGTGATAGATAAAGGTAAAATAAAAGCACAGGGTGGCCAAAGTGCAATTGAACGCACCAGAGTGCTCGTAGTGCATTCGCAAGGATAACATTCACTCAATCAGACCAAAATGTTGACGCAGGCACTCGCAGCAAGCGCCACTGTGAGATTGGATCGTGTTGAGATGGATTGTTTCTACACACACACACAACCAGAAAGAATGTTTAGCAAGCTAATGTTTATCTGCAGAGTTGATGCGAGCACCAGTGGCTAACCTCTCTGGGGTGTTTCTTAAATGTTTCCCCTAGGTAAGGTACAGTGTCTCTCCACAAAAAAAAAAAAGTTTGGCATCATCCTTGTGGTAATAATCACGTCGTAAAGCTGAAGCTAGACCCTTTCCTATAAATATTAGCCAACAAATATTAGCTATATTTGCACATTCGTGGTGTTTCACTTTAACCTACTCATGGAGTCATTGTTCATACACTTATGGTGGCCCGGCACTCATAATCACTGAAATCACTGTAAAAATGAAGCTATTTCCATTAATGCTAGCAGGCCACTTAGGCTACATACAGCTGTGCCCCTGTGATCAACGGGCCAAGCGACCTTGACTAGAGCATAAGCTGTATGGATAATGAATGAATAAATGAGGCCAAACCAAAACAATTAATGCTAACTCCACGGAGTTCATGGAGTCATTGTCCAGCCACTTATGGTGGCTGCATTAAATAATCCCACCATAAAGCTTGAGCTAGTCTTGCTATGTGTTGGCAGGCTGGTTTAAGCGATATTCCATGAGGGAGACAGAGATGCCAATGAAGCCAAACCACAACACCTGATGCTAACAAGCAACAGCTAGCTTTGTTCTTTGACTGTTAGCAGGTGGACATGAGCTATGCTAGCAACCTTGTATAACCCTGATGCGACGCACTTGGATATAGTTACAGACTTGGGAAAATAGCCATGGCGTTTGGCAAACTGTTTTGACTGCTATGTGTTAGCACGATGTTGTTAGCTTGTTACGATATTTCAGGCCCCGGCCTCTCACCTGCTCGACAGTGAGGTGGTGGATGTAGGGCTCCAGCTTGCCATCGGTGAGGGCCAGGATGATACTGGACGACTTGATCCCTTGTTGCTTGATCTGTTCCAAGGCCTGTCAGGGAAAGGGGGCAGGCTGTTCGAGTGCTTTGTCAAGGTCATTGTCCAGCTCACAGTTTACAATAGGAGCAGGGCAACTCACCGCTTTCATCCCCTCGTGCATGTAGGTTTCTCCTGCCGGATTGACGTCGTGCAGACGCTCCAGACCTTTCTCAATCTCATATCTCACAACAAAAAAAAAAAGCATACTTAGCGAAAAACCAAAAATATGGTCTTTTTTGGGGGGTGAGGCTAAAGTTATGTCCATAGATAAAAAACGTTGTACCTGTCCCCCGTGAGGGCCAGCAGGACGTTGGCTTGGGCTGAGAAGACTATGAAGGACACTCGCATGCTGGGGCTGGAAAGAAACAAGCGAATCCAGTCAGATGAACAAGGGAGCGACTGGTGGCCAAATTTTAAACCAAAAACTTCTGCGTAGGATCCTTGCTCTCCTGGACAGAAATTTCAGATGTTCTTCCTGGATTGCTCTGGAACCAATCTCCAGGCTCAGGGTGTTACTGCTCCATTCAACCACATCACCACTTGGTCCACTGTTGACTTCCTTCCCGGTGTCAATTGGGATCGTTGAGTCCACCACAACGGTTGTCTCCTGCTGCTTGTCCAACACCAAGCGCCCTCAGGATCTCGTCACAGTCTTTCTGGATCCCTTTCGGAGGGCATGCCACCTTGATCCTGGAACCTCCAGCCATAAGTCTGTGCAGATGTTCAAGAAGCTAGCCACCTAGTTGATGCTCCATGTATAGCTCTCCTGCTAGCATCTTGAACCCTGCCGTTATGTGTTATATAGTATATATAAGGTATATAGGTCAAAGGGGCAGACGTGGTCCCAATCTTTTTTGGGGTCTGTTGGAGCAGTAACCCCCAAACTGGGAGAATATGTGAGATCAACCCTGGGAACAACTGAGATCCTGCCCTGAACCCTCAAGCTCCAAGGCCTCTAGTAGAGGGTCTGAGCTGGAAAGGTTGCACCATATGCAATACCACCAAACTGGGGGGAAATAGAGGATCTTTTTTTATTTTTCTATATTTTATGGAAGTGAGATGGTTTGGACATGGACAGAGGAGATGTGGTGAAAATCTTGGTGGAAGGATACTGAGGTCAGACCTGCTAGGTAGGAGGTCCAAAGGAAGACCAGATAGGTTATGGATGGAGGGGAAGAGGACATGGAGTAAGTTGGCGAGAGAGACGATGATGCAGAGGAGAGGGTTAGATGGAAGCAGGTGATTGGCTGAGGGTTAGATGGAGGCACGTGATTGGCTGTGGCGACTCCTGACGGGAGCAGTCCCCAAGGAGAAGTTAAGATAGAGAAGAAGGAAAGAGTCCAGCAAACATTGCTGATGTTTGAGATGATGGATGAGCAGGACACCCCCAAGCACTCCTCATCAGGATGGTGAGCAAGGTCCAGCTGCCATGCTGAAAGGTGTGTTAGACACATATACACACACACACACACACACACACACACACACACACACACACTCCATCTATGATTATAATTTCATTGTCACGTTTTTAAAATTTGGATAGAGTGTAATCATCTTTCGTGTGTGAGTGTGTGTGTGTGTGTGTGTGTGTGTGTGTGTGTGTGTGTGTGTGTTTGCTCAGACACACACACACACACACCAACACACACTCACTCACTCACACACACACCTCATCCACACACACAAATAAATCTATTATCATGATTTTACTGTCTTTTTTTAATATTTTTAAAATTTGAATCGAGTGTCATCATCTGTTGTTTGTATACTCACACACACACACACACACACACACACACACACACACACATTCCACACAAAATACTCAAACTACAACTGTGTTTATATATATATATATATTTAGCCTACAATTTTCTTTAGGGTTTTCATTCAGTTATATAAAATGAATTTATTTATTTAAAATGGTTACATTTTATTTTATTTTCCAGCTAATTTTCTACTCTTTTATGGGGAATTTTTAAATAATTTGAAAAAACAACAACCAGATATTCTGGTAAAACCAAATCCTTTCACTGCAGGCTATGTGTATTTAGCAGGTGACATTGAGAATTTCAGGGTTGATCGGACTCAATTACCAATCGATCAATCGCTAAGTCAGGGGGTTGCGGATTATTATCTATCAGATTGGGACAGGTCTATAATCTCGTTGTAGGGCCCTTCTCTGAAAATCGTTTAAATCTGGAGGTCCTGAACGGCAGTGCCGTTTCCTCCCCCGGGGAGCATAAGGAGAATGGCGGGTGCTTCTCACTCACGCCACGCGCACGGCCCTCCCGCCGCTCCCTCCCCTGCAACCGCGAGCTTCCAGCCGCATGGCCCTGGGTTTGGCACCCGCCACGCGCGCCCGCTTCCTGTCCGCGCCTTCCACGCCGGGCCTTGGACAAATCAGGGGCTTTGGCTCCACATGGCGCCGAGCGATTCATTGTTCAGCAGATTGTCCTCGCCGCGTTCGCGTTCTCCCCTTCCTCCGGCCCTCAGCGGATGAGTGTGGCGCCGGACCCCCCCGACCGTCGCCCCCCCCAGTGCAAATGGCCATTCTCGCAGCCCAGAAGACTGCTCCTCTCTGCCACCCACTCCCACCTGGTGCCTTTGCTATTTTCTTCAACCGAGCACTTGATTCTGGCTGGGTCGCCGCCGTCTGTCCTGTGCTGGCAGCCACTGCTCCGCTCAGACGTTACGCAAGAGCCAGTGCGCCCCCGCCCCCAACCGCCAACCGCCACCACCCGCCGCCCCGCTTTGTCTTCGGCAGACGCGGCATCCCGAGCCAATACATGTCCGGTATCGGGTCGAAGGGCCGAGAAAAGGGGAAGCGGCGGAGGGTTGGCACTGGTGCCCGGAGCGGTGTTTTCGCGTTTCTTTTCTTCTGAATTCTTCAGATCGTGAGGGCGCGTCGTGGGTTTCGAGACGTTTGTTTGTTTTGAAATCATCGAACGTCAATCATTGGAGAAACGGTGATTTTGTAAAATACATCAGGTAGATCTCCGGCCTCAAGAACAATTTTCCAGGAAAATAGTGGAACCCACTGGTGGCGCCGCAATGTCAGTGCAGACAAAGAGCGTACGTATCAAATTAGCCGCTCTAAAACGAACGCCATTATCTGCCACCATTGCTGTTGCTCACGAGGTGGGCTAACGGATAGGCGGGGCCATGGCGTGGTTACATATTCGGAGGGCGATTCCATGTGGATGCAATTGTCAGTAGATGAAAGCTAACTCTAGTGAAGATCGAAAAAATTAAATTTTATTTTATCCAACTGACCTGGGATTAAGGATCAACAAAAAAAAAAAAAAAAAAAGATGAATTGTAGACGTTGTAGAAATTCTGAGGCAGTAAACGGGGGGAAAGGCATCAATGAAGATAAATCAATTAGAATTAGTTTTTAAAGAAAAAAAAAAAATCCCAGCAAATCTGTAATTAATGAGTAATTACCAGGGAAGAATTCTAAAACCGTGAAAAGTTAATATTTGTTTAAATTCCATAAAGATAATCCTGAAATGTTAATTGGAATGAACAAGAATCAGAAATCCATTTTTCAAAAGAAAATACAAAAGACACAACCCCAAAAAAAGTTTTTCAAGCAGTCCCAAAGTCCACCCACCTCACGAATCTGTCGGTGAGATTCCTCACAAAGGAGTAGATCTGGAACCAGTCGGTGGCCACGCTTCCGGACCTGGGGAGGGGGAGATCAGCTTCAGTGTGGGCAAGACGCGACAGGAAGCGGCAACAGCAGCGGTGGGATTAAACTGGGAACAGCGGTCTTTCAGAAACCTTCTGCCCTCGCAACCTTGTGTTGTGTAATAATCATGTGCTGAACAATGAGAGCAAGTGAAAAATCGACTTTAAAAATAATCTCACGATTGTGTCAAATGAACTCGGGACATTAAGAGTAAATAAAAAAGATTTAAAGACCCCTTCTTGAATGCTGAAAGGGTGAGATGATATATTCTCGCGCTCCTTTCTGGGACGTAGTTCCGAGGCGGAAAAAACAAAGACTCGGTCTCCAAAACTGTGGAGTTGTGGTGTCTTTGTGCGGCGGCCACCAGCTGGACACTAACGCCGGCCACATGCTGGAGAATGGTGTGATAAATCTGGGATGTACGGAACACCAGCCTCCTCGGCTGTCGGAAAGACAAGAAACCTTCTCTAGCTCGCGGAGTTGGCCAGTCGTGGAAGTGGCAGATGAAGACTTGTGAATGGCCGGCGGCGGCATTCTTCGTCTCGCTTCTGTCAAGTTGGCTGTTGGCGCAACTCCTTGAACAACTTACTGCTAAGTGCTTGAGCTGCACCAAACACAAAGAAGAAAATCTTTTATGGGAGAAAACGGCGATGGATTCATCGGTTGGCATGTGTACCATTACCCTTCCTAGCTTTCCGTGCTATATTAGCCGGCCTCTTGGGCGGCAGGCTTTTCAACTTCAGTCATAAGGCATTTCGGGGACTTTAAATGTGATTCAGGAGAATCCTCTGAGGATTTTTCCCTTCTTCCCATGATAGCTAACATCAATCCATCTCGTGTGATAACTGCCAGGAAGTGGTTGTCCCTTTGTCGTTCCAGTCATCCGGGCCACATCAGAAGCCACGACGACGGAACAGGATCCACATCTGGACGGCAGCGTGTGCAGCTCAGAAGATGTGCAGGCTTTGGTCGTCGATTGACGGAAGGAGTAAATATTAAGGCCAGAGCGCTCAGAACATGAATGCTGCAACTGCCTCTCGCAGTTGCATCATTTATCACAGGAAGCGAAGAACAACCATCTACGTGTTGAAAGCAGAACACCTAAGTATTGCTATTTATAGGGTTCACACTGGCTCAGTGCACTTGTTGCATTCAGGCAGGGTGTGGGGTGGAGGAGGTACAGGTGATACCCAAAAGGACATTAGTCCATCAGACAAAAACAAGACAGCTGAGATGTTCCCTTCCAGCAGCGAGGGAATCCTAACCAGCTAGTCAAGTCACCTCGATAGCAGACCAGGTTTCCCGATCTGTACGAAGTTACTGGGGTCATCGCAGGGAGCGAGCAGCTTCTTTGTGATTCCTGCTCTTCCTCCCCCTTGACATCCTTAGCTGGACTTCTCAAAGAGTGGACAAAGACATCCTGCAATGAAAGTAGGATGTGCCAGTAAAGGATACATTTGATCGAGTTTAAGTTACTATGGTGTGCAGCGATCAGGCTGTGCTGTCATTAGTGATGCTTTCTCTTTGGACATTTCGGGGTCTTTCCGATGTGAACTTGTTGACAAGTCAAAGGGTTTATGAAACCATTGGTTCCAGGTATCAAAGTATCCACCAGAAGAGGTTGGGATCACGAGGTTCAATGGAGGTTTAGCCCGTCGTGACCTTTGGATTCATGGGGTGGAAAGGAAGCGGGTCCTCCACTGGTCCGGAGATGACTCGCAGGAAGGCCAAAGAAGGAGGTGGTGGTGGAAACCGGCGGAGCTTTGTTTAACCCCGAGACGACAGGATGAGGCAACCAGAAGTCAAGAACCAGAACATCACAGGGCACGTTGACCAATTCTTGAAGGGTCGTCTGAACTCCGGGTAGCCTGACAATCAGGTTTCATCCAGGGATTTTTGGGTTCCTTTCGGAGACTGGGGACCCAACTGAGAAGTGCAGATGGAACCCAGACGGATGGGTTTGGTCGGATATTTTGTCAAAAGTCACATCGCACCCACCCCACCCATCCCACTGCCCAGAAAAGAAAACAAATCCACACTAAGATCTAAGGGCTTCTTTAAACCCTAAACAATCGTTGTCATCATTCTGTAGTAATAAAGTCAAGGGTGGAGTGCCTGAAAAAAAATAAACTGGGTCAAGGGAGGGCTGAACGCTGGCCCGGCTCTTGAGGCAGGAACATCCAGGCTGAGGACTTCCCGCTGGACAGGACCGCAGCTGCAGCGGGACGCTTTTTAAGGAAGTGGATCCGAGTCAGCGGTGATGCAATTGTTTGCATGAGTCAGAGTAAGTATTCCAAGACCTCGCTCTGCAGGCGTGCGAGTCACAGCCTCTGAGGCCTCGGGGGCCCGACACCCCCAACCCCCCCAACCCCTCGCCAATCGATAAACAGATACAGGTGTCGTTCAAGTTTGTGAACAAATATGTCAAGATGATTAATCGAGGAATGATCCCATCGGACGGTGTGGTGAAGGACTGAATGTGCTTCTGGAAGGACTAATGTCAAAATGAGACAAAAATCCCCGTTTGTTCAGGTCGTGACCCCCAGGGGGGTCGGTTGAGGTCGGGGTTCCAAGACACAGAGGGAGTTTTCTTTGTGCTATTCATTTTGTTTGATTTATTGATATCTATGTTTACTCCGTTGACGCCTCCTCAATACCCGGCCCCAAATAATGAGAACATTTAATTTACTTAACCTAGTAGCCGCACGAAAAATGTCCACAACTCATAAATGACCTTTGACACCTTGAAGTATAAACTAATGAATAGATTTCTTTAAAAACAAAGCACATATGCAGTGAAGAAATCACCTAATATCCGAAAATTGCTCAAAAAATTAAATAAAAAAAATGAAGAACTGTCATTAAACTGATTGGATATGTGGGGAAAATATATTAAAAAAAAAAAAATCAACAAAAATTACGCTTGAACAAAAAGTGAACAAGAGACCATCGACAGGAAATCAGTAGAAACTCTGCAGGAAGCTGCAAAAGAACTGAGTGTAGCTTTGCAATAGGAAGATGGAGAAGACAGTTGTTTTTCTTTTCTCTCAGCCTCAACTTCACTAGAGGCTCTTGAGTTTTACTCAAAAAGCAAAAAAGCATATTCAGTGATCATCATAACACAAGTCCTGGATGATTGTTTACACAAACCAAGCCCTGATTCGGTTGGTTTTGTATAACAACTCTTGCAATTGTCATACTGAAACATGTGAACCCATTGCAACTCAAACAGGTGGCATTTCACTGCTATAACGGTGCAATCACAGTAAGTGTTAATAAAAGGATTTTGTTGAATGCGTGTGTGTGTAAGGGTGTGGGGCGTCAAAAACACCTGCGATCGGAGGCACCCACACATTTATGAGAAGCAAAAGAAGGGAAAAAAGTGAAGAAAGTGTGCAGAAGTCGAGGCCTTGCAGACACTTACTTGTCCAGGACGAAGTACAGGTCGAAGGCTCCGTGACAGGACGCCTCCTCGGCCCAGCACGACGAGAACCATCCGAGGAGGAGGACGCCGACCACCGCCGAAGTCCACAGACCCAACCGTGGGGGGAGCTCATCCTCCTTCTTGCTCCGTCGCGACCATTTCTGCGTCATTTTCTGCAAAAACGACAAAAAGTTGAACGTCCAACAACCGGGAAAACACAACGTCCCCGCGCGTGCGACTTTTTGTTTGTTCGTACCGGGAAAAAAAAAAAAATAGGTAGACTTCAACGGCGTGACCCTGCGATATAAGAGGAAATCACGACACGGACGTCATGCTTCCTGTCACGGCGAGGACTTGAGTCACATCCCGAGATAAACCACACCTCCACCTGACGGCGGGTTCCGTCGTCTTTTCGCGTTTTCTAACGGGAGGTCGACGAATCCGCGCCGTTCGAAACTTGGCGAGCTAACTTTGACCGGACAGAAGTTCAGGGGGAGGAGAGCCCCATGCGGCGTTCATGGTCCACTGATAAGCTCGTATATCTTAGCCTTCTTGCTAAATTACCTCGCTTACTCTCATAATTCCGTTTTTAATCTTAACTAAATAATCGATAAACTCATGCGATTAAAAATGATTTGATGCAGGATTCATCTTTCAAAAAAAAGAAACAAGAATTCACCATCATCTCTATTAGTGAACTGAAATTCTTTAATTTCCGACTGTTATACGGGGCATTTGAACGTAGCATATCGGGATTCAAATTAAAAAAAAGGTAAACAAGGGTTTACTGGGATGAAAAAATTATTTGACGGGGAAATTATTTAAAAGATACATTTATATGAGCAAAAAAAAGAAGACATTGCTGAAAGATTATCTTTAAAGGACAATTGATTAAAAATGAATATCACTCCATCAACTGGATTGTTTTCCAACCACTTCAGAGATCTGATTTGTACAATTAAAACTAATTTCCTTTCTTTCCTTTTCAGAATTGTTTGTCTCGTTTTGCTCCGTCACATGTACTTTTTGAGCATTTCTGTGAGCTCATCGAGAGAAAACTCTTTTTTTTTAACATTTAATTAAATTTGTTTCTTAAAAAAAAAAAAAAAAAAAAAAAAAGCACAGGTGCCTTCCGACTTGAGCGAGGATTTCAAATCCCTGCTCCTGGCAGCCGGCATGCACCGAGCCCCCCGTGCACTGAGCCCGGGCTCTGACATTTGGCAGCCATCGTGGCAGCCCCGACCCAGCAATCAACATGCACATGTGGTGGCGGCCGTGGCGTGATATCCCAGGATGTTGGGCCTTTTTCCCCTGTTCTCCGCCTGACAACCCGCCAACCCCTCCCTTCCCTTCAGGTAGCAGTGACAACTCTTGACACTTTTCCTCAGGTAGCATTTTCCAGGAGTAACAGGAATTGCCAGACTTTGTCTCACGGCGCCGCTCGATGTGTTTGAACAAGGCGTGTGTGTGTTGTCGAGCAAAGAACGTGACTCCAGGCGATGGAATTAGCTCAAACGCTGACAGACGCTCTACCTGGTCTACCTGCCTGTGAATCAAAGAAGGGTTTGAAATTTTACTCATATCAACAAAGCCGTGTTTTATTTGTTGGTTTGATTTTCAAGGCGTCGTTTATTCACATCCCGCGCATAAAGTAGCAGGAAAATCTGAGCAATCCGGGCGACAAAGCAACATTTACCACCGTCTGTCGTTGCCGTCTCAATGGGAAAAAAAGAAAAAACTGTTCATTTCACGTCGAACGCGTTTTTTCGAGATCCCCGCGTGAAAATTCGTTTTTAACTGTAGACAACCCCCTACCATTAACTTCTCATTCCCAAAGGAAGTGGTGACACTCATTCACTTATGTGTCAACGGGATGTTATAATAAAATCTTGCAATAAATCACACTGAAGCAACAGTGTCGTAAAAAATGCGTAATACCATAGGTATTACTGTAGTAAAACGTTGGCTCGTGGAGAACGTGCATTAACGAAGAGTATCTGTACATCTCAGGTGTCTCCTCTAACCTAAATAAAGACAGTTTTACCTCCACATGAAGCCGTAAAATCCCACCTTGTTTTGTTTTCTCGACTTGTATAAACATTATTATTATTTCCTCTGCAACACGTGTGAATTCAGGCATTTAAAAAGAAATACGCGGGCCCTCGCATTTCATGGACAAACCAGTTTTTCCCTTGTAGCTTCATGTCCAGCTCATTCATGTGTGTCCGTATGTTCACAGTAAAGGCTATTTTCAACCTTTTTTGTGCCGCGGCACATGTTTTTTACATTTACAAAATCCTGGGGCACATCACCAACCAAAAGGACACTC
Source organism: Fistularia commersonii (assembly GCF_037954325.1). Lineage (NCBI taxonomy): Eukaryota > Metazoa > Chordata > Actinopteri > Syngnathiformes > Fistulariidae > Fistularia > Fistularia commersonii. The sequence goes on from NC_141305.1 coordinate 6,423,461, forward strand.
TAATCCAGCTCATATCATACATATAGTTAATAATATAGTTTTTAATGTATGTATACTCACTTAGTAAGAAACCCAGGGTTGTTTCGATGAAGACACAATGAATATCCTGGCAGTAATGCTAGAAAGACACATGAAGCTCTTGCTCAAGCTTTACAAGTATTAATGTTTCCGCCACAGTGCGGGACTTTTTTGATTTAGCTACAAGTTCAGCAACAAGGGAGCTAGTTTTGAGGGCTTTCTCGTTTACCTTTGTGGTTTTTCTCCAAAAAATTGCCCATTTTTCTTTAATTGTACGTAAGCGTACAAAATAGTCCATCGGTTTGTTTTGAACGGAAGGGTGTTCCTTCGGAGATGGCGTTTAAGCTTGCTTGGCACCATGGCGCCATTGGATAGCTTCTCACCACACACCAAGTGCAGCGGAGTCATTGCCGTTGCATCCCCGGTGAAAGTGAAAAAAAAAGAAAAAAAGTTTTCGCTGTTTTGCTTCGAGCTCACCGTCTTTTCTTTTTCCTTTTGTCCATCTCCATCACTGTCACTCGCTCGTCTTGCCGCGATCCCAAACTGCCACTGCTGCGCAGCACTAACTCTAACATTGACCTCTACGTCATCGCGTCAGAGACGTGACACTCAGCGATCTCTCACCGCGGCACACTGGTGGAAAACTACAACTAAATCACAAACCCGATCTGTGTCATTCAGCTCAGGAAAATTCTTGTGTAGCTCCAAAAATGAAGCAATCTCCTGTTTGAGCTCCCACATTCTTTGATCCAATCATTCAATCGTTCATATCAAGTAAGAATTCTGTACCGATCTTTGGCGGGCCGGATTAAAAAGACAAGCGGGCCGGATGTGGCCCGCGGGCCGCAGTTTGCCCACCCCTGATATAGAGGGTCCGATGGACTTACTGAGTGCTCAAGGGGGCGGTAGAGAGGGGCGTCAGAGTGTAGGCGGTTCAATTTCTGGCTCCTCCTGTCTGCAGGACACAGAGTGTGGCCGTCATCAGGAAAATAAAGAGTTAGCGGTAGCAACTTTTGGAACCTGGGGGTCGTGCTGCGTTCAGGCGCCAGAGCGGAACACACACCTCTAAGGATCAAAACTCAGAGCGTTTACAAAAACCCTGGATTTTCCATGGCCAGTCTTCCTCTTTGTTTTGCCCGTGTGTGTGTGTGTGTGTGTGTGTGTGTGTAAGGCATCTCCTGACTCCACATCAGCGAGGTAATTACAACTAACACACCTCATCAAATCCAAATAGTCGGGAGAACGCCGACACGCGAGTATAATTATCCGGCAAATCCAAGTCTAATTGGATTTTAATTGGAATGTTAATTCTTTTGCATGGCAGTTGGTTTCAGCGCATGCACACGTAACCCGGCGCCCGCGGCCGGCGTGGAGCCGCGGGGAGAACGCAGAACGAAAACCGTGGCTTGGACGTGACTCTGGGAGACGCAAAGCGCCTCCGGTGGCTTATAAAATAATGTCAGCGAGTCGATTCGTCGTGGTTGGGGCGGCAGGGGGTCAGAAAAGTGACGGCGAAGACAACCGCCTTGAATAATGGGATCGGCGAGGCGTTCAACCTCGTCGGGGGGGGGGTTAAAGAAAAGCCATGACAAAATGCGATTAAAAACAAACAAATACTTGATTTGCGGCATTTTAATACGACGACATCGTGACTTTCAAAAAACATTCGCCCAATCAGGCGAATCGGTAAATCATCGGTAAAACAAATAGGCCTAAAAAAAGTGGAGAAACAAGGAAGGAGGCCAAGAAGTACCTATACATGTAGTAGTGCAAGAGGGGAAACATGTCACTACAAGGTGCACTTCCTCCTTCAACAGCCCAAGAATTACCCTGAGGGGGGATTATGGCATTCAAAGAATTTTTCTATTCAAGTATTATGGGGAACATTGACGTTAGCCACTTTCACAATGAGGGGAATTTTTACAGTTCCTATTTTTTTTTTCTTTACATGCACTTGGACAGCTGAGGAACAGTGTACCATTTTGGCTCCAAGGTGCTTGGTGATTGGTAACACTCAAGCCATGCCCATTAGAAAGAAAGAACCAGCCAAATTTGACCACTACATTTAGCACATCATGGATGAGCCATGAACAGGACGCAGACACTTAGCAGTTCAGGGTTCAGTGTCCTGCTCAATGACAATTATACAGGTTAGGAGGAGTCCAGGAATCAAACCGGGAATGTTTACGTTCCAATGTTACGCCGCCTCCTACCAGATACTTCTTGCAGACTTCGGAGCGCTGCTTTTACAAATGGCTGAGGTCACGGTTGTGGACAGAACGCGCGAGAAATAGAGTGCTGAAGAGGTCAAAGCTCTTCTGGCCTGCGACAGCGCCGCCAGGTTTCCAGGGCTCGCAGCAGAAGATTATGATTCTTGGTAAAGTTAGTATGACGTAACCCAACGGTGGGGGTTTTACAGAAGGCGAAGAGGTAGACAAACTTTAAAAATATTTGCTCAAGACTTTTGTTGCGACATATCCTTACGGGAATGAGACAGATATTAGGTCACGCCCGTAAGGATATGTGACCTAGACCTCAAAACACTCAAGTCCTGTAAGTTCATCCTGTGTTCAAAGTGGAAACAGCACCAGACTTGTAGATGCTCCAGGGACACAACCTCACAAAGAGCTGGGCAGAAGGTCTTAGTGACCAAGAACTTTGACCAACAAAATTTAAAGTATGAATCCATGAGTAAAAGTGGACACACGTCTGAGATAGAAGTGAGCTCACAGTGACCTTGACCCTTCAACCTCCGAAATCAGATGAGGCCGTTCTTGAGTCAGAGTGACCTTGACCTTGAAGCTATCATATCCAACCCATCCATCCCTACGTCCAAGCGGGAAAATGCACCAGACTTGTAGACGCTCTAAGTGCATACCCTTGCAAGAATGCGGTCACACAGGACCTTGACCTTTGACCAAAAATTAAAAGAGTGACTCCAGGAATGACCATGACGATCCATGATGACGTTTGTCCAAACTGTGAACACATTTTCTATGGATCTTTGTGGGATATGACATCACATGTCTGACACATAGGCAAGGCCAGTGACCCTGACCCTTCACCTATGAGGCACCCCTTGAGTCCAAATGGCCGATTGAGGTCAATGTGACCTTGACCTCAAACCAATCACATCCAATCAGTTGATTCGTGTGTCCAAACAGGAAAATGCACCAGGCTTTGAGAGACTCGAGGGACGCATCCTTACACGGAGGTGGGTATGTGGTCTTTCTGACCTTGACCTTTGACCTAGAAAATGTTAAGAGTGCATCCCTTAGCCCAAGTGGACATTTATTCCAACTCGGGACTACGTAAACCCCTCAAGATCTTCGTCGGGACGTTATTTCACCGGGATGGGCAGATGTGATGTCATGCAATACTGTCCTTTTTGCTGAGTCAGAGTCAAAACTCCAGCAGGAAATGCCAAGTATTTCGTCATAGCTTAGTTGTAAGGACCACTAACTGGGGGGTGCAGAATGAATCAGCGTCAGTTTATGTCTTTTGAAGGACCTTGAAGTTTGGGATCAGCGGCGGGCGCGAGGGCGGCGTGTTTATAGCGTTTCATCAGGATGCAGAACCCTCGTTATCAATAATTGGAGACGCCTCAAGGAAACCTGGCAGAGAAATATTATTAGCCACCATAACAAAGATCCATTGACTCCTAATGGCATCTATAATTCATAATTAGCTTAGCAACTGTTATTTTAGCTTGTTTTCTCCCCTTTGAGAAAGCGTTGTTTGTCACTAATGGCATCTTAAGTTGAAATTGAGTGCCTTGCCCAGGAGCAAACTGCACCTATCAATCACGACTTGAGGCCAAAGTGTCAAAACACACAAATGTGTGTTTGCGTGTGTGTGTTTTTGTAAGACTTGCAGATACTTGCCCGCCATGTGGAAAAAGTAAGACTATCCAGCTGGTCATGTTTTTTTTATAGATCCCCTTTTTTTTTTGGAACATGCAAACGCATCAGCTGTTCCAAGTCAGGCTTCGCAGCTATTGGCCGGTCAGACGACTAAAATAACATTTCCGGACATGAACCCCCCCCATCACACTCATGACCCAACATCCTTGGAAGTGGTTGATACCTTGCAGGAGGGGACAGGGTCTTCTGTTATGAGGCCGTTTTTGTTTTCAACATGATATTTTGTGGTAAAATATATCCTTGACTCAGCATCTCAGTTTCCCTCGACTTCCTGGAACTGCTGTTTTTGCACACTGTGAGCAAACCACACCATAATGACTTGAGCTCAAAACACGGGGCTAAATTTAACTTCTTCACTTCTGTGGTGCCTTCAATAGCCGGATAATGGTTTATATGTACTCCTTAGTCCTGTCTGTGGAGGTTCTCAGTCATCCAGGTCATGCTGGATTATTGTCGAAATCTTCTTGTCGTTGCAATTGGACTTTTTTGTACTGAAGAACCCTCTTTTAGATGACAGGTGAAACATCTTCAAGTAAAGAAATACAAGTCCAGTTACCAAGACAAGACAAGACAGTTGCCTTTCCGATAGCCGAGAACCTGCGGGTGTTCGATGGCGTGACGCAACGGCATCGACAGCCGGCGGAAGCACTGGAACAGATTCGGGCCGTTCTCGTCACCCTCCGCCGCCCCCCCCCCCCCGCGCTCGAACCGGGGCATCTGCGGCCTTTAAAAAAGGCAGACGTTAGCATTTAAGGAAGAGCAGGCGTCCGGCTAATGGAATGAGCGCCTCCTCCCCGTCCTCTCCCGCCCGTTGCCGCGGTAATTGTTCTTGATTCCTCCTTTGTGTTTCACGCTTGGCTCGCCACTCACATCAGGGCCGGCGCGCCAAGACGCCCTCCCACCCCCGATCAGTGACGGCGGAGTTCAGTGATTAACAAATTAAGGATCTTTCTTCGCCTTAATCTGTCTGCCCCCCCCGCCCCTTCTGCCCGGCAGGAAGACGTTTGGCAGTGACAGCACCTCTGCTTCCATATTTAATTGGATTAGAGGCAAGTCGGGATTAATCCAGTCTGGATGACGGGGAGGAGAGGGGGGGCAGGTGATGAAGTCGTCTCCGAATTACCTTTTCCGCCTTCCTTCACAGAGCAGTAGAGACGTCAAGGGTTTGGGCGGCGTGTGAGTGTGTGAGTGTGTGTGTGTGTGTGCGTCTGTGAGGGGGGGGTTCATTTACGGAAACATTAAAATGAACAGATTAATGTCTACCTGGGATTGTCGGCGTCCGGCTGACGTGCGTCGGCGTTTCATTTTCAATTTAATCCTCCCCCATAGTAGCCTCCCGCGCCCCACCGCACGCCGTTGCTTTATGTCTGCGGTTCGTGTTGAAAGGGCGAGCAGACGTCTTCCCGCGGGTGGGTGGAGGTTTGGGGTTCGGCTTGTCGGTCTACTGACATTTTTGCGGTTCGGGGTGGACATTTGTAGAATTAAAAAAAAAAAGGGGGGTGGTAAGGGGGCATTTGTTGTTGCAGTCGTCTTCCAAAGGTTGTAATTCAAACACATATTCATCTCATCTGTTTTCTAGCGGAACCCGAGGTTCTCCTGCACAGGTTCCTGCCACGCTCCTCTGTCTGCTGGGTTCTCTCTCCATCTTACATCTCATGACCCCCAAAAAAGAGCAGATTCAACCAAGAATTATCTATCAGTGTGAATCAGAGGCTGAATGGTTGGATGTCTCCATATGTGGCCCAGTGATTGACAGCTGACCCTATGATTGACAGCTGACCCTATGATTGACAGCTGACCCATCCAGGTTAAACCCCTTCTCTTGGCTCAATGTTAGCCGGGACCGGCCTCAACAACGCCCCGCAACCCGAACCCTGAAAGCAGGATAGATGATGAACCAATGACTGCATGTTACAACAAAATGTTACATGAACTGTATTATCTTGTTCCCACAATATAACATCTGGTTCCCTCAGGGAGCAGAACCCGGGCGCAGCAGTAAATGTCACATGAGGAAACAAAAAGAAAATTGAATTAAAAAATTAATAAATACTTTTTTTTTTAATTAAATTTTCAACTATTATTTATTATTGCTATATTTTTCTTGTAACTCTGGCACAACAATTTCCTTCGGGATAAATAAAGCTGTTCTTATTCTTATTCTTATTCTTATTCTTATTCTTATTCTTATTCTTATTCTTATTCTTATTCTTAAATAAAATAAAATAAAATAAAATAAAATAAAATAAAATAAAATAAAATAAAATAAAATAAAATTAAATTAAATTAAATTAAATTAAATAAAAATTGGGCCTTCAGGCTCAGACTGGTTAGAAGATTCCCAAGTTCCTCGGCTTGCAGCTGCTTATAAAAGAAAGAAACACCTCCATCAGTTTACATCTAATCCTCTTCCTCCTCCCCCCGCTCCTTTTTCTCCTCCTCTTCTTCTTCCTGACAAGCAGCCTTCACATCAGCCGCTTCATCCGTCAAAAAGGCCACTCTGCTCACTTTCCCATCCAAAACGCTGGCCACGAGTGTTTGTTTTTATTTCACTACGCCAGTGTTCGCTGCCACCGCCGCCGTCAGGACAGCTCCTCGGGGCGTCACAGAGAAATCGGGGGTGGGGAGGGGAGGGTATGGATTTGGAAAGTCCCGTTAAAGGTCGCTTTCCTGGATTGACAGACGGCCTGCTGCTGCAGGCCCGGACGCCCGGGTGTCAGGAGACAAATGCGATGACATCACGGCGAGAGGTCGCGGCGGAGTCGCCTTGACGACCGCGGGATTATTGTCATTTTTAGCTTAGGGGGAGGCGGGTCCCGGACACTCAGAATATTTTACTGGAGGGGATTCAAGCATTTTTGGGTTGAGATGACGGTTACACAACACACAAGGCTGAAGAGTGAATGGAAATTATATTGACAGATTATCGATCAGAACCAGTTTGGAAAAAATGGCCAGTTATTTATATATATATATATATACATATATAAGAAATCAGAGTAAAATCTGACGTGCTCAGATGTCGTTCAGCAGGGGGAAAATAAATTCGGATGAAATATCAAACTGAACCCAGCACCACGTTCAGACGGGAGGGAAACTCTGGGTGGGAGTGGGGGGTGGAGACATCAGCAAAGGGGACACATGCGGGACATGTGTATGCACACACACACACACACACTAACACATTTCCTCAGGCTGGTTGTCAAGTGGTAAAGCACCAACGACAGATACAAAAAGCTTCAGCTTTAATTTTGCCTCTTTTTAACATATTGTGTATGTATATATATAGCCTGATCTTATATGCATAGTTAAAAATCAACAAGGATAAAAGTCATTGGAATGTGTGTGTTTGGATTTGTGAATTTGTGTCCGTGTGTGTGGTCTTAAAACATTTTATCTTTACATGTTTAAAAAAAATTCAACATGTTTGACCCAAAATGACTTATTTTTTCGTGATTTTCTTTGACATATTTATATATATATATTTCTATAATGTTAGATATATATGTATGTATGTATGAAAAGCTCTTATAATATATATATATATATATATAGATACACACACACATATACACACACACACACACAAATATATATATATACATATATATATATATATATTTATATAACGGATGAAATATCACATTGTTGTATATATATATACATAAATAAGATTGCCAAAAATATACAAATAAGATCACAAATATATTAACATCTTCAAAACACATCACTAGCTTTGACTTCCTTGAACTGTCGGTCAGTTTGCTCATCCTGTCAGACATAATTCAGGGGAAAACGAACCCAAAGGTCGCTAACCCGCTACCGGAAGCTGGTCCATCTCGGCGACCTTGACCAGCACCTTGTGGCCGCCGGTAGCAACTACGGCGACCCCGAGAGGAGAGCCATGATTGGCAGGATCTTCACATTTGCCTCCAGCGAGGGCAAATCCAAGATGGAAGGAATCCTGCCGCTCCGATTGGTCCGACCGCACCTCTGCCCCCCCCCTCTTGTTCGTATGTCCGCTGATGGAGTTTGGAGCTAACGGTTGGGGTGGGGGCTCTTTACGTAAGTGGTGCCCTGAGGCGGCGAGCCGAGTTGTCCGCCGCGTTCCAGCGTACGCCTGACCGAATGAGCACATGAGAGGCGGGGGGGAAAGAAAACGACCCGCTGACGTCCAGCCAGGGGAGGAAGAGGGCTTTGGATTAGCGGCTTCGCATGTCAGGCCGCGGCGCCGCTGGGACGCTGACGGGGGCTGATTGCTGAGCGCCGTCCCCGTTACAGCCTAATGGCGCTCCCACAGAGCGGCGTCCATCCCGTCCCCGGCGGGGGAAAGACACTTCTCTCTTCCTTTTTTTTTTTTTTCTTTAAAAGAAGGAAGTCCACAAGCTTAACTTGGTAAGCGAGTAATCCGTCCGACCTTCGTGCTCCATTCCACCAGCCCCGGTTCGAACGCCCCCCCCCCCCCCACCTTCCCCGGCGCTCCGGGCAAGATAGCGAGGAACAATTGCCGCGTTCACAGTTCATCCTGCTGATGTTTCTACCAGCCTGTCATCGGAGACTTTTTTCTTCCCGATATATCCAGCGTTCCAGAGAGAGAACTCACTGGCACATTGTTGTTTTCTGAAGAAAGATTTTGGACCTCGCGTGACCTCGCTGGGATGGAGTCCGTCAGATGGATGGTTGTGTTAAACTTTAAACTTCTTTAACTATTCGTTCAGGAAGGGGGAAAGGTGAAAAAAAAAAGAGTAACAACCGGCCTTTTGACCTTGAACCCTGTTTTTACCCAGAAGCTACGGCTACAGCAACCAACCTCAGGGAAGTCAGAGCAATGTTTGGAAGAACAAGTTCTCAGAGTTTTCCAACAGCATTGTTAGCAAGATTTTTTCAGCCTTTCCTTAAATATATCATTTTGAGCCAATTCTTGACCCTGTGTCCTCAAACGAGGACCTCCATGAGTCCTAAAAGACAATCTTCATCCTCTGGATTTGAGAAGTATGTCCTCCTGTCCTCCACTCAACCCCCCCAGGGCATCACCTAGGATCTGCATAAAGTCCAGACACCCTCAAATGGGTACTTCCAATGAACATGTGTACAAAAAACTGTAAACATGCAAAAACAAGCTTAACACCTTAAAGTTTAGCACTCAGAAATATCATATGTAGGAGACACAAAGTACAATGTCCTCATGTGAGGACTCGGGGTCATGACAGCCTCACTCCTGGACCCCAACCCCAACTTCCAAGTCTTTCAGGTCATCTAGGATGTGTAGGGTACTGTCGTCATGCACCGTCCTCTTATGAGGACAGGGTCGGTTGATCAAGAGGCCAATGAATTTGATGCGATGCAAACAAAGGTGCTGGGCTCTACATCACTAAGATCTTTATCTACATTTCGAAGGGTTCTTATTGATGGCGGTTCTTATTGATGGCGGAACCACCACATGAGTTTCTTCAGATGCCTTTTGATTGGACGTCCCGGATGAGTACTTTCGATAATGGTTGAAACTCAGTCCTTGTACAGTGACTGTCGAGTGTCCAAAGGGTAAAGCCGGAGTTCCGACATGACTGCTGCTGAAGTAATTCTGTTTCAATTCCACAGGAAGTGGTGTCACTCTACTTCCTGCGGTACGAGCTAGAAGCTAATTTCCATCCTCCATCACAGTATTGCTGCAGTGACGACCCATCAAGCAGGGCAGGAAGTCAGACCAAGAACCAAAATGGTGCAGACTCCAAGCAGGTGATTGGGTCACGTGACCTCCAACCAAGACAACTGGACATTCTAACTAGCATTTAAGATTGAACTTCCTGAAGCTGCAGATCCGCCACTGAGGGACTTGTCAGGTCAGAAATCTACGAGTGGTGACTGAAGTGACCCCTGATGGAGATAGGAGGAGGTGCTGTGGATACGAAGCGCAGTTCCCCCACGGAAAACCCATCTGATCTTGATTTCATGTCAAGATGGCCGATTTCAGAGAATGCCCAGTGGGGTTTGGGGGGATGTGGGGGTGGCGTGTGGTCCTCGAGGGTCATGGCTTTGGACAGGAGGCTCCTGGGACGCCTTGATCTCTGCACAGTGGGATCTCAGATTTTCTAGATCTTCTGTCACCTCCGTCACTGTCACTCAGGCCGGGACCCGTTGACCGCCCCCCCCCCCCGCGCATTAATCTCAGCCGACACGTCCGAAACTTGCACGGTATGAGGGCGGGGGTGGCGGGGGGGGGGGGCGTCCCAGAAAGCAAAGTTGATGGAGACGTGGCGTTCGGACGGCAAGGAGGGCAAAGCGCGGGACTGAAAACGGCAGCTGTCAAGGGATGTGATGCAGAGAGGGAGAGGGCGGGCCTAGGCCCCTGCCCCCCCACCCCCACCCCAGTTGTACCCGACGCCCCCCCTCCATACCCTCCTTCCAACCTCCCGAGTCTGTCGAAGGGTTTTGTCACTCGCATTAGATACTCGGAGTCGTCAGGGTAAATGCGGACCGGCAAGCTTGTCAAGTTGAGTGAGGAGGTCGGATGGTGTCGGTGCGTGAACTCCAGTGTGACTGCTTAGGTAAATCCTTAAAAGAGCGAGGGGGAGGGAGGGTGGGCGGCGGAGGCGGTGGCGGAGTGGGTCCTTGGCGATTCAGCCAAAATCAAAACGTTATGTGAGTCTCATTACATTTAATGTCGCATCGCACTCACATTGCCAAAACATGCCTGTAATAGGAGCTGTTGGGTCCCGGTGAAGACCCACCAGACCCGCCACCCCACCCCGAACCTGTGACTCAGCCGGAGGGCAGACAGAAAAGGCAAAAAAATCTTATTAATAAAACAAGACCGAACAGCCTGACCCCACCGCCCATCCACCCACGTGTCGAAGATCGGATATTCCGGTTTCTGTCCTGTCAATCTAACTCCCACGATGCATTTGTTGTCGCCTCAGTTGGTTACTTTCACGACGATGTCGGTTGCTGTGACTATGAGATGTTTTCCAACAAGCAAATTCAGTCACTTGTGCTTCTCCAATGCTTTCATTTCTAATTCAAAGAATCCATCAAAGAAGCAGATTTTTTTTTTTTTTACTATGTTTAGAAACTGGAGGTTTCCAGAAGTATCTAGCTGTTCATTGTTTGGAAGAGGTGGCCGGTGAGCATACAAGTCAAGGGTCCACTTCACGTCTCAAAGGGCGACTGGCTTGTAAACACGGCGCCGGCTGCTTGGAATTTTTTCACTTACTCATCCATTGATTCATTTTCTATACCGCTTGTCCTCGACTCAGGTTCGCCGGGCTGCTGGGGCGTATCCCAGTTGTCATCGGGTGGGAGGCGGGGTTCACTGGACTGTTCACAGGGACACATATAGAGACATACGAGATTGCCAAGATGGCGTCGCATATGGCTGCTTTGGTGTTTTGGTGCATGTTTAGTTTAGTTTTGTTTGGGAACTCTGTTTACCTCCCATGTGGCAGTTAGGACTCCTGGCTTTCGCCCCGTCAGCTCGGGTTCAACTCCCAGTATGGGAATACATCTGCCAACCACGATCGCCCTGATCTCACTTTATTTTTCACTTGTTTAATCTGCTACATTATCTGTTCAGCAGCGTCAACAAAAGCAAATTCCTTGTAGTTGCAAAAGTACTTGGCAAATAAAGCAAATCTGATTCTGATTCTGAACCCTCGTTCAGAAATGCAGGGTGGATGAAGAAGCTTCAGAAGCGTGTGACTGGACCGGCGCGAGAACTCCCGATGCCCGTAAACTTCCTGGGCAGCTCAAACCAAACGGCTACGGCCACATTGTAATAACACGGTGTAAACAACTGCGTAATAACACCTTGATGAATCCACTTTGGACATCGGAACCCGCGAGGGACCTGAATTGGCTCCGACGATCGGCGCAGAAGCTCTGAGAACCAAGGACCGGTCAGACGATGGGCATACCGGACAAAAACAATCCCCCCTCCCGCCTCCCGCCTCTCCCAGCCAGAGAAAACACATGTTGAGTTTTGTTAAATCATGGCACGACGCACGACAATTTATTCAGCTGTTGTTTGGAGAACGAGCCCCGACCCCGTCCAAAAATCGACTTGTGTCGCTCGTAACTTAGAAAGTACCAAAACAAACAGAACCATCCCCTCTCCCCTTGCCCTGCCCCACCCCCGACCTCATTCTGGAATTCACCCCTGGGATTTCTCCTTGGATTGCACTGTTGTGGTAAAACATGGAGATGTTTAAAAGAGTGTTAACATCACGGTTATTGGTTCTGGTTTAGGGGAAATGCCGTGGGCTTGGTTTTTTTTTTTTTTTTTTGCTTTACAACAGATGTCTAGGGCTGAAAAGTGCCGTTCCTGCCTGGTTAACACGCTAATAAAGCACATATGGCTGTATATTTATATATATATAATATGGACTCTTGAAGGCAAAGCGGCAAAAATGAGAGTTTATAAGAGCGAAGGGCCTCGAGATGGAGGGGCCTTCATGGACCGGGCGATTGTGTTGCCGAGGAGTGGTAAACGGCACTACTGCTAGCGGTGACCAGCCCGTCCATAGTCTTCCAGTGCTTCGCGAGGACAAACGGATGAAAAACAGTCTGTTGACATCTCCCGCCTTCAGCGCAGTTCAGTCCAAGGAAAACCCTTGGCACTTTACCGTGACAGTTTCGGGAGGTGTTCCATGACTTCACCGTTCTTCCTCAATGTGGGTGGGTCGTAGCATCACGGCGGCGCCACACTGGCATGATGTCATTTTAAAAGCGACACTTGATGCACAAACAACAGAGGATGAGGAGTTGATGACCAAGTTGCCGCTCGGTCATCGGCTTCTTGACAAGAGAAGCACCATGCTAACCTGTAGTAACGACACTCTCCGGCCAATCAGAGGCCAGCAGTCTGTTGCGGTCTCACTTTGAACGTCACCAGAGCAGGTTGGAAAAAAGTCTTGAGTACCGGGTACCATGATGGACGCCCAAAAAATGACCCTGTCAAGTCAAACTGGAGCTGAGTGGTGAAAAAAGTAGCTTGGCTAACAGGGTTTTAGCTAACCTGACGCCTAGCATGACCTCCTCCGCCACTCCGACTCCTGGATTTTTTTTTTTAACCCTATCTTCTGGATTGGCTTCCTGAGGACACAGCTAGCTAGCAAGTTACAAAAATTGCAAAAAAATAAGTTTTTGGCAAATAAAAAAAAAATCCCGCACATGTGGATCCCAAAAACACTGCACACGCGCCAGTCCGAACAAATGACCCTGAAAGCTCTTTGAGTTTTAGCTTCAAAATAAAGATGATGGTGATGTTTCGAGGGCGGCAAGGAAAAAAAAAAGAAATTACAACCAAATCTTTGAAAAAGATATATCACTTTTCAGACCACAGAAGAGGGGATTTCATGCATATTTGTTTCCTCTGTGTGTGTGTGTGTGAAACAATACAAAATGATCAAAATAATCAAATCGGTTATCTTAAAATGATTCCCAGATGCCAAATGAAAAAAAAAAAAAAATACACATTTATCAATTTTAAAAAATATATTCAATTCTATAAAACATATTATATGTTGCCTATGTGACAAAGTTTTAAGTAACATCCCTCAAGTTTCAACCCTTGCATCTCCTCACTTGGCGCGTTCCCGTCCTGCGTCTATCGAACCGGCGGCTAACGGTCTCGGAGCCGATTCCCCTTTCCCGTCACGCGGGTCGGACCCGCTGCCCGGACATCTAATGCGATTACAGCGGCCTCGTAAGAGGACGCCGGCCCGGGCCGCGGCGTCCGTTTTCCCCGAGTGAACATAAGAGGTTTTTGATGGATGGTGGGCAAATACATCCCCCCTGCTCGTCCCCCCTGGCGTTCTCCATCCTCCGTCCTCCTCGGCTCAGCCTCTTCATCTCCAAAGGGCCGCCGCTCTAATATTAAAGGACTGTGACAGTAATGAGCGGCGCCAATGCGCGGTCCCGGGCCGAGGGATTAATGGGCGCCATTACCGATACCAGCAAAGCGGGGGCCAATCTCTGCAATATTTAGCCGGACGTTGAGCTGCGGCGCCCTGGCCCACAAGTCATGTTAGCTTAACACCCGACGCCACTCAAGTATGGCGCGTGTGTGTGTGTATGTGTGTGTTCCAGCTGAGAGGCTGGTCACGACTCCGGTGGTGGACAGTTCTCTTGACCTCCGGTGCACCTGGGCGGAGTTTTTTTTTTTTTTTTTTTCCCTTCTTCATTTGGGGGAAGCCGTCTGCTGCCGAGGGAGGCGGCGGCAGATTGCTTCATTTGCATGTGAAATTAGCGAAAAGCGGCGTTCGGCGGGGATTCTCCGCCTATTATCTGATAATTTGCCAGGGATTGATTCTTTGAGAGGAAAAAAAAAAAATCTTCCTGCCAAACACATTTTCTTTTATAAAACAATCAGGGGTTTTGAACTGAGTAGCCCCCCCCCCCCCCCCCACACCTTCCACCCTCCCCCTTCGGCGCTGGAGGCCAGAGAATGTGAGACCAATTAAAACTGGGAGCAGCTCCTGCAGCTCCATCTTCCCTCCTGGCGCGCGTCCCGGGAACACGTTGCACGCTCCGCGCTCCAGAAAAGGCCTGGCCCTTCCAACCCCCAACCCTCCCCCCCCCGACACACACACACACACACACACACGCCACCTCCCAACCCGTCACCACCACCTCAGAAAAACACACACGGGGAAAAATAAGAAGAAGAAGCACACGCAGGCCGGTGTCTCCCCCCCAATTCCCACCCCCCGAGGAAAGACAAAGGAGAACCCGGCAGGGAATTTGGGGGACCCCGAGAAAGGGTGGGTGGTTATGAGGTAAATCTGCTGTGAAATCTTCCCCGTGCAGGACGCCGTCGTCTGCTCGGACCCTGACATGATGAGAATGAGGTCGATGTTCATCGTGGTATGACCCCCCCCCCCCCCTTCCAAGAGGGAAGCGGCCGAGGGCAACGGCGTCGCCCGCGGGGGGGGGGGGGGGAGGCCTCCCTCGTTAGAAGCGGAGGTCACTCATTAAGGGCAGGGCTCCCTCCTTCCTTCTCCGACTGTCTGAGATAAAGGGGGAGCAGGAGGGGGGATTCAAAGCGATTATGGTCAGACGTCGCTATCCATGTCAAGCAGGGTCAGAAGTTAAAGGATCCCTGGTGACTGCCAGCATGTCTCAGGATACCCCCCCCCCAACACACACACACACACACACACACACAGCCTCCTCCCCCCGCCTGCTTCCCCCTCACACACCCCACGAGGCTTCAGTCCACAGGGACCCACTTCCTGTTCACAGATTCCATTCAAATCCCGGGAGACGCCGAACATTACGGGAGGAGGAGAGGAGCGTCCGGTATTTAATCCCAGCCCTCAGTCCACACACACACACACATACACACACATACGTGCACACATTTGGTCTTGCAACATTTCAATAAAAAAACAAAATTGACCATACTTTAAATTTTGCAATAATTTCTTTGGTTAAAATATTTCAGGGAATGTATTAATATTAATTTACTTGTATCGAAAATTTTACATTCTATTCATTCATTGTCTTTTTTAAGTAATTCATGAAACAAAAAAACAAATATATAGTCCTTCTATTTCCTAATTTCTCAAGATATTTATAGATATACAAGTTTAAGTCAGCTGCAATGTAATATCTATCTATCTATCTATCTATCTATCTATCTATCTATCTATCTATCTATCTATCTATCTATCTATCTATCTATCTATCTACCTACCTACCTACCTACCTACCTATCTATCTATCTATCTATCTATCTATCTATCTATCTATCTATCTATCTATCTATCTATCTTACATGTTTAATTTGAGGGATTGTGTTAAGAATTGTGTTCAGGTGATTAGCATTAGCTGAGAAACAAACAAGTGAGGGAAACATCCTATAATCTAATTACAGTTGGGTCTGAATTCAAAGGAATCCCTACAAGTGGGGGTCAAAGGTCAAACGCCCCCCTCCTCCGTCGGAGTTCGAACCTGGAAAAGTCACTGGTTCTTCCGACAGGACAAACTTTCGGACACATTCGCATTCAACGGGGGGGAGGGCGCGCGCCTGAAGTGGCGGCGCAAACATGTCATTTCCCGTGATCGCATCTGTGCCACGCGCAGAGACCCCCCCCCCCCCCTCGCCATCACCCCCCCCCCCCCCCCCCCCCAGCCGCCATGATGGCGGCCCTCGCCGGGCCCCGGCTTTTCATGTGGCTGTCAAAACAGGAGGCCGGGTCTTTCAACCCTTCAAACCCGTCTCACCGGACGCCTGCTACAAAAAATATATATATTTTTTCTTCCTGGTCTGTCACCCCCCCCCCTCCACACACACACACACACACATGCACACACACCAGACTCCATATCCTCCCTTCTGTCTCTGTGTGTTTTTGTCTCTTTGAGATGAAACTTTGATGCACTTATGGAAGGCAGAACACTCCCTGCACAGGGAGGGAGCATGGAGGGGGGGAGGGCCCACACACACACTCACACACACACACATGCACGCACACATGCACGCACACATGCACGCACACACCTTGAATGCCCTCAACTTAACAGCTGTGTCCCACTGTTTGCTTTAGAAGAAATTTCTGCCCCCCAATCGACCCTCCCTCCCACACACACACACACACACACACACACACACACACACACATGCTCACTGCTCCGTTAGCTGCCGGCGTTTGCCCGCCGCCGCCCATCGGGACCCGACTGTGTGTTTTTCGCCGCTGCCGGCTTTGATTTTGCGGATTTTGTGCAGGAGACCCCGGGAGGGGTTGGCGGGATGGTTAGTTGGTGGGGCAGGAGGTGGGTGTTATGTGTGTGTGTGTGTGTGTGTGTGTGTGTGAGCGCGTGTCGGTGGCGGCATGGCTGACAGCCCCTCCTCAAGGCATTCCTCATCATTTGTCATCCCCCCCCCCTCCCCACCCGGAAAAAAAATAGTGTTCAAACAGAAGTTTAGAAGTGAATGAGCTGAGTTGGTGACGTGCAGCCTCACCAACACCCGGCACCGTTGAAGGTAACGTGTCATTACTTAATTATATCGCATTTCCAAAGCTGGTCTCGGGCCCGGCCCCTCTAATTAACGCCACAGGAGGACGGATGAACCCTCCCTCCTCCTCACCCGAAACCCTCCAAACCCTCTGCAGACGGAATAACGGGGCGCTAAATGTGAAATTACACGCTTGGCATCGGCAGCGGTGGGGGTAGGGGTGGGGCGGCGGACGCCCACTGGCACCGGGGTCGTGAAAATATTTTAATTTTAGGAGTTGGAGCGAAAGCGCCGGCGCCGGGAGCAGATTGAAGTCGTTGACACGGAGGCCCCGGATTGGAGAGACGTCCGGCCTCCGGAAAGCCTCCGATCCGACGGTGAAAACCAGCACAATACGGATGAAGACGCCATGATGGTCATGTTTGAGCGGCGGCGAGCATCTCAGAGCGACGCTCCTCTCTCCCCAAGTCTGAGCGCGCTCAGTTCTTTTTACTTCCTGTTTTTTGTTCTTTTTCAGGACGTGTAGTCATACCGAGAACAGGATATCTTAAAATATATTATCTTAATCTTGAATATTTTTATATAATGTATGAATAAGAAGATTTAAATGTATTGAAAAAGTATCTGAGTTAAATCTTATTTTTAGGATAATAAGACAAGATCTCATTAATAAGGTAAGAAGGAATATTGACAAAGATAACAAAATAAGTGTCTCACTATTTTATTTTTCAGTAAATAGTGATATCTAATAAGCAAAAATGATTATCTTATAATTTTGATGATAAGATATCTCATTTTTAAGATAATACGATAAGAAATATCTAATAAGATGTAAGTATCTTATTATTTTGATCATGAGATTAAATAATATATAATTAAAAAAATATATAAGTAATACTGAAAAAGTGTGTCATTTAAGATAAGAAATCATATTTTGAAGAAAATAAAATAAGTAATATCCTATAAGATAATAAAAAGAGTATATTATTGTTTAGATCATACGATCATTTTTAAGATATAAGATTATAACTATCTTAATTATTTGATAGATGTCTTATCTCATTATAAAGACATTAAGATGTAAAGATACCAAATCTGATTATTAACCTGATAATAACACGGGACATCTGATCCTTTTACTAAGATGTTAACATGATAAGAAAAGTAATATCAAGATACGTATCATTCTTATCATTAAGAAAATAAGATAACTGGCATCTTATTGATGTAAATCAAGGTCGTGAAAATGGGAGGAAAGCGGCGATATGATAAAAACACAAGAAAGTGAACCCTCCTGCGTGGCATTTTTTAAGGTACTTTTAAGCGCTAACGCCGCTCACAGGGCCAATCCCGGCCGTCCCTGGGCGCGGGAGGAGGGGCTTAACTCTGTCAATCATCTCTAGACATCCAACCACTCGCCTTCTCTTCGCATCTACCG
Source organism: Fistularia commersonii (assembly GCF_037954325.1). NCBI lineage: Eukaryota > Metazoa > Chordata > Actinopteri > Syngnathiformes > Fistulariidae > Fistularia > Fistularia commersonii. The sequence goes on from NC_141305.1 coordinate 6,441,795, forward strand.
ACAATTTAGTCCGCCGAGTGTTTTCGGATCGTGGGAGGAAGAAGGAGAACCTTCTCGCCACGATGCGACCCGGTCCCAGTACGACACAGTCGTACAAAAGTACTACGACGACGACAAGTACTACGAGTACAACAAAATGAGATACTTCAGATTACGAATGCAAATACACATTTTTGTTTTAAAGGAATTTCATCACGTTTTTATAACTCTTGTGTAATAACAGTGTTGTTCCAATACTTTACAAAAATATCTTCTTTTATTATGGATATTATGATTCAGCGAAGGCTCAAAAAGGTCAAACATAACACGCAGAACTACACGTCGGGTTTTTTAACTCCCCGTCCTCGGTTATGTTTTGTCAGCTTTGCGGGTGAAGCCTGATTAAACCTAATGAACGCATGCTCCGTCTGAGGAGGGTGGAAGCTAGGTGGGTGGGTGATGTGTGTGTGTGTGTGTGTGTGTGTCCCGCGCCCCCTGTCAATGTGTGTCTGTGTTGGTGCACCGGGCGCTTGTGGTCCGTGCACGGCGGGACGCCCCGAGGGCAGAGCGACCCGGAGCGCTAAGCCTCGCCGCGGCGGCTCAGCCCCGCTCTGAGCCCTGAGCCGCTCTGGCAGCCGGCTGGGGGGGGAGGTGGGGTGGAAGGTGGTGGTGATGTTGAAGAAAGGGGGCGGCAGGTTCGGGGAAAAGGAAAAAGCCCCGTTCGCCTTCAATTCACCGCTTGTCACTGTTGGCGGCGTCGCAGGTCACTTCCTGTCCGGGCTGACAGGCCCATAGCTCCCGCCGCTACATCGAGCGAAAAGCTACCACGGAACATGGGGTTCTTTTTTTTTTGTTGTTCATAATGGCTAATAATCGCCTGTGGGGGTGATGCCGGTGGTCGCCACGACGACGGGTGATAACCTCCTGCAGGATGTGTTTTTTTTTACCTCCATGTTGAGAGGAATCCGTTGCTCCAGAGGTGGATTTATTTCCATCACATTAAAAAAAAACAAAACAAACAAAACAAAAAAAAAAAACCAACTAAAAAAGGCCGACGCCCCTGAAAATAACCTGAAGAGGCAAAACATAGGCAATTGTGAGTGTGATATCCGCCTGGGGAAAAAAAAAACTGTTCAAATTTTTTTTTAATACAAAAAAAAAAAATTTGAGTGATTAAAATAATAAATTAATTCATTGAAAAAAATCAACATATATTAATAAGTGTATCATCCACCTGACAATCAAAAAAAAAAAGATGAATAAAAAAAAAATATATATATGTAGATATATATCTACATATATATATGTATATATAGTTTTTCATGATAAAACCAATGTTTATTACATTCAAAAAAATTAAAGTGATGGAAAAGGATGAATTAGGTCTCAGTGACCCACTCCTCGAGTACCCGATGCAGCTGTCAATCAAGAAGTCGGTCAATGGACGGGCGAAACTTATTTATTTTTTTTTTTTTTAGGAGGGCGTTGTTTCTGTTGTCAAGGCAACCAACAGTGGGTAGGTTACAAGTAAGTCATGGTCAAGGTCGACCAAAGAGGGTCCTGGAAACGTAAGCCCTGTAGCCGCTGCCAGTCGGCTCGGCGGCGACCCGCCCGAGGGGATCACCCCCCCCCCCCACATCGGGTGAAATGCTTCAACCCCCCCTCCTCAAAAAAAAAAAAGGGGGTGCAAGATGTTGGGACCCCCCCATCACCGCCACCAACCCCCCTCTCTTTGTAGTTGGAGCACCAGAAGCCGAAGAATGGTAGCCAGCCATCAACGCAACTGAAGCATTACTCCCCCCTTTGCTTCCCCCTCGCCCCCCCACCCGCCCCCTCCCTCTGTTCGGGCCTCACTGTGTTTTTGGCAGTTACTACTGACCATCACGGACGTCACTGCCAATTTTTGTGAAAACTGGCACATATGGCAGCTGAAGTGCCATATGCCATACAGAATATTTTTTGGCCGTTTTCCCCCCATTTGTATAATCACTGGATCCCGAATAAAAGCGGCTCATTATTAATTCATTTTTTTTTTTTTTTTTTGGTTGTCTTTCTTTTTATTTGTTTTCCAGCTCCCTGATGACTTATTTCTTTAATTTTCCCTTGTTTTTTTTTTTTTTTTAATTTTTCTTTTTTTTCCCTTCCAGATCCCGTTTGATGTCCACATGGACGGGAAGTTAATTTAATGCGCGGCGTGGGGATTAAAGTGTTTGGCTAATTCAAAGCTAAACGTGGGGATTACCGCCGGCCAGGAAGTCCGTCTTTATATTCTGACGACGGGCCGGGTTTTAAAACGCCTTACGTCGGAGCTAAATTGGTTTAAAGGCATACTAATGCTCGTCGCTTCCTGTCAGGAAGATTTCACCCTTCTTTTTGGTTTTTGTTTTTTGATTCGGAAGCTTAATTTCATTAATGACTTAGTAATCAGGGTTCGTTCTTTCCTTCTCATGCAGGACCGTCCTTTTGGCACGCCTGTTATTTCTGGAAAAACAGGTTTTCTATTTTAATCTCTTTCTCTATATAAAATACAAAAACGTGTATATAAAGACATAATAAATGGAATTATCATAGTTGTTTGTGTGTATGTGTGATTTGTGTATATGTGTGATTTTATCCCTCTTTTAAAAGGTCTTACAAGAAAAAAAATGAAATAAATGGCATGATTTAAATTAATCATCATTCTTATTTATCAATGTGATAATTTTTATGAATTTATGTTGATATTTCTGAAAGTAGGACTGATCTGTGATTGTGTGAAGCTGGTTATTGTATGAAATAAGATAAAATAAAATAAAATAAAATAAAATAAAATGTTGGGTTGTTTTTCAGATATCCAGATAAATCAATGAATAAATGCATGACAAAAATAATGATAATGATAAATAAAATGAAATTAAATTAATAGAAATAAAATATAATGACTTTTTGGGTTGTTCTTCATGCAGATACAATAATGGATGATTGATTGATTCATAACAAAAATAATGATAATGGTAAAGCAGACGCAGCCAGTTGTTAATAGGATCTGCTTCCCATGGGATCGGTTCCCTTTTAAACAGATTCCCCTCATTTAAAAAAGCCCAACAGGTCCTTTAAAAGGGCCCGAATTATCTGTTCTGGCTAAAGCATACATCACTCCAAGTACCAATTTAACACAAATTGCTGAATTAATATATTTATTTTGGTTCTTATTGAGGCACAGAATCTAATCAATCTATATAAATCTATATTTCGCTTTGTCAATTTTTGACCCCGTTGTAAAGTTAAAGTGGGGGGGTCTCTTTAACTCTGACTGCCCCGGGGCCTCACAATGTGTGATCCGGCCCTGTTGTAGTTTTTTATTAATTTGTTAATTCATTTTTTTTTATTATTATCAATTTTTTTTATCTCTATTCGAACACTGAAATTCCTGTTTTGTCGCTCCGTTTCTCACTGAGCATTCGGTTTGTCTCATTTCAATGCCAAACACACACACTCACTCACACACACACAAAGCCAAAAATATGAGAAACACATCTCTTCCAGTGTGACGGAGGAGGACAAGAGCTGTAAATTTTAAGAGGAATCATGAAGCGTTGAATCACCGTTACATCACCGGGGCCGAGTCGCAGGTTTGGAGTTTATTTAGATGGAAAATTTGGATCCGATGAGTCGGAAAACACCTTCGGGACACCGGGAGGAATTTTTCTTCCTCGTCCAGCTCCAATCAACAGATTCTCTTTTTTGCATTCTTCCTCCTCCTCCTCCTCTGACGCCGACAAACTTCCCGCCACGCTCTTCCCTCTCCTCTTCTGCCCTCCATTGGAAACAGGCTGGAAAGTCCACCATGACTCACTTGTCGAAATCTTCTCGTCGTGGCAACTGGACAGGAATTTCTTCACTCGAAGACGTTTCGGCCCTCGTCTCAAGGACTTCCACAGTTCTAATGACCCGCGGGGAGTCTCCAAATATAATTGACTCACACACGTGCACACGCACACACGCACGGACACACACTCCATGCACGGCCATGAATCTTCCTCCTGTGATTTTACTCTGCTAATGACATAATCATTAAATGCTTATTTCTTTTTTTTTTTTCTTATTTCCTTTGTCTTGCTGATCCTTTGTTTATTATTTATTATTATTATTATTAGTATTTTCCTTTTTCTTCTCAGTCATGCAGGTCATGATAAATTCTGGACTAAATTCTTCACTTGAAGAAAATCAGTTGCCACGACAAGAATAAACATCACTTCCGATAAATCATCTTTTTCGATTTTGTTTCGGTCGTTTGAATCGACAACAAATTGTCAGCCATGTTGGATCGGCATCGGGAGGCTCGGGAAAGAACTACTCGAGCCTGGGTGGCGTCACCCGGTTGCCACGGTGACGACCTTACAGCTCAATTGCCACAACGCCACCGCCGTTAAACGCTAAGCTTCGTAGCCGCTTAGCTTGGTAGCCGCCAACCAACCAACCAACCAACCAACTAACCGGGCGGAAGTCGTCACAGGGATACCGACTGATTTCGTCCGACTCAAGTTCGGATGCGTCGTCTCCTGACCAATGGCGTACCTCGGGGGGCGTGGCCTTCAAGCGATGGGAGGCGTAAACCATAACAATAAACAGCAGCCATTTTCCTTTTAAAAGAACCCGATTAGTAATTTGCCAAGACACACATCAGGAATCATATCATGCCAGCGGATTTGTGCGTGTGTGTGTGTTTGTGTGAGTGTGTTGGAATTAAAAAAAAAAAAAAGACAGAGAAAGAAAACCCAAACCAAACAAAAAACCCCAAAGAGGAGAAGTATTTATTAAAGAGCTTTGTTGGAATCAATAAGCGTCAACTCGTCGCTGACGTCCGGGTGTGTTTTCCTGTGATGTGTTTACCCATCGAGGATCAATGGGCCGTCAACCCCCCCTCCACACACACACACACACACACACACCTCCACCCCTCCAAGCTCCTATTTTTTTCTTCCTTTTTTTTTTTGTTCTTTTCCAGAAGAACAAAACATCCCTAATATTTGATGAGGCGCCGTGACAGGGAGGAAGATCCATTTGCTTCAGTTGTCATTCAGGCGGAGGGTGGAAGGGGGCGGGTGGGGTTGCCAGTGTGTGTGTGTATGTGTGTGTGTGTGTGTGTGTCTTCCGCTCACATCCACATCTAATCCCGTGCAACACGGATAAGATTAAATGCAAAGTTTGGCAGCCGGAAGTTGTTTTCTCGTTTTTTTTTCAGGGATTTAAATATTTCAGGGAGGCTCAGGGGGCTTCGGACCCTGATGACGGGGAATTATTGATGCACACGACCTCCAATCACTTTTCCTCATGCAGAATTGATCCATGGTGTGTTGGGACATGATTAGAATCTGGCCTGGAAGGACTTAACGTCCTTATTCTTTTTTTTTTTTTTTTTTTTTTTAACAGTAGTCCCTCCAAATCGCTCTAGACGGCCCTTTTTGTCGATTCTGTTTCTTCTGGAAAAACTTTTTTTTTTTAATAATGCCGTGGAGGCAGGACAAGGTGAGCGGCCTGGGATCCCTCACTGTTACAAATATCCGACAGTTTGACATAAACCAAGTAGCGGCTTTCGGTACTCTTTCTTTAATCCTAATTCCGTCAGGGTGATTTTCTCCTTCCTGTTCTTTCATTTGTGCTCTTCTTTTCCCAATATTTCCTGCTTTTAAATTCCACGTGTGAATCTTTTTGCGATGAAATGCTTCCTCTTGGCTCAGGCTGATTGTCTTGCATTTCCTGAAAATGCCAGATCTTTTCAAATCTGACTTTTTTTTTCCAGGATCTGAAAATATCTGTCAAATCACATCTTTTCCGTGAAAAAAAAAAAATCATCACAATTTTGCTCAACTCTTTATCTGATATTCGGGAATCACCATAAGACTCTTATTTTGAAAAGCCTAACCAGCAGGACAGGAAGTAACATCTGCATGTTATTAGCGTGATGCTAGAGAAGAGCCTGGTGTGATTAATATTTGACATGTACATAAAAAAAAAAAATGGTTCTCCTGTCTGGGTTCTCCTCAGGTTCTCCATCTTCCTCCACTGCCCCCCCCCCAAAAAAAAAAAATTCAGACGACTGTAAATAGTCGGTAAGTGTGAATGAGAGGGAGAACAGTTGGATGTTTCTGTACGTCAGGGGTGCCCACACTTTTTCACCTTGTGAGCTACTTTTCAAATGACCATGTAAAAATGATCTACCGCCACTAAAAATGCTGAAAATATATTTATTCGTATATCTACTGAGTATATTTAACACAATAAATGTTTGCGGATCTCACATAACTGCATGAACCCTTATGACACACTACAACAGAATACTTTTTTGGTAAATACCTTATTCTGATGACTTGAATGGAGTCAGCAGCATAGTTGTGAGAAAAATAACTGCTGTCCTGACAGCTGGGATTTTAGTTCCTTCACCTTTCTCCTTCTCAGCTCACTTTTCAGAGGGAAGTCAGTGTCGTAGCTTTATGAACGGTCTCAAAATGCCGCTCCACATTTCTCTTTTTCTGTATATTGACAGCAGACCGGCAAATGAGGCAAACGCACTTTGAAAATGACAGCATAAAAAAAAAAGTCCAGCTCCTATTCCGTATGGAAGTGTTACATTTTAGTCTTTTTACTTGGTCCAGCTCCCCCACTCATTTTAATACCCGTAAGTTTAGAAGACATAAATTGGAGGCTGACTCGCTAGCTTGCTAGAACGCGCCGTTATGTGCATATGCGCAGTGACGCAGAAAAGGTCAGATTGGACAGACCGACTGTCAGTCAAGTGACAAATTTGATGGTGAGGATGAGAGGCTGACGTCTATGTTTTAACCCCATGCGATCTACCTACATTAGCAATCGAGCGGTAGATCGCGATCGACATATTGGGCGCACCTGCTTGTTCTCTGTGATTGACAGGTGATCCAGCCAGGTTAAGCCCCGCCTCCTTCCCCCCATCACGGCTGCGATTGGCTCCAGCCGCCCTTCCCCACGCCAGCATCCGAGTAACGCTTTCGGCTTTGTGAGGTCTCAGGATCAAAATAACATGAAGGATAAAAATATGAAAACAAAAACCATTAATGACCATATATGTGCTGCATATGTGTTTATATGAATAAATGTAATACAGCATATGAGAACACATGGACTCGAAAGAAGTGGAGATGGAGATCGGCATGCAGAAAAGCAGACCCTGCAGCCAAACGCTTGGAATATGATCATATATATGTATGTACAATTATAGACGTGTATATATGATGTCTCTGTATCTCAGGATTTGAGGATTCTTTTTTTTTTTTAATCTCATTGTTTGATTTCCTGCTGAAATCCCCCCCAAAAACAGCGATCAATAATCCTGCAACCGTCTGCATCCCTTTTTCCCTGTTCCCCAGAAAGACCTCACAGGGATATTTATTATTACCGGTGTTGTTAATATCATTATCATTCATTTTGGATATGTGTCTGGTTATTTTGAAATATTCTGTTGTTGTTGTGAGACGGGGAGGCCGAGTCTGTTCAGTCAGGACGACTGACAGGAAAGGGGAAACTTTCACAATAAGAGCTTTGAATTTTGACGGTCTGTGTTTCCGAACGCAAAAAGATGTTAAACAGGTTTGAAAAATCATTCATTTAAAAAGCAACATCAGAAAAAGCTTTTGTGAAAAATGTATTATTTTTAAAGGCTCAAGAAATATGAGCTTCAATCGTCATGATGGAATCATTATCACATTGTACCGAATAAAAATATTTGAATGATGCCGTGTAATGCAGCTGCAAAGCGTCTCAGGTGTTTATGGTGTTGGTATTGTTGACATTCATCTTCACTGAAATATTTCAAAGCTACTGCAGGATGAGCCTGCGGTGAAAAATATGAAAAAATAAATTCATTAATTAAATTTAAAAAACAAACAAAAAAAAAACAAACATAACATTTACAAAGCTGCACCTGAAGCTCCGCTCGCTTGTCCGTTAACAAACCCCCGGCCGACGTGCGAGTTATACACTGGCGCCCCCTATCGGCAACCGTCGGTACTGCAGGCAGCCGCGTTCACCGCCCGCGACGCTCGGCGCGCTCTGCCCCGGAAATAGAGCTCGGAGGGCGGCTTGGAGCTGCCCGGGCGCCCCGGCGCTGCGGACACAAGAAAAAAAAAAAAGAATAAAAAAAAAAAAAGAGAAAAAGAAAAAAGAAATAAACTAAAAAAAAACAAACAATTGAACTTCAAGATGTATTCAAGAAGTCTTCCTGAATGTATAATTTTCAAAACAAAAAAAAAAAAAAAAATTGCTCTTAAATCCGTTTCCCCCGCCGCGCGTCCCTGAACGCCTCTTCATTCTAATGCAGCCATCAAGCCTTTTGATTGGAATTACAATAATAATAAGGAGCGAGGGGGTCTTTAGCCCCCCCCCCCTCCAACCCTCCCCTCCACCCCCTCCTCCTCCTCTTCCATAAATCGCGCACGGTGACAGGCGGCCAGTGAGGAGTTAAGAGGAGGAGACGCGGAGTGACACGCCTCATTGGCCGGATTATGTGCCGCAAACAAAACGTGTGCGTCGGTGCGCCAGTGAGCCAGAGCACCGGGGCCCGTCCGACCGTCCGCGCGTCCGCGTCCGCGTCCCCGCGTCCTGCAGCAGCAGCAGCAGCAGCAGAAGCAACGTCTCTTCCGCCGCACCGGGGGGGGGACGCGCACTGACCGATAACCCCCCCGGCTTTTTTTTTTCTCCCCCCCTTCAGTGGCTTTTATTGTTTTTTTTTTCCCGGAAGTGAAATCATATTTTTCTTATTTTTTTTATTTTACTTCAAGTCGCTGCGTCGCCCCGGTAACCCGCTTTTGTGGATTATTATTGTCTTCTTCCCCGGTGGAAAGAAGGTAAGCGTCTCGGCGCTGCGTGGGGGTGGGAGGGGGGGGTTGTTTTATTTATTTTTTGTTTGTTTATTTGTTTGTTTTTAGAGGTAAACAAATAGAGGAGATTTTCTGCTCGATTCCTCGACGTGCGGAAAACAAATAACCCGCAGATGTTTCTTTCCCGCCGCTGATTTAGGACACTTCCACGGCTCGAGCAGATGGGCTCCACGCCCCCCCCCCCCCCCCACGCACACACACACACACACACACACCCCCACACACACACACACACACATTGCACACATACACATGCGTAAAAACGTTTCATCCACCTTTAGATGCGTCCATTCTCCCCCCCCCCACACACACATGCACACGCACACGCTTCACTCCCGGTTCCGGTGTTTCCCGCCGATTGAAGACACGTGGAGGTTAAAAAAAAAAAAAAAAAAGGATTTCGTGCTCGTGCGCGCACCGGAACCTGAGCGGCGTCCGCGTCCTCAAGACGTTCATAACCGCCCGTTGTTCCGAAATATGAGTGTGTGTGTGTGTGTGTGTGTGTGTGTGTGTGTGTGTGTGTGTGTGTGTGTGTGTGTGTGTGTTTATCCGTCTGTGCTGATACCCCACAGCTCCTCTACGCACACGCACACATGCATTCTCGAAAATATCCAAAAGGGAAGCCGCAGACGCGCGCGGGGGGACTCGCGTCCTCGCCCCGCCGCGCGCTCCTGCGTGAATTGCGGGATTTGAGGCAGAAAAAAAGGACCGACAAAATTTATTTTTCTTTTTAAATAAAGTTTTTCAAATTTTAAAATAGAAAGATCAAACGTGTCCGGATACTTTCGGCGTTTTTGTTTGCTTCGCGGCAATTTGGGGAGGATTTTTGAATTTATTTATTCGTAAATCCGGAATAAAAATCCGTGAAAATGTCGTAAAAGTGAAATTAAAAACACATCACGTTCTAATAATATAAATTAAAAAAAAATGAATGAGCGAAAACTCGAAAAATACAATTTAAAAAACCTTTTTATACAAACTCGGGCTTGGAGGCGCTTTTATAATGAATCAATAATTTTGCTATCGAAGTATTCGTAGGTGTTTTTATATCGCAGGTCAATACACGTATCGATATATATATGAATATATATCGATTTGCGATATACAGACTTCCGGTTTCTTGCGCGCACCAGGTGCAGGTCCGCGGGATCCGAGTCATTAGGCGACCGGCGCTGCTTTAATGACGGCGTGTGTGTGTGTGTGTGTGTGTGAGAGAGAGAGAGTGTGTGTGTGTGTGTCGTGGTGGTGGGGGGGCGGATTATGGAAATGAAGCGACGGAAGCCGGAGCTCGGCGGGGCCGGAACCGGCGTGCACGGCGGGTCCGGGTCGGGGGAATTAAAAACGAAACCAAACACTGAACACACACACACACACACACACACACACACACACACACACACACACGCTCTTGATTTTTTTTAAATTAAAAAAAAAGCGTAATTAACTAGTAATTAGCGTGTAATAACAGAATAAAACACAATAATAGAATAGATAATCATTTGAAATAGAAATAAGTGAGGACCGTTGGATCGTCACGGCGCTGCGCGGTGTTAATAAAACAAAATATGGATATGAATATGGAAAAAAGACAATGTTGACGGCATGTTTTCAGGCCTGAGAGGAAACGTCACACAGATGTGGGATTTGGATTCTCCACCTTTACAAATAAAAAATAATAAAATCACTCGAGGATCCGTCACAGGCCCGTTACTATTGTGTAAACACACATATTTAGTTGATAATAATAATATAGCATCATTGCAAATAAAAAAAAACCAAAACGTAAAATAACGTTTTTTTTATTTTATTCTGAAATGACACCAAATCCGGTCAGATTAAAATAAATAGGAGTTTGAAGTGAACAGATATTTATTTGGTTTATTCATATTTTATCTGTGGGTGTTTTTACCTTTTTAGACAGAAGCATCTAATTGATAACCCCCCCCCCCCCCCCCCACCTTCCATCCGCTTCCTCTGACATTAATATGCTGAAGGTGATGCCTTCATGAACTTAATACGAGGCTTGAATTAATTAGAAAGGGTTGGGAGAAAGAGAGATGGAGAGAGAGAGAGAGAAAAGGAGGGGGGGTCCCTGAACGCAGCGCTGACAGCTGGCCGATCCAATCTGTCCTGGGAGAGATTTACTTCCCGGCAGCGGAGCCTGGAAAACCCGTTAAGCTGTAAACAAAAAAAAACAAAAAAAAAGGAATAAAAATTAAATGAAAGCAATCGGTGCCTGAACCTTGTTTCATTTTTTTTTTTTTTTTTTTTAAATATATTTTTTCTGTATTTTCCCCAAAGCGGTGTTTTTCCGGCGGGCTGCAGGAGGGCTGCGTCCCCCCCCCCCCGGCCTCTCCGGTGGGCGCCATGGAGGAGTCCAGCTCGCAGAAGCTGACGTGGGACGGCGACGCCAAGGCGGTGCAGCAGTGCCTCACCGACATCTTCACCAGCGTGTACACCACCTGCGACGTGCCCGAGAACGCCATCTTCGGCCCGTGCGTGCTGAGCCACACGTCGCTGTACGACAGCATCGCCTTCATCGCGCTCAAGGCCACCGACAAGCGCACGGCGCCCTACATCTTCAGGGTGAGCAGCTCTTCATCATCATCATCATCCTTCATTTTCTCATTCTAATACATTGCAATCACCAACCTCATATATTTGTTTATATTATCATCATTATTATTATTATTATTATTATTATTGTTGTTATTTTCATCATCCTTATCGTGATGAGGATTAGTAGTAGTAGTATTGCTAGAGAGGGGAGATTCTGCACACGCCACTTGTTTCATGTGTATTACTTATTTTATATTACTGTATATATACATATATGGTTATATATCTTATCATATTCTTATTTATGATATTTTTTTATTTTGCTGGTTTGGTGCATGTGTGTGTCGGCTCTTTGAGTGTGTCTGTTTCGCTGTGATTTTTTTTTTTTTTTGCATTTATTATTGTAAATGTAATAAATGGCTAGAAGTAATTCTCCTCCGAAGCAGTAATAGATGCATATCACAAGATTTTTTTTGTTGCATTTTAAAATGTTTTTTAGAATTGCTTTCTTTAAATTTCTGCCATCCTAATGGTGGAAATCATGAAACAGTCAAAAATAATCCAAAATGATCTACTCTAATGACTGTCAATATTTGTACTGGTTTGTGAAATAGTAATGATAATAATAATAATAATAATGATAGTAGTAAAAAGAATAAAAGTGAAATGGAACTGGATCAAATTAAATATGAAATTATGAAAATAAATTCGACATTTTTATTAATTGGACTGGAAGCTCTGTAGGTCAGATTGGAATCAGAATTCAAATGTAACCTTTTTTTTTTGCCAGATTATTACACGTGTTTAATGTGCCGTAGATTTAAGCATTTGTTTTATTCGAAAGACGCGAATAAAGACGTCATAAACCGCGGTTCTTTGCTCGCTTCAGGTGGACACGTCTGCCGCCAACAGCACCTCTGAGGGCCTCATGTGGCTCCGGCTGGTCCAGTCGGCCCGGGACAGGGAGGAGCAGAACCTGGAGGCCTACGTGAAGAACGGCCAGCTGTTTTACCGCTCGCTGCGCCGCATCGAGAAGGACGAGGAGCTGCTGGTGTGGTACGGCAAGGACCTCACCGACCTGCTGCTGCTCAGCGCCAGCCGCGCCCCCGCCAAGGTCAAAGGTCAGTCTGCACGGGGTGTGGGGGGGGGGGAATACACCGCCGCTTTGACGTCCAAAACTAAAATCTAGGACCTTCATTTAAATAAGTAAATAAATGAAAAATAAAAAAAATTAAAAAAAAATTAAATAAAAGGCCGTTGCATTTGCAAAGCTGTGCATTGACGTACGGACAATGTTCGCTTTGTGCTTTTTTGGGTTCTGCTAATTTATTTTTTAATTCTGCACGAGTCGCCCCGAGGAATGTTAACTTCGTTTTCCGCCCGACTTCCCGCCACGACGTCTCCCTCTACTCCGGTGAAACCCTCCACGAAAAAAAAAAAAAAAAAAAAAGGAAAGAAGCTCAAAAACATGTCGTTTTGAATTAAAAGAAAAATGGTTTCGGCGGAGGGGAGGGGAAAGACGGGCGGGGGGGGAGCAGCAGTTTGAGAAAACTGAGAACATTTTGAAATGCTTTATTTTATTTCATTTTATATTTTCCCATTTGTTGTCTAGGGGGGAAAAAAATGGCCCTCGCTATTTGCAACTCATGAAATATGCACTTTTTTAAAAGTAAAAAATTCAAAACATGTCGTTTTGAATTATAATAAAAACGGTTTGTGGAGGCGAGAAGAGGAGAGGAGAGACGTGCCGGGAACAGCGGCTTGAGACAACGTGTTTAAGGAGGGAAACAAGAAAATCGAGTAAAAGAAATTCACAACTAAAATGTAATAAAATACAATGAAATGAAATAAAATAGAATAAAATAAAATAAAATAAAATAGCGGGGACGCCCATTTGTTGTTTAGGGAAAAATTTGCCTCTTGTTTCTGGTGAAATTTATGTATTTTTATAAATGGTCAAGAATATTAGGATATTTCATAATATTTCATACATATATATTTATATATGTGTGTGTACATGTTGTTATAAATGCAATAAATATATTTGGAGAAATTCTTCCTAAAGCCAAAGATGTTACTTTCCCTTTAAACAAACCTCATCTTTGACCCGGAGGAGATTCAATGCTGCGGATGTTTTGTTTTTTCTGTGCCCGGACGCCGAGCCTGACCTTTGACCTCTGACATCTGACCCCTCGCCGTGTCCCCCCCAAAGGCTCCTCCCACAGCTCGTGTCCCGACTGCAGCCAGCGCTTCCAGTTCGAGTTCCCCTTCCTGGCCCACCTGAGGTTCCGCTGCACCAAGAGGCTGCAAGGCGCCGCATCCGCCGAGGAGGAGCCCGGCAAGGAGAGCGGCGCCGACCGTCCCAACGCCGCCCCGAGCCGGACCAGCCCCAAGGCGGGTCGCCCGGAGGGCTTCGGCGCCGCGCAGGACGCCACCAAGCCCTCCACGGACTTTCACAACCTGGCCCGGGACATGGAGAACAACCGCACCAGCCCGCTGAGCGACAAGGAGGCGGAAATCTGCAGCGAGAGCTCGCGCAAGAGGAAGTTCTCGGAGGCGGAGGGCGGGGAATGCCGGGCGCCCGGCCTGGCGCCGGCCAAGACCAAAGACGAGCTGGCGACGTCGGCGCAGAACTACCGCGGCGTCTACGGCCTGGAGGAGAACCACCGGTCCTTCCCCTCGCCGGGCTCGGTGGAAATCGGCGAGTCCAAGCGCAGCGCCTTCACCGAGGTCAAGAAGACGGGCCAGGGCCTCAAACACGGCGGCGGGAAGAGCCTGGGCGGCTCGGAGAACAAGGACCGTCGGAGCGGCAGCCCCGGCGAGAAGCACGTCAACATCCGGCAGGTTTTGTCGGAGACGCAGCCGCCCCAGAGCTCCCCCATGGGCAGCGCCTTCACGTCCGTCGGCCAGCAGGGCGGCGGCGGCGAGCGGAAGAGCGCCTTCAGCCAGCCGTCGCGCTCCTCCTTCTCCCAGATCTCGCCGCTAGTGATGCCGCCAAAGCTGCTGGACTGCCACCCGGCGGTGGGCGACGCCATCTCCTCCAACAGACTCTACCAGGCCGACCACCTCGCCGCCAAACTCCAGGGCGCCGAGCTGGGCGCCAACTGCCCGGTGCCGGGGGGCGTGGCCAAGCAGAACCCCTTCGTCTACGCCACCGCCTTCTGGCCCAAGAACTCGGGCCCCATCCAGCTGCAGATGCCGTCGGCGCTCACGCTGCTGCCGCCCTCCTTCACCTCGCTCTGCCTGCCGGCGCAGAACTGGTGCGCCAAGTGCAACGCCTCCTTCCGCATGACCTCGGACCTGGTTTACCACATGCGCTCGCACCACAAGAAGGAGTACGCCATGGAGCCGCTGGTCAAGCGGCGCCGCGAGGAGAAGCTCAAGTGCCCCATTTGCAACGAGTCCTTCCGGGAGCGGCACCACCTGTCGCGTCACATGACCTCCCACAACTGACTGGCGGAGGGGGGTGACCTTTGACCTCCCCCCCTACCATCCCCGGGAATTAAGCACCACAAACACACACCGAACACACAGACACACACACACATACGGGCCACAAACTGACAAACACCCCTCGCACTTGTTTTCACTTTGTACTTTTTCTTTTTTTTTTTTTTTTTAAAAAAAAGGCGGCGTTCACTTCCGAAGAACTACAAGAGAAAACTACAAAAAAAAAGTTGGATTTTTCTGAAGGAGGAGGAGGAGGAGGAGGAGGAGGTGGGTTGGGGTTTTGGGGGTGACTTTCAAAATAAATCTATTTATGAGGCACTAAGAGAAAAGGGGGGAGAGTTAAAGGGGAAGATTTAGAAATGTTTAAATGTACAGTGAGTCGTATTTTATATCCTATAAATGCAAATATAGAGGAGGAACGTCGCCGCCGCCGCCCAACAACCCCGGAGTCTCTCTCTCTGTCTCGTCTGCGGTCATTATGGAGGGGGAGGGGGGTATTTTCAAAAGTCAGATATATCTCAGAGTGCATGTACTACGAAACACTACCGATTTTGAAGATGCGGTCCTCTCACTACCGTGTACAGAACTGCGTTTTATTTGAAATACAAAAGTGTCATATTTTGTGTCAGTGAGGGAATAGTTTCAGTGTTTTTTCTTCCTTTTGCGGAATAATAATTATACTGATGATGATGATGATGATGATGATGGAAAAAAAAACATTTACTACTTGATAGTTTATCTAATCATGTTGGATGCATCGACAATAAAACAAAAAACAATAGCTTTATTTTCAAAAACGTGTCCTTTCTGTTTTATTCCAATTTGAATGCTTATGCCATTTGATCTGTTTGTATGTATTTGGTGCCAAAACACGTTGACTGTGTATTGATAATATCGGATAAACCCCATGATATTAATGTATATCTCCTAGATATAAGTCAGAATATCAGCGGTGCACGTTTGAATAGTTTCATCAACATAACAGGAAAATACAGAAACAATTGATTTTACAATCAATTGGATTCAATATTGTATTTAATCCATAGATAAAATGCACGCTGAACTTCAAGTAGATTATAGTGAAAGAGACATGTTAAAGGATTATTATTAAACAGTAATAACCACCCTAATCCGTTGTTATTATCCATAGAATTTGTTTTTTATTTTATTTTTCACGTCATGAATTTCTCTCTAATAAGAGATTTTTCCACCTCAAGAGAAAATGGTTTCCAGTTTTTGAGGTTTCAGAAGGTTAAAATACACATAAGATGATGTTTATTTAAAAAAAATAAAAATAAAATTAAACATATAAAGTCTGTCTGCTTTCAATACACGGGTGTTGTTTTTAATTATTTTTGTGATTGGATAATTTCAATTTTAAATTGTGGTCATATTTTCCAGCGTTTCATAAAATTCGTAACAAAAAGTCAAGAAATAAAATATATTAAATATGTATCGTGAAAACACACACACACACACACACACACACACACACACACACACACGTACTCAAATCAAATGTTAAGTTTTCAAGGACAAAACGATCAACTGCGGCGGTGTGCTAATCGATGAAAGGACTGATAATCCGTCGAAGATCAGCGGGGACGCGACGCAACTGAAACAAGCCGATCGATAAGCTTCGTTTCCACGCGGGAATTCCACGCCATAGACGCGCAGCGTCGTAGATCCGCCGGAGAGCCAAAACCGGCCGGACGCTGCCACCTAGCGGCCAAACGGGGAACTGCAGTCGGCGTTGAGGGGGGGGGCGGCGCGCCACTTCCGGATCGACAGTCACGTGACGGCAGATGTGCGCGATAAAGTACACGGCAAGATCAATTTTCATCGATTAAATGCGATCAATAACGGTGAAACTAATTAAGATCCAATACTTGACGTTCAATACAATAAAAAAGTATTGGATGAGTGTACTTTACCATTTACTTCATTATTGTACGTGACCATTGACTATACATCATCACCATATTTGTAGTCCATAATAGTAGTAGTTTATCTTCGTAATATAATACTTCACAAATGGCCGCAAATTTTGTTTATCATCTATTACAGTGTAGATGTAATATTACTGCAATATCTATACATGTTATACTTCAGGACACAAGTGATTTACGAAGAAAAGTACTGGACAAGCACTTCAGCTAATGCAGTTTTAATATATATTCCACACTGAAAAATACCACAGATAATATCAGGGGGTTAAAAGTACCAGTGGTTCTATCATAATAGTGACTATGAGAAAAGTAAGAATTACTAGAGTTAATAATAATATGTGTAAAATACATATTGTAGATGAAGTGAGTATTGACGATGATATTATATACTATATATTATAAAATGAAAGGGTACTACGGATACTATAATACTATGTATGACTGATATGGATTACAGACAGACGGAGTACAAGACATAATTCTGTGTACTGAGCATCCAAGAATTAACATGTACTGCACTTTTCCCCCTTGCACTAGCAGTAGTACTTACACCTGAACTTGTGCAATGTGTGTTTTTATGGAATGAAAATACTACAAAACATTTTGACCACAATGTTTTTACAGGTTTAGCTGACACTGGTCTGAAGACTGCGGATTTTTAAACAATACAAGCATGAAGAACTTTCTAGCCAAAATGAAGTAAAAAGAGTTTGTAAAAGTTTGGGTTGAAGAGGAAGAGGATGGATGAGAGGATCTCTGCTGCCCCCTGCTGGTAGCAAGCCGTCAATGCATGCAGGTAAAAACAAAATCCTGAGCTTTTGATTTGTGTCTGATTGAATTCACCGAAAACTTGAAACTAAAAACCTTCTGATTAGGACAGAAAGATCAATATTTACCCCTCTTTCATTTCCGATCAACTGAATTCAAATGTTCTCAAAACCTTAACCGCCTTAGCGCCACCGGGACGCTGGCCGAAAGCCGGCGGCTCCCTTATTGGCTGACGCCCTGGTGACACCGGGCTCTGAAACGCCTCTGACACACATAAATGAAAGAGGCGCCATCTTTTCTTGGTTTGTTTTCTCCGAATGTATCTAAATGGAAGAGATTCAAGTCTTCGCCTGGTTCGACCAACGAGAGAAGCCGAGCACAGCAGCGCCCAACACTGGCCATGCCAAGACACCCATCACATCAAAACTTCACTGCTCAGTTTTTTTTTTTTCCCTTTTTAGGCAGTGCGCTTCACCAGATCTGTCAGTAGGGGGGTCCCGGCCAGCGTGAGGCCACGCCCCCCCTGGCGCCGCCATGGCGATGAATTACGGTGGTGGGCCGAGACGCGTCCGCGCATTACATCTCATTTCGCGTTGACACCCGCATCCCGTGTTGGCGATCCAAACGGGTCAATCTCAGCGCAAAGGCATGTGAGACACACACACACATACACACACACACACAGAGCAGTGATATTTAGTGCCCTCATGCTTTGCTGCTTGTGTCATCGTCCTTTTCGTGCCCCCCGCGCCTCCGTTCCTCCCCGCTGCATTTGTCACCGCATCACTCAGCGCCCGAGCGGCGTGGGACAGTTTATATCTCTGCTAAGCCGGCACTTCCATTTGGCCATCGGCCATCGCTCGCTTTTTGCATTTCAGACATTTCGCTGCTGCCGCCGCGTGGGGTTGGACCTGAGAAAGGGC
The DNA here is from genome assembly GCF_037954325.1 of Fistularia commersonii. Taxonomy (NCBI): domain Eukaryota; kingdom Metazoa; phylum Chordata; class Actinopteri; order Syngnathiformes; family Fistulariidae; genus Fistularia; species Fistularia commersonii. Next base: position 6,460,314 of record NC_141305.1, read on the forward strand.
GGTCAGCTAGCAGGTAGAGGGGAAATCATCACTCAGATTGGTAATCATGCCGGACTCTCGCGAGAACGCGGCCGCTCGGGCTCCAAGACCAGCTGCCGCTTCGGGTTACGGAGAAAAACATGCGTGCACTGTATACTTTGACTTGAAATATTCACGCCGCGGGACAGGAAGTCGCATCGGATACCTGCACGGGTGGAGGTGGGGGGGGGGCATCGGACAGCCGGTGCAAATTTAGCATTTCGGCACCCGCTGCTAATCCAAGAAAGATGCTAACGCATTTAAATTTCTGACTGCTGATTTCTAACCAGAGAAATTAAAAAAAAAAAAAAAAAAAAAAAAGTTTCCACAAAAAGACACAAAATCGCCCAAGCCTTGTTCTGACCAGCGTTGTGATGCTAAAGCACAACATGGAGGATGTTGAAAATTAGCACGGGGCTTTAAAACCCCAGCAGCGTTCCGAGGATAGTGCAAACTTTCCCACCACGCCAATACAAAACATTCAGAGAACGACCAAGAGGCTAATGCTAACTTGGCAATTACAAATCGCACCACAGTGATGATGCCAACACGAGGAGCTAACAGATAGAACTGATATTGTCCATTGATTTATAAATAAATTAAAAAAGAAAAAAAAAAAAAAATATATATATATATATATATATATATACACACACACACACATATATATATATATATATATATATATATATATACACATATATATATATATATATATATTTTTTTTTTTTTTTTACTTTCAGTTTTCTAAGTTTTGTGAAAAATAACAACTTTTTGGGGGAGAGAGGCGGGTCTTAACCTGGGCCGGTCAGCTGCCAATCACAACGCCACGTAAAGAGACATCCAACCATTCACACCGACGGCTACTTGAATATTTTTGGACTTTAGGTGAACCTGGAGAGAATCCAGGCTGGAGAACATGGAGAGAACCAAGGTGGATATCGAGACTCTGCACAAAGCAAACCTGGTGTACCACAAAATCAGAATCTTGAACCCTCTCGCTGCACTGTGGTGCAAAAAAACCAAAACAAAAACAAATGAAACTCAAATGATCTCCTCAGTTTGTGATGTCAACATCTAATTCCTGGTTTTTCCATTGTTGAGGATGATTGCAATGGATTTCAAACAGGAAGTAACTCCCTCTCCATTCCAGAAGTAATGGATCCAACCAAACCGAACCAACTCCCCGGCTCCTCCAGGCTGCAGAACATCTGTCGGGCGTCCTGAGCTCCGCTGTCACGCTGAGATCTCGAGCTAACGAGGCCGTGAAAAGCAAGATCAGATCAAAAGTATTGATTTCACGCCAGCCGTTTCACACGACCCCTCAATCTGCGTTAAATCTTAATCCCGGGTTTAGACCAGGCAGCGCGGCCGTTATCCCGAATCCCACATAAATACCCACCAGCGCCAGCGGCCCTTGAGGACCGACACTATTTCCGATCGTCGACACGCTCAATCTGCCGCCGCACTGACAGGGACAAATTTACACGTCGTGTCGGCAGCGGGGCCGATCCCCGGTCCTCCTACCTGTCTTCGCGGCGAGTTTGAGATTCCCCGCGTGGCGGAAAAGGCGAAGACTTTGCTGCTCGGACATTTTAGGAGACACCTGTTTCCCGTCTCTGGGTCGGTGGAGCGGGGCCAAGATGGTGGCTACCGATCCGCGACGCCTCGGTGAAACCTTGGGAGGCTAAAAAAAGAAAGGTGGAATGTGCTGGTTTCATGAAAATGATCACGGCCCTGCTGCATGTAAATCCCATTTTCCTCTGTTTTCATGGTCCCTTGGATATTCCGATGTTTTGTTTTGAAGGTCAATTTTTTTTTTCCATTCGGATCTTTCACACGTGAGAAGCCTTGGTTTGTGTTTGGTGAGTCATAGTGACAGGTATTGGTGCTGAGCTAATTCTTTTCCAGCAACAGGAAACCTTTCTGGAACCTTGGCGCCGTAGAGCGAACACGTGGAACACTTATCGGAGAAGGGACGTGAATGGAGAGGTTGCTTGAGGAAAGAACCAAAGAATAGAAAGCCCCTCCGTGAGACCACGGTTAGCATCGATGCTAACATTGATCGAAATTAGCTGTTTTTTGGGTTTCAAAGGCAGGTGGACAAAAATTCAGACTTTTACCCCACAAAAAAGAGCTTTCTTTGCATTTATAAAGCAAGCCCCTGTCCTGGACAGCCGAGAAAACTTTGTTTCTATGCCGATGACTCTGCTTTGTATTCAAGAGCGTCACATCCCTTTTGTACGTGAATCAACATTTGTTTGCGCACTAATACATTTTTTGGGTCAGAAACTTTTTGCACCCTGCATTTAAGATGCATCACCATGGCAACCACCCTTGACCTACAGTTTTGCTGATGACCCGGATCAAAAGCTCAAATTGAGCCCCCCCCCCGGTATTATGAAAGTCAACCCGACTTTATCCGTCCTAGTAATGAGCGGAGCGCAGGCTGATGCTTCTGGGACTCAAGTTGAGATTCAACACCTCTGTCAACTCTCCAGCGGCCCAACAACATCACTTACCCCCCTACCCCCAGTGTGTGTGTGTGTGTGTGTGTGTGTGTGTGTTTGTGTGTGTGTGTGTGTGTGTGCGCGCGCGTGGACCCACATCTTATCAACAACAGGAAGCCGTCCAACAAAGCAGCAGGATGGTGATAACTTTATGAGATTATCAGAAGAATTGCATTTTAAAAAATGAAGTACACCTCTTGTTATGGCAGTCCTTCACTTTTTTTTTTTTTTTTTTTTCACTTTTTTGAATAAAGTGTAATTGCACATCCACTGAAGTAGTTGGCAGTGGCGGTCTCATTGTCAGACTTTGCGCAGGGAATATTAGCTCTATGGTGTTTTTTTGCACCAAGCAGGCGATATGAATAGCTGTAAACAAACCCTCAAGAGACAACATGATATTATTTTGAACAGGGATGAAAAGAAAAGCGGAGAGAGGTGAAGATAATGAGACAAAAGAAAGTCACCCAAAAGCTAAGACATGGAAATATGACGAAGTGTATGTAGCGCTTGGCTTCACTGTGACTACAGCGGGACACGAGGAAACTTAACACTTAAAATCTTACTGTTACAGACTTAAAACAATGTTAATAAAGTTATTCTTTGTTGTAAATTGAACTATACTTCTTTCTTTTTTTTTTTTTTTAATGTTAATACGGATATAATTTTATGCAGAGGTGTACTTATAACAATTTTATAGACAAATTATATTATTTACAGTCGCGGCGGAGAGAGTGGGGGGGGCGTGAATTGTTTTCCTTTTGCTGGGGGGGCATAACAGAAAGTAATTGAGAAGCACTGTGTTATGGTGACACAGGTAAGAGCGTCAAAAGTTGGCGGAGCTAGTCGGCAATGAAGTAGTGGGAGTTTGAACAGTGATGCACAGTCTACAAGGATAAAGTAAAATACTATGCAAATGGTGATTAATCCTTTGACGGGGTTGCCGAACCTCGTGTACAGAGGAGCTTGTCCATTGCTAAAGATGAAAATAACTTGAGCAACAACTTCCCAAAGGCTAAATAGCGTATACAGATGAAGGAGGTCGACCCCATCCCAAACATATTCAAACACCTGGAAACCAACCATCAGCACAACTGCTGTCGACAGCCAATGAAAAAGAGGAGGTGGGACACAGGAAGTAGCTTCAGAGGGAAATGACAAAGAGAAATTGGACTACACTAATGGAGGACAGGGCAAAGAGCTACGCTAACAGCCATATCCAGACGTTTGTCGGCCATGTTTGTTTACATAAACAGTCGCTCTCATGATCTTCAGTTGGTTTGACCAACCAGTCGGGTTATCGTGAGCTCTGAGTCTGTTCAGCATCGGTAACCATGGTGACAGTTGCGCAGTCCTTCCCTAGCGAGTGATAATCTGACGACTGAGCAACAATTTAGCCAGAAATGCAACAGTGTTGTCTTGTAACATGACCCTCCATTGCTCTCTGGTGGGAAACACTCAAATTACAACATATATACATGGATGAAAAAAACGTAAAAAATGACCAAATAAACAAATTAAATTAATGAAAAATAAAAAAATAATGAAATAACTTCATTTCAAAGAGGAATTTCTTCAAAGTGTCCCCACAGAGGAAGAATCGGGGTGGTGCCAGGCACCGCTGGTCGAGGTGGACGGAGCCCCAGTCAAAAAAAAAGGCACTGAAGCCTGTGTGTGTGTGTGTGTGTGTGTGAGGCCCAAATGAAGACGAATTGGGGGGGTTAGTGGATAATAAATGGGCCAGATCTCTGGTTCTGTCTCCTGGAGAATCCAACAAAAAAAAAAGAAGTCCAGATTTATCTTCCGTCCCTCTTTGTTGTGTCCTGTTGGCCACCCAGGGACGGGGATTCTCCAGAGGTGGAAAAAGGCCCAATGAGGAATGAAGCTGTCGTTGGGAGGAAAATCCCCGAAACTAAAAAAAAAAAAAGACAAGATGGAGTGAAGAACGTCTTTTGAACTTCGATGTTTTTTTGTTGTTTTTTTTTTTTTCCACTGTGGTGTCACAAGGATGCGGTGCGGCGCCAGGAAGTGACCTCCCTCCTTCACAAATTGTCATAAAATCAAAGCTACCATTTTTTATTTGCAAAAAAAAAAATCTGCATTTCAAATAAAATAATCCAATCCTGACAGGGGCTCGCTGGTCCTCGGCAACTTCATTCTCAGTTAAACGTCTTAGGTACCATTGTTGTCATTCCCGTGTCTTGTTAGCGCAGTGCACAACCACACACACACACACACACACACAATCGTGCACGGAAACACACGTGCACACGCCCCGCCTGCTGACAGGTGGTGTCTGTAACAAGCGAACAGGTGCCGCTTTGTGGTTCTGCCAAGAGACAACAAGCTAAAGAGGGAGGAAAAAAAAAAGAAGAAAAAAAAAGGAGAAGAAGGAGGAGGCGAAGCGGCGTCGGCGTCCATGTCCCGCTAATTAGCACGCCGGCGCTTTGTTGATCATCAGAGACCGACGTTTAGTTAAGAAGCTCGGCTCCTGAGCTCCGGCTTTGCAGTTAAAACAGAGGTATTTACCCCCCCTTCTCTCCACCACAACTGCCAGTCAGAGACTTCACACACGTCTTCCTTACCTCTGAACATTTGCCGCCAATCTTTATCATTATTATTGGATTTTCAATCATATCTTGCTTGAATAAAAAAAAAAAAAAAAATCATTTGATCAATTTTCCTATTTTTTCCTACTATTTTTTTAATAGATAAAGAATAATCGTCTGATTAGGTTTAAGTGAAATTATTTTGGAGCAAACCACTGCTAATTTCGGGGGAGCTCCGTGGGGTCGGAAGACGGTGGGAAAGGCCTACCGCGCGAGTCGGTTTCGACCAATCGGATGGGTTTGTTTGTGCGGCCGTGGATGTAGATGGTGGCGTTCTCCGTTCTCACAGGGGGGGGGAAACTTCACGTACGAGCGCGGATGATGAACGAGGCTCGACCTCCCGGGGCGGCGGTGCTGGCCCCCGACCGGAGGGGACTGGAATAATAATCCCCAGATTGGGATCGGAATCAGAAGGGAGGGGGGGAATAATATACAACAATCTGAGGCACGGCTCATTAATCCTGGCCCATCCACCTTGGGGGGCTGGAGGGGGGGAAGGGGGTGAAGGGGGAGGGATGGAGAGAAAAAGAGAGAGAGAGAGAGTGAAGAAGGGAAGCAGAAGATGACAAAGAAGATGAATAATGCAGGTAAAAAAGAACAGGAAGATGGAGATGAAGATTTTTTTCCAGTCAGCAGCAGCTCGTCTGGATTCAGTTGCACGTCACCTCCGGTTAATGCTCACAAACGTGGTTTTGTTTCAGTTTTCCGATAATCATTTCTGCTGATTGATTTTCTTGATGTTACCTCTGAAGACAACACATCCTGGGATATTGCGGAAAAAAAAATTATTAAAAATTATAAATGACCAAATAATCAAGAAAAAATGCAGTAATTATAATTTTTCAAGAAAATTATTAACGACTTTTCTGAAGTGATTCAATCGTGAAAAAATGCAGTAAATTCACCCCTCCCTCCCAAAAATATTAAAAATTGGAATCTAGTTTTAAATAAAGGAAAATAAACAAGTGTAAAACATCATATAAAAAGCATCCGGAACACTCCTGAAAATGACACTTGTAGTAAAAAAAAACCTTTTTCAAGTTGTAACTTTCAAAATAAAATGCTTATTTTTAATTTTTTTTCCAAACAAAATATCCCATTGGGTGAAACTGTATTTGCGAGGGGCGAGATTATTGCCAGATGACCGACGTGTCAAATTCCGCCGCCTGTAAACACAATGTTATCTATCATGTGACTTTTAAGCACCCGACCGCCCCCCCCCCCCCCCCCCCCCCGGACGGGTTCAGGGCCGCGGGCAGAACCTGCCGTCTGCGGTTTGCTTAGACTAAGAAGCTGCTAAAAGCCGGGGATCAATGGGGCGGGAGAATCAATCAGGATCATCTGTGTTTACACAGGTCTGGGTGGTGGACGGCGGGGCGGGTGGGGGATTACATCACCGCTCCTGGAATGGCGCGGCAGGAACGCCCGGCCATCAGAACAGCGGGACCCGCTGTTTGCAGAGGAGCCGCCGAGGGTTTGGGCCCTGGGATCTGGCTTCCACAGACAATTAGGCCCCGTAATCCAGCACCGGCCGCGAGCTAATCATTCTCAAACAGAGGACCTGGGGTGGGGACAATGAGGGATAACTGCGACTGGATGCAAAGATCAAAACCGCTAATAACCGCCGCCCCGAACTTCTGCTCTGATGTGTCAACCATTCTGAGTCCCTGGAAAATTTAAATAAATGCTCTGTGCGTGCGTTGGTTATTTTACCCCTAGAATAATAAACATGGCCGCTGCATCACCGCTAGAGGGGCGACTTCATCTGAGTAATAAATTTGACCTAATTTGGAAAACCCCACCGCCTACACACACACACACACACACACACACACACACACACACACACACACACACACACACACACACACACACATACACACACAAGCGACATCTTTGACCTTTGTCCTTTTTGGGAGAGGTTTCAGATTTCAACCAGGACACAAGAGGGCGCTCATCATGCCTTCTTGCAGTTGAAGCGTTTATAGCGCGAACTGAATTTCTGTTTTTTTTTTTTGTTTGTTTTTAAATAATGCCAGCCAGTAGTTTTATTTTTATAACACGTCAACGGCGGCATCAACACTGACTCGGGTCACATGATCCGGACTCTTTTTGGATTCCTCACAAAGCTTGGACGCCTGCCTCATCCAGACTTACGAAGGCCGGTCCTCATACTCCGAGTGGAACAAAATTCGGAGTATTCCGATGGATCGGAGGTGCGACATTTAGAAAACCTCGCCCCGCCCAAGGCAAAGAGGAGGAATAATTTTTTAAAACCTCGAGAGAGCCATTACATCAGTCATATTCGAGGACACCTGTTGCATTGATAAACATATTTGTCCGATTTCTGCTCGATAAACCTCATCCGGATGATTTGCGTTGCTTTTGCCGCTCTCCTTACTATTTTCTCTCAGCCGAACTACGATCTCACGCATCAAGGTATTTCCAAAATGTGATTTTTGCCACTTCCGGTGGATTTCAACTCATCTAAAGATGCAGTGAAATGCAAAATAAGAATAAATATACTGAATGGAAACAAAAGGGAAGACAGTCCTTTAACAAGCCAATGAACCAGTGAGCTGGTTTAAAAATCTGTCTCATCGGTAAAGATTTTTATTCATGTGAACCGTTATTTTATTCTATTCAATATGAACAGAGAAGTACACTTGTTGTGACTTGAAAGAGTGCAACTTTCTTTTTTTAATTTTCATTTTTAATATTGAAATGAAATCACTTGCAAAACCAGTTCAAAACAGAATTTCGCCCCGATTTTTTTTTTCTTTTTTCTTTTTAACAATGGAGTGGTAGAAGTTTATTTACAGGTGTTGATTAGTTGTGTTCACGGTTTGTAAAAAAGGAATCTTGGAGGACGATTTTTAGGGATTTCCTGCATTTCGGAGACGTCCCAAATGTGGACATCAAAGGGATGAAATTCAATAATTTAATGTTATTAATTAAATTTAATTAGAACCAGAAACGCAGAGTAATGCTAGTCCTGCAGTCCTAACGTAACGTGAGATAAAAACTTTTATTTTTACCTTCCCACTTTGCAAGATTTTGCTAAAGTTTTGCAAAATCGATTTTTTTTTTTTTTTTAATTTTTCTTTCTGGTATTTTTTTTTGCAGCGCACACACATTTCATGCAATGGTGAGCGGGCAGAACAATGCAAGAAATGTCGGTATTTTACCTGAAAAAAACGACTTTTGCAAGACATCACAAAAAGAGCATTGTTCTTCTGGCTCATCGAACAAGGACTAGCATAATTTAATGTTCTATAATGATATTATCCTACCTTAAACTCTGTGTTGGTCAAGTAAGTTATTGAATGAACTCTCACCTTGTCTCTCTTCATCCACATCATGTCCTCATTTAGGACGTCTCTGAAATGCAGGAAACGCTCCAAAATCACCTCCATGATTCCATTTTTACGAACAGTGAACACAACTAATCAACACTGGTAAAAAAAACTTAATAATCTTCTCCAAATCCATGCCTGTGTCTGTTGTGTCTTCGCTCTGACCATAAAGTAGAGGAACATTGCTCTTAACGTAAACAGTTCTGCAAAATCTTGTCAGTTTGTCTTTTTTTTTACAAAAATCTTTTTTTTTAATCCTCAAAAAATCATCCCCAAATAAGGGGCTCAATAATTTTTTTGGTTGGAATTGAATTAAATGTTATTATTATTATTATCATTATTTTTTTGCAGCGATGGTGAGTGAGCGGGCAGACCACTGCAAGAAACGTCGGTGTTTTTGGATGTCGATTTTGTGGAGAATAAAAAGCCATAGATGAAAGTTTGTTTTCACTGTGCTCTCTCTCTCTCTCCCTCCCTCCCTCCCTCCACGGGAGGCTGCCGGACGGATCAGATGATCAGGTGGACCGGAGCCCATAAATACGGCCGCTACTCGCCGGCGCAGCAGCGCTCCAACTCCGGGAGACTCCCCGCTCTTCCCCGCGGCTACTTCCGGTGGGATTTTTCTTTTTTTTTTTATATTTCATTTGTATTTTTTTAATTGTCCCAGGAACTTTCAGTTGTTAATCGACACCTATCCGGAGGAAGAATCCCCAACCGGGACAGTCCGTCGGAGCGATGCCGGCCGGTGCGTAAAAAATGCCCGCGTCCTGGCGCGGACGGTTCCCCGGGAGGAGCGCACCGCATCCCGGCGACGAGACCCGGGCCGGAGTGCGCCTCGTCCGGCGCCGGGACGCGCACCGGCCGCTTCTAAGAACCTCCACATCCCGCCGCCGGGGGACCATGCGTCGCACGCCCGGGCCCGGAGGTCAACACCGGCGCGGGGCGCGTCCACGCCAGCGAGCATGAACCTCCCGCTGCGGCTCCTAGCGCTGGCGCACGTCCTGTGCGCGGCCGCGGCGGCGGCGAAAGCGGGAGTCCGTCCGGGGCGCAGGACCTGCAGGCTCTACTGCAGGGTCGGCATCGGCTTCCACCTCCAGATCCACCCGGACGGACGCGTGAACGGCAGTCACGAACCGGACCCGCACAGTAAGTCCCGCACGTCGCGCTCTCACGCCGCCGTCGTGAACGCGCACAAGCGAACACGCGCGGGCCGACCGGAGGAACTCGTGGTTTCGAATGTCCCGTTCGGTCGTCGGTGTCCGGACCGCGCATGCGTGATTCGCGGAGGGGCGCACTTAACGGGCGTCTGACCCGGTGAAATGTGCACGTCGGCTGCACGTGCTCGTGTGTCTCCCGGGATGTTGGCAGGTAGGGGCTATTTGTGGACGCAACAGGTGCGGGGTTGTTTATCATAAGGCGTGCACGCACTGACACGCACAAATCACCCGGGCTGTTGTGACAGCCTCAGCAGCCCGGTGATGCAAGAAGGTTGCGGGTGCAGATCGCGTGGTCGACTGTGTTCTCTGCGTGGTCGTGTTCATGCGTTCCATGTTCTCCTTCCTGTGTTCCCCGTGTTCTTCTTCATGCATTTTCCATGTTCTCCTGCATGCTTTCCCCATGCTCCCCTTCACACGTTCTCCGTGTCCTCCTTCATACATTCCATGTTCTCCTCATGTGCTCCCCATGTTTTCTTTCACGCTTTCCACATTCTCCTGCATGCTTTTCCCATGTTCTCCTTCACGTGTTCCCTGTGCTCTCCTTCATGCGTTCTCCGTGTGCCCCTTCACGCGGTCCATGTTCTCTTTCATGCGTTCTCCATGTTCTCGTGCATGCTTTGCCCATGTTCTCCTTCAGGCGTTCTCTATGTTTTCGTTCACGCGTTCCATGTTCTCTTTCATGTGTTCCATGTTCCCCTTCACGCGTTTCATGTTCCCGTTCACGTGTTCTCCGTGTTCCCCCTCATGCGTTCTTCGTGCCTTCCTTCATGTGTTCCATGCTCTCCTTGGCATGTTTCATGTTCTCCTTCTCGTGTTCCACGTTCCCCTTCAAGCGTTCTACCTGTCTTCCCTCATGTGTTCCATGCTCTCCTTCACGCGTTCCATGTTGTCCTTCACGTGTTCCATGTTCTTCTTCACACGTTCCATGTTCCCCCTAACGCGTTTCATGTTCCCCCTTCACGCGTTCCCCATGTTCCCCTTCACGCGTTCTTTGTGTCTTCCTTCATGTGTTCCATGTTCTCCTTCACCCGTTCCATGTTCTCCTTCATGCATTCCATGTTCTCCTTTACGTGTTCCACGTTCCCCTTCACGCGTTCCATGTTCCCCTTCACGCATTCTCCATGTCTCCCTTCACCCGTTCCATGTTCTCCTTCACCCGTTCTATGTTCTCCTTCACGTGTTCCATGTTTCCTTCACGTGTTCCAAGTGCCCCCTTCACCCGTTCCCCACGTTCCCCTTTACGCGTTCTCCGTGTCCTCCTTCATGTGTTCCATGTTCTCCTCCATGCGTTCCCATGTTCCCCGGCACACGTTCTCCGTCTTTCCTCCTGCAGGCCAAACCAGTCAGAAGGTTCACTGAGGGCTCTGAATGGTCTGCAGGTGTTGATGTTGGACAGGTCCTCATTCCAATGTGCAACAAATAGAGAATTTTGTCGCATACTCACGCATTAGAATAAACAGTATAAATGTAACTAAACTGAACCAAATGTAAAATAAATGCAACGACTCCTTAATGTTAAATAACTGAATTGATTACTCATTCCAATCCAAAATGTTACATGTGCATTTGCATAGATGTGAATACATTCTGCTGCCATTGAAGTTTGGCTTTTAATTTTTGGACAAATTGTTGTATTTCTGGAAGGCTAACTTTAGCATACTTAGCGCCGTGTTTGGTGTAAAATGCTGTCTGTACTCTTTGACAACCGACGCCGCCTCATCACGCAAAAGACATACTGTTTTTTCTCCTTAAGGAACAAACATGTGGCCGTCTTCCCATCTTTCTCAAAACAGCCTTCCAACTGCATCAACTTTTCTCTTCCTGGACATTTGAGGATCATTTGTATTTCTCGATTCCAGCTGTTGAAAGTGGCATTAATGTGGATACACTGCAATTTAACGGTGGGATGCCGTTGCTTTGTGGAAAACATGATCGACATCAATTGTGGGAAATGTAGTTTATGGTCAATGCACACGTTTGACTTATTTTTTATAAGACAATCAGACCTTTTAAGACGTTTTTGTGGGCCACATAAATAAACGTGGCGGGCCACATTTGGCCCGCGGGCCTGGAGTTTGACACGTGATCTAAACCTAATAAATAAAAGTAGAGGTTTTATTTTCCGCATCTTTCTGTTGGAAATGAAAAACTGCGCTCCTTCAATGACACTTCAGCAGGTAAAAAAGATGCTCGTCCTTTTCGGGAGTAAAAACGTGTCGGACTTGTTGGTTGTCTGGATCGGTGGCTGCGATTGACAGCTGAGCGTAGCTAGTTAAACCCCGCCTCTCAGCAAAATGACAGCTGCGATAGGCTCCGCCCCCTCCACGAAGACGTCGAGACAATGGATGGATTGAATTTTGAGAGTATTATGTTTACATCCAGCAAGATAGAGAATATCTAATGTGAGAGGGGGTGTGAGGAGAGGCCATGACAACAAAACCCTGTTGATGAAAGCGCGCCGGCCGCCGGGAGCAGTGCGCGTCCCATCCGTCATCCTGTCAGCGGTCAGCGACATCCAGGCAACGACAGGCGGCTAAAAATACACGCCGCCGGCCGTCAATCACGACTGCCCGTCTTCTGTCCTCCCAGGTGTCCTGGAGCTCTTTGCGGTTTCTCAGGGGGTCATCGGCATCAGAGGGGTCTACAGCAACAGGTTCCTGGCCATGAACGGACGAGGGCGGCTCCACGCCACCGTGAGTATCCTCGTATTACCAGACCCTGGCGCTCACCGCACATCCGACGGCAATCCCTGAGTGTTTGCATGGCTGAGATTACGCACTGTTGTCAAGCTAATTCCACCCCGAGCATCATCGCTACAAGAGGGCGCTGCAGGCTTCTCTCCCCTGACCTGGTGTTGAGCTTAAGGTTCTGCACACTTTGTTAACCAAATGAAAAACCAAAAAACCAAAATATCTCACTTAAATCACCAAAATGAATGTTGCTTCAAGAATTAAGTGAGAAATCAGCTAAAAAAGTAAGGGTTTCAGTCAGATTTCCAAAAGAAATAAGTATAAACAAAGAGCATTAACTGTAAAGTGAATTATCATGTTTAAACCCACTGTTCTACATTCATAAGCTAGCAGATTTAGCCCGAATTAAGCTAGCAGAATAAGGTATCTGATTTACCCCATATTAAGCTAGCAGAATTAAGCTTGCAGATTTAGCCCAAATTAAACTAGCAAAATTAAGATAGCAGATTTAGCCCAAATGAGGCTAGCAGAATTTAGCCCAAATCAAGCTAGCAGAATTAAGCTCGCAAATTTAGCCCAAATTAAGCTATCAGAATTAAGCTAGCAGAGTCAGCCCAAATCATCAAAGGAAACTGTTTAAAAATAAATCTGAAAATAATATTAGCAGATGTCAATTTAATGCCATCAAAGGGACATCAATATGCCATCACAGCAGTAAATTTAACATCAAAGGTGACAACTAAACATCTAAGAGGTGCAGCTTTTACATCTTGAACATCAATTTAAAAACATTCCGATAAATGTTAACATTTACATCAATTTAACATCAAAGAGAAATAAAAGGCACCTTAACTGATGAACAGAGATTTAATCGACACCATAAAGATGTCAATCTAATGTCAGCTCAATTTGGCATCAAAGAGACAATATAATATAATTTTAGGCTGGACAAATCACAGTTTAACTAAACTAATTTTCCCCCAAAAAAAACCTACAGTTTAAGGAAACGCTACGGGTAGTAGGGATTCATCACTAGCCGCCTTGCAGCTAACTATTGACCGCCGCCGTTTGTCCCTGCTAGCTTCGGCAGGTGAACAGAGCCTAAATCAGCCAACCTTGCACGTTCTAGCGTTATGATGTACCATGGCTAAAAAAGTATGTAGCCATATTGCTCCAAAAGAACAACAAGCGTTGTCACTCCGGGTCGGTCAGAAACGAATATTCCAAGGTTGATGGGAAGAAAAAGTCTTATCGCTGAAAGAAATATCCCAGCAACCCCGTAATCTGACTTCTGAAGATGCTCCCTCTGACCTCCATCGGCTGCCGGTCGCGCCATAGAGTCGTCCCCGAAACCTTTGGCAGCTCCCCGTTAGCATGTGCTAATTGGACCAGTATATTAATCCCAGTCTGGGGCGGCTGATAACACTCAGCACTGGGAACCGAACAATGCATGCTGGGAGATTTCGCGCCCCCCTCTGCTTCTGCTTTTGGGATGCGGCGCTTTTCTTAGCGGTAGCGCGACTGTTAGCTCCCCTTCCGGCACGCGCCGCAGCCGGCTTAGACGGCGGCTGAAACGGGACGAGACCACGGGCGCTGGGACATCCCAGAGCCGGATGGACGGCAGCTGATAACACGCCACGGAGCCGAAGACCTAATCAGTTTGGCCCTGTCGGTTCAAGCGGCGCAGGGGTTTGAAACCCGCGTGATCGTCTCCGTTCGTCGTGCGCGATCCGGCTTGTCGGAAGCCAAACTCTGACTGCCCCCCGAAGTCAAACGCTGGCCATCTGTTGTTTCCGCTGGATTTGTAGTTACACGCCAATCTAAGGCCTATTTTTCGCTGCTGTCCGAGGCTGCTCGAAGGTTAGATAGGTAGCTAGAAGAATTTACTAATATCCAGGGGGAGACCAAATGGTCATAGCACCACGTACATCAAGAAACAATTATGTAAGAACAATTTAAATACAAAATAAAAAACATATTGCTCAGTTTTTCAGCAGACCTCTAGCTCCGCCCCCACATTACTTTAGCCAAATACAGATTATAGAGAATCCTTTGATATATAAAACAAAAAAAAAATAAAAACGCAGCAATTATATTATAACCGCTATTTTTAATTCCCTCTTTTCTGTATTATTTCCTTTTTTAACTTTTACTGTCCATTTTCCAGTAATTTTCACATTTTGTTGCCGCACATGCCTTTTTTTTCATTTATCATCGTCATTCGATGCATTCATAATTTTTTCTTAATTAAATAATTCGCATCTAACTTTTAGCCAAAATAATAACCATTAAAAAAATGTATATTTGATTTGTGTCTCATTTTTTTGTAATCACAGCCTGATTTCCCAGGAGTTCCATAGCCACTTCCAGACAAACTTTTAATGTAGTTTTTTTTTATTTTTTAAATAGGATATCTGACTGAGTTTTTTTTTCCGGTCCAGCAGTCTGGAACGGCGTCTTAACCCTGAGAGAAGAGACGCTCTGCTCATTTGCTTCAATAATTCATCAGGCCTGCACGTGTGGCCTGCGGGCGGCGCTGGCGGACTCGTACTATGAACATACAGTGAATCATGTGCCATTCAAAATCTATTTTGTCAAAATGAGTGTCTTGTGATGTAAATATATACACAAGCAAATATTTATATATATAGATATAAATAGATAGATACACACACGATCTATTATATTCAATACTCGGGGTCTTTGCAAAGGTCAATTTATGGTAAGGGTGGGCAATTATTTCAGCTGGCGGGCCAGATTTCTTATTTAATTTTTATGCGCATGCCAACAAGGTATCATGTGAATTGAACAAAATGAAAATTGCAATTAAAATATTGACATTTTTCAGCATTTTATTTCAACTTTAGAATCATGAATGATCATATAAATGTACTGGCATAGTTTTGTTTGTAATCATTCATTTAAAATTAAACCAAAGGAGAAAATAAAGAGTTTCTAAATTCAATATTAATTGAAAATACAAAGAAAATAGTTTGGCGGGCCGGATAAAATAGCAAAAGGGACCGGGTCAAAAATGACCAGGTCTGGTTTATGGACGTGTTTTTTTTTCACTGCCCAAAGAACGGCGTTTTCAGAAAATGTTATGCGTGCCGGAAACACAAGTTTGAACTTTCTCCTCCGATGTCCAGCTCAATTGTACCAGGAGAAAAAAAAAGTGAATCCTAATGCGCCTGCTGACACGAATTTCAGCTTATGAGGCAATCACAACATTCTCCCGGAGCGAGCGCACAATGCTACAGCCATCATATTTTGCAGGTCGCGTGTATCTGAGCACACACACACACACACACTAACACACCACGCACTCCCCATGGGAGGGTCCTGGGAAAAAGTGAATCTCCTTGATTGGTGCCAGAGGCGGTGTGGTCCAACTGATCACCGGGGCGACAACCCGGCGCGATGTTTCCCGACCACCTTTCAAGGCAGAAGCCGAGGAAGCCGTCTGAATCAGGAAGCTGTGACTGGCATGTTTACCGTGGGCCGTAATGGCATAATTTTCCGCTGTTCTGCGCTCATTAGTTGAGCAGAACCGTTTGTTTTCTTTGAGGAAGGCGTGGAAGTTTAACAAAAACGAGTCCCGCAATGGAAGCCTTTCGGCGGGTTTGTTTTTTTTACGTTCCCGAGAGCACGTCCACTTTCCCACCGTGTCGTTCAAGAACAAAAAAACAAGGAAGCCTCCCGATGTTTGCTCATCAGACACCAGGGAGACGGGCCATTACTTCTAATTAACAAGGATTTCATTTAAAAATGAAAATGGTGGAAGATGGAACGAGGGGGTAACAGAGGTCAACCAATCACGTCACAGCAAGAAGGTTCTTGTTTCTAATTTGTTAGCCGACCAGCTTCTCAAGCCCTCTCCAACTTTTTCAGACTCTCCAAAAATGGATTGACAGCTGCTGACCATCCGGGTTAAGCCCCGCCTCTCAGCCCTTCCCCTGCTGTGATTGGCTCCAATCAGAGGCTCCCTGGGAGCAGGATACAGCATTTTGATCATTAATTTATGTCATACATTTTTTACTTTTTGGAATATTTTGATATATTTTTTTTAACTTTTCAAGAATGATTTATTGAAATAATTACAATTATAGCCATTCCAAATATGGATGAATATCCTTATAATTTAATACTGTCTCAGCACTTTAAGCTACAAGAATTCCAAAATTCAAAAATAAAAAACACTGCCCCTCTTGACTCTATGAACAGGATTGTAGATACTGAATAAATATTTCAGAATCAAAACTCAATGCAATTTTATCAGTCCATCCTGAAATGTAAACGTTTCACTGGATGCAACCAAAACGGTCAGCGGGTTCATTGAAATGTAATGAAAAAAATTCTCCAAAATTGTGAATGAGAGGGTGAATGGCTGGAGGTTTCATTGAACTACATTGCAATTGGCAGCTGACCTAACCCCGCCACCGGCCCTGAAGATCAGCGCTAGATAGTGACTTGATGTCACAATAAAACAGGCACCGCGTTACTGCGAGGACGATAACGGTATTTCGAGGACAAGAAGAAGAGCAAAGCATCCTTATCAACAAACAAAACCAACCCAGTTCACCAACAAGGATTTTTGTTCTGCGCCGCTTAAGGATCTAAGAAATTCTTTTGCTTTTTCTAAAACAATAATCGTTAAGCATAGATCGCTTTCCAGTCAGGCAAAGGACGGTTGTCCGAACACAGTAAAGAATTTCCACCGTATGCGCCATCTTGTCGTCGGCACCTACCTGGGCTCGTCTTGCAGAATAAATGTGGTCGTCTGTGCAGGGGGTGGGTGGGGGGGGTCTGCCTGAGGTCCATCTTCCTGTTCGGACAGAGAAACGAGAGGTTTTTACTTCTTGTTTTCAGATTTTATCCCCCATTAATTCTCAGTCTTCTTCCCATCGTCTAAAAACAGTCGTTAGTTCACTGACGACTAAATTGTTCATATGAATGAGAGGGTGAATGGTTGGGTGTCTCTATAGGTGGCCCTGTGATTGACAGGTGACCTGTCAGGTCAACCCCCCTAAAATTTCCTCCGATCCCCCCAATGACAGCTGGGATTGGCTCCTGCTCCAGCGCAACCGAGCGTGCACGGGTTCTAGATATTGAATGAAGGATTTCGCATCAAGCAGCAGCTGGTCTGGAGCTTCTGAGACACCCCGGAGGGGGAAAAAAAATAAATTAAAAATGAAACGACTGATTAATGTTTAGGAATTCACACGAAGACTTTGAGAAGTTCCCAAAATCTGGAAGACATTGCCCAAGATAGTTGGAGAGAATCCAGATTTCCCAAAGATCTGTAAGAAACTGCCTAAGATATCACCTCCAGTCATCCTGAAATCACCCAACAATTTCCAAGATTAGAGAAATGGCAAGAAATAAGCAAACAAATAAAAATTAGCTGTATTTATCGTAATTTCCGGACTATTGAGTGCACCTGTAATATTCATCATAGTTACTCTTTAACTGTGAGTGACGGAAACTGAAACAAAAATCCAGAAAATCACATTGTATGATTTTCAAGTAATTTATTTTCATTTTATTGCATTTTATTTGATCACCTACCAACAAGTAAGAATTGCAGCTCTCACAGACATATTAGTTCCTCTTTAAGAAGCCCTCCTGTTCTCCACTCATTAGCTGTATTAACTGCACCAGTGTACAACTGTACACACACTCAAACAAACTCCAACCTCTCCACAAATGCCAAGCCAGAGAGCTGCGAAAGGACATCAGGGATAAAACTGTAGACCTGCACAAGGCTGGGATGGGCTACAGGACAAAAGGCAAGCAGCTTGGTGAGAAGGCAACAACTGTTGGCACCATTATTAGAAAATGGAAGAAGTTCAAGATGACGGTCTATCTCCCTCGGTTTGGGGCTCCATGCAAGATCTCACCTCGCGGGGCTTCAATGATCATGCAGAAGGTGAGGGAGCAGCCCAGAACTACACGGCTGGACCTGGTCAATGACCTGAAGAGAGCCAGGACCACAGTCTCAAAGGAAACCATTAATAACACACTACGCCGTCATGGATTAAAATCCTGCAGCGCACGCAAGGTCCCCCTGCTCAAGCCAACACCTATCCAGGCCCGTCTGAAGTTTGCCAATAACCATCTGGATGATCCAGAGGAGGAATGGAAGAAGGTCATGTCGTCTGATGAGACAAAAATAGAGCTTTTTGGTCTAAACTCCACTCGCTGTATTTGGAGGAAGAAAAAGGATGAGTACGACCCCAAGAATACCAACCCCAACCGTGAAGCATGGAGGTGGAAACATCATTCTTTGGGAATGCTTTTCTGCTACTGCACCGTATTGAGGGGAGGATGGATGCGGCCATGTATCGCAAGATCTTGGCCAACAACTTGCTTCCCTTGATAAGAGCCTTGAAGACGGGTCGTGGCTGGGTCTTCCAGCATGACAACGACCCGAAACTCACAGCCAGGGCAACAAGGGATTGGCTCCGAAAGAAGCATCTCAAGGTCCTGGAGTTGCCTAACCTGGTCAAGAACTACAGGAAATGTCTGATCTTTGTTATTACCAGCAAAGGTTTCTGTACCAAATATTAAGTTATGTTTTTCGGATGTATCAAATACTTATGTCATGCAATAAAGAGTAAAATAATTACTGAAAAGTCATACAATGTGTTTTTCTGGATTTTTGTTTTAGATTCCGTCACTCACAGTTTAAGAGTAACTATGATAAAAAAATTAGACCTCTACATGCTTTTGCAAGTGGGAAAAGCTAAAAAAAAACAGCAGTGTATCAAATACTTGTTCTCCCCACTGTATGCGTACATATATAGGCCACACTCATCTATAAGCCACTGGTGTCCACGTTGTACCATATTTAGTAAATTTCGATATTTACACAGAAATACAAATATATATATATATATATTTTTACTTTTAATTAAATACATATCAGTAACATCCATAAATATGAACTGGAAATGCTTTTTTTCCCCCTGAACAGTCCCTAAAACACAGCTGATGAAAAAGATTAATAATAAAAAACAGGGAAAAGTCCATCCATCCATTTTCTATCCCCTCTTCCTCCAGGCTATCTTCGTGTTCCTCCTGCGCACTAAAAACTTTTCAGGCACATTTCGGTGTCTGATTTGAAAAGCCTAAGAATTTCACGGATGTGACAAGGCAGCAAGAAGCTTGTTAGCCCCCCCCCAAAAAAATTAGCCCCATCAATATTTACGCAGCAGTGTTCAAAGCATGTGAAAAAAAGTTGGGGCTCACAGTCCGGAAATTACAGTAGAAGTTTTTGCAACAATTGGTTTGGTTCATTGAGGTGTTTCCACCCCAGTTCGGAGCCTTCGGAAAGGGAGCGCGCATGTACGTGCACCTCCCCGGCTCATCTCAAGTCATGATTGGAAATAAGGGCTGGACTGGAAAATAAAACAAAATTATTTTTGTTTGTTTTATTACAAAAATTAAGATTCAGGAAGTTAGTGGGGGATTCCCATTCAGAATCAAGCTGAAAGGCTTCTTCATCAAAATCAATGGAAAATTAACTCTGCCTTCTTTCTTCCAGGACGTGTTTACGGACGACTGTAAGTTCAGGGAGCGTTTCCAGGAGAACAGCTACAACACCTACGCCTCGGTGGTGCACCGCAACCATCGGACCGGTCGCGACTGGTTCGTGGCGCTCAACAAGAGGGGGAAGGCCAAGATGGGCTCCAGCCCGCGTGTCAAATCCCAGCATGTGTCCACCCACTTCCTGCCGCGGGCCAGCCCGCACGATGCCGGCCAGCGGGGCTTCACCGTCGCCGGCCGTGGCAAAGATAGCGAGAGGATGGCCCCGCCCGCTCCGCCCGGACCCACCGCGGTCCGGGCGAAGCCCCACGTCGGCATGGCGACCAGAAAAGTCAAATACTGGCCGAAGTACCGATTCGGGTAGAGGCGGGCGCGGTTTCCGGGGACGCTGCGTGTGACGGAACCGCCTCCTCGACAATCACCTTCTCAGCATTCCGGGTTTCTGCGACGAAAAAGGGCTGGCAGAACAAACCGCGGAGCGTTTCTCCGTCAACGCGACGGACCTCGGTCCGATGTCGTCTCTCCAAGGGACGTTCCCATCTTGACTCGGTTCTCCTCAGCAGAGGACCCAGTGGGGTGAGAGAAACGAAATCAAGATTCGGAGCTTTTGTCCCGGACGTCTGGCGGGCACAGGATTTATTTTGAGTTTCACAGGAAAACAAAGGGGACGCTAACTTGACATAGCGCAGCAGGTGATGAGGGTTACTTGGCAAACGTGGCGTTAATAAAGAAAATAGAAAATTTCAAAGTACTCAAAAAATATGAATATAAATAAAATTCAATGGGCCGAAATTAAAGTCCCCCCCAAAATAGACGATGACGCTGTAAAGGGGTGAGATATTGGCTCTGTTGTGATTTTGATTGATGTTTGGACTACAAAGATGGAGGAGTTTTGTAGTTTTTTTTTTTTTTTTTTTTTTTTTTTAAATGAACCTAGCTAACCAGCGCTCGCTCAGGGACTGCAGAGAAATGTCTCCAGCTCATCTTGTTCTTTTGATACCTAAAGGGAGTTTGCTTTCTATTTTGTTTTCAGGACATTGTGCCTCTTTTCGCTCCTTTTTATGGTCAAGATTGCCACTGTCGCCTCACAACAGGAAGTTTGCCGGTTCTAATCCAGTGTTGAACCAGGTTAATGTGTGCTATGTGTGCTTTTTCCATGTTCTCCATCCCCCTCCCACAGTCCAAAAACAGCAGATTCACTGACTATACGTCAGGAGTTTTGCAAAAACCAAATCCTTGTTAAAATCCCATCATCCACAGTGAGTCTAATTAGAAGTGAATTATAAACTTTAAAGAACTCATTGCTTTGTAAATCTACAAACATGATTTTATATACACATGTGTGTGTATATGTATCCCCCCCCCCCCCCCCCCCACATCCATATATATATCAGGGATCCTTGAGTCATGTCAGGATTCCGTTCCTACGGCGCACGATTTTTGGCGTAAGTCGGAACTCCCATACCAGCAAAAAGTTTCTAAAAATAAACAAAAGAAAGAAAGCGAATGTAGCGCAATCCAACACGGCGTACAACCGGAGAATGTACACAAAGCTGTCTTCCTCGTACAGACCTCGTGAAGACGTCTTTGTCCGCTCTGTTTGCCAACGAGTTCCCGTTAAATTTGTTTTAACGTTGCAATGACGAAAGACATTCTAAATACATATATGTATATATCCATAAACATATACATGGACACGCGCACAAACAGTATGTGCTAAGCTGCTGTTCAGACACAATGCTTTGAAACAAAGTGTATCCCTTACAGACATACAATTGTTGGACTAACTGCCCCCCCAGGCAACTACATTACAGATAATGGCGGGCAAAACGAGGCCCAGCTCTCCCAAGAGCCCCAGCGACCCTCCCAACCCCCCCAAACCGATCCAACAAATCCTGTCCTGGACAGCTGTGAGGGATCAAGGAGAAAAATGTCAGTCAAAACTATCATTTTAGCCCCCCCCCCCGTGAAAAAAAAATCCAGAGTCACGACCTTGCGGTCCACCCCCCTCCGTAGAGGATCCCTTCAACGTCGTCGAAGCGGGGATAAAGACGCCGAGGGAGAATCTGTGTTTTGGGGGAAGGTTGAAAAGCCGGAGGTGTATCGGGTGGCAAACAGCCGGGGGAAGGCTGCGTATCTCTGAGGGGGAAAAGGGGGGGGCGCTCCACCTACCCCCCGTGAAATACAAATTAAGCCTAACCTGTCGCTTTAATTTGCGGGTTAGAGTCGATACCGCAGGATCAACCCCGAAGTGCAACATAGTCACATGGTCTGGTCTAAGCACTGGATGACAGGGGACAATAACTTGTCCTTGTTTTGGGGCTGTCCGGCACAACCTAGCCCGCGGCAGCAGCTGGTCGAGATCGGCGCAACCAGAGGAATCGCATTTCTTTTGGCCATATCTAGACTTCTAACTTGATTTATGGATCTTTTCCTTTTTGTGATGATATATATTTAAGTTCCCGCGAAGACAGTTGCAAGCTAATACAGGCGTTAGAGTGACAGACAGTGACATTCATGCTACGGCTAACAGTGGCGCTAACACATCTGGAGAAAACAGACTCGACTCCGGGGTGTTTGTTAAGACTCTGATTGGGCTCAAACATCCAGGACTCAAGGCTCGGGTCGCATTTGGGTTTAAGGGCTTAGTTTCTGCTGATGTGTCTCAAACCGCATGACAAGCAAGTTTAGAACGAGGCTCCAGTTGGAATTCTGCGTTTTGCACCCTCAAGAAGCCCTGTGCTAATTTTTAACGCCTATCCAGATGTAGTAGAACAACAACCAATGAACAACAATGAAATGACGGACCGCGTGATCACAGGCACAACACAAATGGGGCGTAGTTTTCAGACTAATGCAGAATTAACCTGGCTTCTTTCACTTGCCGTGAAGCGGCGTCCGTCCAGGAGAAGTTGGAAAGGGAAAGAACGCTCCATTTGATACACCAGTTGGTCTTTCAGATTGAGGAAATGTTAGCTGCAATGTTCACCGCAGGGGGGTGCTCTATTTAGACGGATGCTTATAAAAAAATAATAATCATAAAACTTCCCATGTAGTATGGACCTCTTTACATAGCATAAGGATCAACTGAGACAAATTTAAAACCAAGTGAACAGCAGTATTTACAAATTATTTATATTATTTATAATATTCTAATGAGTTGGTCTCATAAATAATCCCGTTTCAGATGTTATTTCACAGATTAACAGCAACAAAACAAAAACTTTCTGTCCAAATTGATGGAATGCCAGAAATGGTTAAAATCACCGTGCTGCCATGTCTCTGTGTTTGTTTGGATAAAAAAAAAAAAATAAATAAAAAAAAAAAAAGAGCATTTTGCCAAAGTTCCTGTGTGACGCTGACACACTCATGTTGTGCTGTCCAAAACCCCAGAGATTATTGCTTTTGTACCAAAGTTTTATAATAACAACAACAACAACAATAATAATAATACAAAAACTTGAGCATGAAGAAGAGTTTTATGTAAGACATCAATAAACGTATGGGTTGACATGACGGCTTCATGTTGTGTTTGATGGTTAAAACACTGTGTCCAATCAGCTTGCTCCTCGCCCATTATTTTGGACCTCAAAGACTTTTTTTTTTTTTTATGATATTTATCATCACAGTCAACGGCCCGCCTTGGTTATTTAAATCTAATGGGTCGCATTCACCTTTAAGATAAAAACCAATGGACTACAGCATTAGTTTAATGTGTGAACTTCTTTAGTGCCCAATCGCCGTCGGCATCCAGGACCTTTAGTGCCAAAAGTCAGGATTCTGAGAACAATATCAGACTGGAATCCTGAATTTTCCTCCTCAGTATCCAACATTCAGTTGTAAAACCTTTATTTATTTAGTTTTTAATTCCTAATTTTCACAATAGTCATTAGGCCATGATGGGTAGAACACGGAGTGCAATCACTCCGGCTGAAGTACTTTCTGTGCAGAATTAAAAGCGTTTATATTTCATAAAACTAGCTATAACCCAAGTGATATGTTGTCATAATCTTCTTGTCATGGCAACTGGACTTGAATTTTATCCACCTTTCACCCTTCATCTAAGAGGCTTCTTCAGTTCTGAAAGTGGTCGTACTACCAAACATATCTGATCACAGAAACCGTCCCTTGGTAGTAAGAGGGGAATGACTCCCCCAACCCCATCCGACCAACTGATATTCAACTTCCATCACTCCAGGTGAAGGCGTGAAAGTTGGATGATGTTAGATTTCCATTGGGGGGGCGGCAGACAATCAGTGAAGGAAAATGCAAAGCAGCAGTGACCAAGGCAGGATCTAGTGCTCAGGAGAATCGTAAACAGACGTTGTCGGAGGAAGATATTGCCTTGTTTTTGTTGGTCTTCGAGAAGGAAAACACCGCGTGGCTTATTTTGAAGCTACCATTTTGTGTTTCTACACTGCAACTCGTCCCATCTTGGTGAATAGGAAGTACCTCCAGTGTCAGTGTCAGCTGGTAGTAGTGACCGGGTTACGGCACCACATCGAAGGCCGGGTGAAGGATTTGGTCGCACAGATGGGATGCTTACGCCCCCGTCATAAAAATGCTACCTTTGGACAAAAAACCAGAGACGTCCAATAACGAATTACTTCATAAAGTTTACCTGTCGAGGTAGGAAAAAACTTTTTCGAGGAAGGGTGAGGGTCATAAGACATGACATACCATGGCTCTTCCTCACGTCATCATTGTACAACCTTCCCCCCCCAGTGCTGGAAACTTTGTTTTTTAATGCTTTCCAGCTGTTGGACGCTGACCCGTTAAACAAAAAAAAAAAAACTATTGATGTTGGATGAATTCACCTCCTAAAAGAATTATTGATTGGGTCCAGGGGAGTCTAATCAGACCCTGCACCGGAGAACCAATCAGATTTTGAGAAAAAAAAAAAAAACATTGTCAGAGAATTTGGAACATCCTTCACATCTGACTTGTGTTGACTTTCCCAAGGGACGACATTCGCACGACAAGCAGAGTTTAGCTGATCCTTGCTTTATGCCGCTTAGACGAGCGCGGAGGTGAGGCTAATCCAAAAAGTACATGTTTCACCCGTGGCTGTCATTGTGCTGAAGGTGGCGGTGCCTCAAGCAGACCTAGGAGCTTCTTGGTCTTCTTCGATGAGGTCTAAGAGCAGCTGCCGGAGCGACCCCGCCCCAGAGCTCTCCTCCTCCTCCCCGGCACCGTCTCCGCAAACTAATTCGATTTCCCTGTCCTTCCTGCTCTGAGTCACCACGGTCTGCGCTCTTGCTCCTCGCTACAAGAGCTGCAAAGACCCAACGGACCACGTTCTGTGAGGAACAGCGCGTTCCTTGGTTTATTCCTCCCTCATTGACTGCATTTCGCTTTTTAAGCCTGTTCTGGACTGACGTAAAATCCAAATGATTCACCCCATTGGCTATTTATTGATTGATTTACTATTTATCTCTAATTTTGACAGAACAAATAACAGATATGAGTTGGTGTGTCATCAGTACGGATTAATTTGCGGATGAATGAAGACGTTTGCTGGGTTTCTTGTAGATCCTTCACGTCAGACTGAGGATGTAAGAACGAAAATGTAAAAAAAATAAATAAATAAATGAACTGCACTTGTGCAGCTGCCATGAAACACATTGTTCTTTAGCGTCAATAACCAATTAGCGTGTCCGCTGTTTGCTCTGTTGAATGAACAAATACATTTTTAAAAAAAGTCAGAAATTCTCAGACTTTCAGGAGGACACCCTGGTGAACGCCACCTGGCGGCGGAAACACTCATCTGCATCACATGGCGAGAAACTGGCGCTGGGCGAAGACCGTTGACTCGGAAAAAAGAGGGACGGGAGAATTTTCCATAATTCACGATGACGATGAATAATGGAGGGATTCTTTAATCCGAGGTAAGGAAATACTCGAGGGTGAGGCATTTGCGTGACAAGCCTCGCTTGAGGTTGAGTCGGTCGGGGGGCTGCCGACTTTGCCCTGCCCTAAAAAGCCCTGCCATGTCAAAAAAAAAAACAAAAAAAAAAACAGAAAGAGAGGATAAAAGATGATAATAGCAGCAAACTTTCTCCATTACCCAGGATTTAACATTCTTTCTTTTTTCAACAAAAAGCTGACAATTAAGCAATAAGCTGAAAATAATGACACTTGTGGATATTAATTTAAAGTTATGTTGATGTTGTCGCCATCTAGAGGTCACAGAAATTGACACACTGTGCTGCAGTGGGGCTGCTAAAGTAATTGTCCGTTCCATTGATACAAGGATTGTTGCTTGAAATTGATTTTTCAAGGATTGACCTTTTCTTAACAGTTGTAATACATTTTAAATATCTATATTTCTAAGTACGGAGAAATACAATGAAATAATAGTATATACTTCAGGCCTTAAAGTACTAGCTTTTCCAGGGCAGAGACTCCATTACTCATAATCCATAATGTAGATCGAGATATGAGAAGCAAGGAGAGTAGATTTAAGTTCAAATGTTAACAGCTAATGAGCACTCAATTCTCATCTTCTTTAAAGAAAAAAAAAAAAAAAAAAATCCATGGAAAAATTCACTTGACTGTGTAAAAACAAAAAACAAAAATAAAAAGCAAACAACAAAGGCTGAAAATATGGAAGAAAAATTGAAAATGAAATAAACATAAAAATAAATTGGTAACTTCAAATTCAAAGGAATAAAGGAGGAAAAAAAAAACAAAAATGCAAAAACAAAAAAAAAGAAAAAGCACCCCCCCCCCTATCGTACACCCGGTCTGGGTAATTGCTTTATTAGTTCACTGGGGTTCTCTCTCTCTGTCTTTGAGAACATTCACCTGCTGCGGCACAGAAATCACTCGCATCTGGCAGGCCTGGAGTTTCCCACAGCGGTGCGACTGCATTCCCTCACACCCCGCCGACACAATCATTAATTCTGCAGGTCACATGATCGAGCCGTGGGTTGGGGGGTGACCCCACAGCGGGGATGAGGGGCTTGACTGAAAACAGACAGGATCCTGTGCTTGGGGGACGGGACATCACTTATAATATAGTTCTTCAGGACGTTTTCCTTTCCAGCGAGACGGCAAAGGGGAAGCAGGGAAAGGGGCGTCTGGCCTGGGGGGTTCTTACATAAGTTTGATAATGCTATTTGGCGGCGGCTCAGTGGGAAAAACCCAAACCTGTCACTCTGCTACCATGGCTAAAGGCACTGGTGCATCATGCATCAATGCATTAGTCCCCTCCTTTATCCAGGGGTTTACCAGAACCGGCTGTGATAAACAAAAATCTGCAAAGTCTTTTGTTATTTATACATATTTCGAAGCTTTATGACCCTCCCCAAACTCTTATTGATCTTTTCCATACTCTTATAAACATAAACACTTCTTATACTCTTAAACGAGTAGCGATCCCACATCGATGTGAAATGGACTGGGCAAGATACTGAATGGATGCTATGCGCAGGAGATGCAGAGCGAGTTGCTGAGCCAATCGGAGCCAAGGATACAGAACACCATGCTGTGGTTGGTTGCTACCCTCAAAAATGTTTATTTTACTGTAAAATTCAAATAATAAATATATATAGAAATACGTTCATACCACAAAAACCTAAGGTATGGCAATAATTCTGTGATATAGAATTGTATCGTGAATTAAAAATACAGATTTCTAATCCGGGATGCAATTTTATAACGTGGATTATTCACTAAACCATGGGTTTTTGCAATTACGTAACACAGATTAAAAATCCACAAAAAGTCTGGCCTTTTTTTAGCTGACAGTATTAACTTGATGGAAAAAAAGACAGAAAGTTTGGAAAAGGAAAAAAATAGTCACTTCAAACAAAAATGGAGGGAAATTAGAATAACATGAAAAAGAACAAGCAGAGGTGCACATTTTTAAGGAAATAAATAAATAAATTTCAGTTTATTTCAGCATTTACGTGTTCAAAATCAGTTGCTGTATTCACTGCACTATAGGTCATGTTACCCGACAAGTGAATCCGTAGCACAGCTTCAAGTACAACTTCCAACAAAAACACTATTAGGTACTTTTTTTTATGCTTTTACCACAAGTGCTTCATCTCAAATGTATCATTTAAATGATATCACATGAGCAGAATGTATGTACATTTCGAGGTCTTTGGAGTGGTAAGAGATTGAGATTATTATTTAAACTGGCATAATTGGTCGAAAAACGGAGGACACTCACCCGTGTTCTTGTCACTTCCCGGCCGGAGGCTTGTCCCCGGTCTCCCCGTCGAATTTTCCGCTTTTCTTCGTCAAAAAACCCGCAAGCAATAAACAATGACAACACGGACGCACTCAAATCAGATTCCCCCTGCTGGGTGCGCGGAGGATGTGGCTCCGCTCATTTCCGGTGAGAGCAGGAGGGCGCGCTCCTGCCGACTTCCGGTTCCGGTCATCTAGCGCAGAAAAACAGGTGGAGCCGTTGCCATGGCTACGCTCATTCAGTAAACAGAGGGACGCCCGGGGGGGAAGATGGAGTTCACCTCGGTCGGGCGCCTCTTCGACTCCAACACTCAATTCCGGGTCTACGAGGACTACCTGGACTCCAAAGTGACGCCGATTGACCTGTTTTATCTGAAAGTAAGTCGCTGTGTTTTTTATTTTAATTTTTTCTGAACTTTGCGACCACTTGACGTCACATCTAGTTTGTCGGCTAACCGAAATTTTGCCTCGGCAAAAGTATTACTGTCAACCCATATATTTAACATGGAAGTGGTTTTAAAACACCTCCCTCTCATGCATAAATTTAAAATAAATAACAAAATTAAAAGTAATAATAATAATTTGTTGGTAGCGGACGCTGTTTTCCGGTTTTTATGCTCGGTTAGCTGGCTGGCAGTGGAGGTGAACAGGCTGGGTAAAAAACAAACAGCTTTTGCAAAAAGACATTGCTATTCAAAAACACGAAGCCCGTTCAATATTTGAATTGGAGGCCGAATTGTTGAGCGTTCAAGAGAGGATTTAAAATCGTTTTATTTAAATAATTTGAAGTTGTTTCGCTTCGGTCTCGGCAAAGGGAACATAAAATGAGCAAAATTGTCAAGGGAGGTCGGTGTGAACCGCTCTTAACCGGAGTTGTGTTGTGTTGAATTAATCTATTTTACATATTTACGCCTTCTATATACACGGTCTGTGACTCCTTTCCCCCTTTCTGTGTCGTATTCTGTGCAGTTTTAGCTCACTGTTCAATCACAGAGAAGCGTTGAACTTTCCCTGTATCACAATTAGCGACACCTGCGTGGAGACGTCACAGCTGTGGGATGCCGCTGTGACGTCACAGCCCCCCCCTTTTACACACGGCGCTTTTTGTTATTCTTTGTCAGAGTGCTTCCCCCGTGAAACATAACAGACTTTCCCAGTGCACCCACCCCCTTACCAAGATTCCCCTGTCTTCCGTACCCATCCCTCCGCACACACACACACACACACACACACACACACGCACACACACACACACACACACACACACACACACACACACACACACACACACACACACACACACACACACACACACTAGCACAAGTGTAAATAGCCCGCTTGGATATGGGGGTGCGTTGTTGATGCAGTTGCATCTATTGTCCGCTAGATGGCGCTGTCGTACAGCTAATCAGAGTTGTGGGTCCAGTCTCTCAGCACGCAGAATGCGGGTAAAAACCCCTTTAGCGTACATAATATTATGTTCTTATCCATGTTTTAGACATTTCAACTCAAATACGATTTTTATATCGACCTACTGAAACCTCACGTCTGCTATGCTGGAAATGGGAACATAAACAACTAATGGTGGGAAAGTGACTCGCCATAATTTCCACAGCAGAGAGACTAATTTTATTCCACTTGTAACATATCTTATATTCCATTGTATTGATAGATAGTATCTGTAAAACTCTCCCTGCATTTCTGTTTGCTTGGCTTTACGATGAGGTATTTACTGCATCAAGTAACTCTCAAAGAAATGCAATCCAAACAAATTTCCGGCATTCTTATGTGTCAAGTTTTGATCAATGTCACCTTAACTTTTCATTTCTTAATTTGATAGACACCTGATTCGTCATTGGATTCGTGCTCTGGTGTCCAAAAATCCCCTGACCAAGTCACGTTGACGACTGGTCTCATTCATAGACCCCCATCTATGTTGAGGCGGTCTCCTCAAACAAGGCGGCCCAATATACACCTGCATGTTTCTGTCCCTGAGACTGTAGCCGCTCGGGATAAAGTAAATTCGAGAACAATGGGGAAATACATTTAACAACAAGTGGTAAACATCCCCTTCCATCCCCATCTTGTAACATGACTTGTTATTTTGACACTTTATAGTTTTATTTGTATTTCTTATTCTCCCCCCTTTTTTACACTGTTTATACAATTTCCTACTATTATTTATTATTGTTACGTTTTACTTGAAACTCTGGCACAACAATTTCCTTTTGGATAAATAAAGTTGTTGTTATTCTTATCTAATTTCTTCATCATGAGGTTGGAAGGCAAGAATCAAAAAATCGTTGCAACATGTGAATCTAAAATTTCAGAAACGGGTAATACTCTATGTGCTCTTTGTGCAGCTTACACTGCACATAGAGGACAAAGAAAGCCTGTGTGATAGAAATTCAGAGCAGAAGACAAATAAACAGCTCGGTTCTGTCACCAAATGACGGAAACATTCGGACGGACTCCATCAGAGCCCCTCTGTCAAGCAGCTTCAGGTTCCCCCTGGTCACTAGATGGCAGCCTTTCCAACAATACCCACGGCCCACATTGTTTGAACACCTGTGTCCACAGGCGAGGACAACAACTCATATCTGTCCTGATAATCAGCCGCCATCAATCACTACCGAGGCCAGTCAAGCCTCCCCTCCTCACCCCCCCCCCCCCCCCCACTCTGCTGTGACAACACACTCAATGCAGGTCACCTGACCTGATAAGCCCTGGCCTGGTGATAAATGCCCTAATTATAAAGCTATTTTTCCTGGACTGCGGCTCACAAAACGGTTATGCTAGTCATGCAGCGTGACTGCTGAATCTTCTGGAACCAGGCCCACCGGCTCCTCCAATTTCCCTTTTTTATGCTAGAAGTTAGTAGTTTTAATTTTTCAAAAACATTAGCTCTTCATTCATGGAAACAGAATAAAGACTGAAGTTGTCCGTTACTTGCAGCCGGTGCTCTATTTGGTCACATGATCTGTGTGGAAAAAACAAATTGATACTGTTGTCATTGTCGTGATTATTTAATCACAGAATGTCAATTTCGAGCGGGAAAGAAAGCCACATGTGATGTTCTTGAATGACAGGGATGGGGTGTATTTATTCGTTCATATCCAGAAAGTTCACGCCCACTTACAACCTATCAGGTTTGGCAGAATTCTCAGGATTTGTCGACCAGTCATGTGTTTATTCATTGCTGATGGTCGGTCCTCTTCTTCCTCGGCAGGAGCGAGGTTTTAAAATGAAGTCTCAGCATTTGCCTCCTCACATTGGCTTCGGTACGAATTGTTAAATTGGACAAAAACAAATTCTCCAGCGATTCAGGAGGACTCTGGAAAATACTTTCGATCCACTGGTGGATCAGATTCCCCCTGCCTGCCTGGCTTCTCCCCAGTTTCTCCATCCTCCTCCTACTGTCCAAAACCAATCAACAGGTACAGCAAAGATTCCATATTGACTGTTGATTCGAATAATAATTTATCCTTTATTAATCCTCCGTGGGGACTCGTTCTTTGCAATTAACCCATCATGGATGATCCGTGAGCTGCCGTTTGGGGTTCAGTATCTTTTTTAACAACACTCCGACACGCTAGGAGGAGCCGGGGATCAAACCAGGAATGGTTGGTTCCTAAGTCGATTGCTCGACCTCCTGCGCCACGCCGCTCCGAAGAGAGGGTGAATGCTTGGATAGTCTCTGCATGTGGCTCGGCTGTGATATTTGACATGATTTCCTCTCATTTTTGCATTTTTGGTGGGGTAATTTCTTTGGGGTTTCAAGATCATTTTTGACTTTTTCGAAATCTGACTATGTTGATTATTATTTGGAGTCTGATAAGCACGTTTTTTTTTTTTTTTTTTTTTAAAGCTGAACGCAATTACCCTCTGTGAGTTTCCCTCCACATTTTCTTGGGTAAATTATTAACCCCTGACCTCTGACTAGACCTCCTAATTTATCTATATATGTTTCGGTCCGTTTTACCAAACAAGTTAAGCAGCTGAATGGAAAAAAAGCACGATGAGGCCTTTCCTTTTTTTTTTTTGTTTTTTAGGCCCCTTGGTCAGGTGTCTGGATGTCAGGATGCTGTGGCTGCCGTTCTCTACATTTTTCTTATTTTTGACGGTCTGTGTTTTGGCCGTCGTTCTGATGTGAGTTGTTCTGGAACCTCTCAGCTTCAAAGAAAACCCTTCCTGAGCGGAGTCTCGTGTGATCTAGACGACCGTGGAAATAAACCACAGCACTGTACTGGTTAATTGAAAAATAATATACAAATCAAACCCTGATGAGCCAGCTTTCCAGCGGCGGCTCTTCGTTTCTTGCCTGTTTGATATTCTTTATCCTTTTTGTGTTCTTATGGTACCAAAACTAGGAATTTGTGTGAATTAACTGTGTGAATTCATTTCATGTTCAATATTATTTTATTTTGAATTGAAAATTGAATAAGATAAATACATCAACACAAAATAAATTACACATTTTTCCTTTTGGCTTTTCCCTTCAGGGGTTTCAACAGTGAATCAGCTTTCTCCATCAAACGCCATTCTCTGTATCCTCCTCTCTTACGTCAACAAACTTAAAATCCTCTCACTACATCCTGACACTTGAAGCATTTAATATCCCATATCATTTTACATTAGAGTAAAAAAACAAAATGTATAAAAATACACAGTATTTTAGTTTAATAAAATGTCAGCAAAAATAGGATGTGGCATAAAGAGTACATTAATTGGTTTTAACTCCGATGTGTGTTTCTTGACTAATTTTGTAGCGTTGACTACTCCTTCGTCAGTTAAGTGGAGGCTAGCTTCAGCTAATGAAAGCTAACACTGGCTAATACAGGCTAACAGAGGCATAAAATCCGTTAGCACCGAATAAAATCAGTACAGATTAACAGGCATAACACTTGTTAGTTCAGGTCAACTGACACTGGTAAATGCCTAATAATGTTAGCTAAAGCTAACCGAGGTTAGCACAGGATAATATAGGGAAGCACAAGCTAATATTGGCTCATTCAGGCTAAAGAGAAGCTTTCCTCTCGGTCCGAAAGCAACTCCGCACGAGTGCACGTCTAAAAACGCAAGCCTGCACTGACTGAGGTCTCAACGGGTTGATTATGAGGATGTGTGTGTGCGTGTGTGTGTGTACACACGGCAACACTGGTGGAGACGTGGACATGAAGAAGTATTCATGTGATTATACAGTAGATAATACAGCACTTGAGTTGCAACATTTTTTCACAGTGCTTGTTAACCTTCTGAAACAGTATATTCTTTGGGCATTATATTCTTATTCAAACCTTGTAGCCCAGATCGCAGGCCTGATCATCTCCTATTCCTTCTCCTCCTCCTGCAGAACAGGGAGTTGGCCCGCAAACTGGTGGAGCAGGGCCACAAGGGCACGGTGCTGAGCCGGGAGGAGTTCGAGGAGCGGAAAGCAGCTGCTCAGGCGGCTCAGGCCGCACAGGTCGCCCAGCCCACCAAGTCCAGCACCCTCTACTACCAAAGCGGACCCACGTGAGTTAACCCCTCATCTGTATGTGTCCTGAGTCCCCACCCCATAACCCCCAACCCCACTGGGCCAGGTCAAATGCGGTTCTGTAATTGTCTAAACGCGATGTGATTTGTCCTTTTCTTTTCTTTCTTTTTTTTTTTTTTTTTTTTTGGAGTCAGTCAGTAACTGCGGCTGCTAGAGACGTTCCCCGCTGCTCTTCTTGTCTGTGTTAGTGTTCTGCGGTTCAGTGGAGAGTCATATTTCAGCAAGATGCCTTTTTTTATTTTGAGTATTTCTGCGGCAGTAGCCCCTTGGGTGACAGTGTTGTGCTCGTGTTCAGATCGTCTTCCGCAGTTTCACTCTCTGGTGATGAAATGAAGAGGCACCAAAGCAAACCTCATATGAGCAGAGAAACTGCTGTTGAAGGGCGGACGCATATCGATATCACATGAGCATATTTGGGCGTAGGGAATTCCGGCGTCCGTAGGTTAGCTTATCGCTCAGCAGAATTTTCAATGTCGAGCTCAAACCAACACCATCCAGTTGACCAGCAGCAACTTGCATCGTAATGACTTAGGTTTCATGTAAGCATCCAGGTGACATCCAGAAAAATCAGTTATGAGGTCATAAGGATGTCGGTGTCCTTCCTCAGTGTCGCAAAGATGCAGATTTTAGGTTGAAAAGGTCGTTGTTTCGTCTGTTTTTCAATTCAACGTTCAAAATATGACATCTTTCTGATGCCTGGATGTCGGAGACAGATTTCGGAAATCAAGACCAGACATGCTCAGAGGTCTGGAGGTGTAAAAATGCCTGGTTCCGCAGAAGAAAACGTCTGGACATTCTAAAAGATGTGTTTCGGTTAGTTAGCAATTAGCATGTTCCCCTCAGGACAATGGTGGAAACGGTTGAAAGGATTTTCCTGGCTGAGCTCAAAGCGGCAAAGCACCACGTGTGAGGGTTCATAGAGTGATGGTCTGTCAGGATATCATCCTTTTTTTTTCTATCAAGGTAAATAGATCTAGGGATTGAACAGACACATCAGTTCATTTCAGAGAAAAGGAGTGAAAGGTCACAAAGGCTGCGTTCACAGACCCTTCGCAGTCACACATGTTTCATCCATGGGCCAGCATTTCAGAAATCAAATTTAAAAAAACAACAACCTGAAAGCTGGCATTGTTACTGATTTAGTTTTTCTTTCATTAAGCTTATTTTCAAATAACTTTGCTAATTTTTAAACATCAATTCTTAAAGTTCAAGTTGATTTTCACGGGACCTTTATTGGTATTTATTGATATTCAAGTAAAATTTGTTCTGGTATTTCTTCCAGAATATTTTCTCTGATTTTTATATATATATATATATATATATATATATATTATATATATATATATATATATATATATATATATATATGTATATATATATGAATTCACCAATATAATTTTTTTTTTTCTGTCGAAGTAACATTCTTGCTGGCTGACTGCTTTTTAATTATTTTTTTAATTTATTGTTGTTGCTATAATTAGTATTTTTCCATGCTGATTTTAGCACCTCTTAAACAGTTGTTTTTCTGTTCCCCTCGTGTCGTACGAAAGACTCAGATCTCTACGTGCATTATTGACTACAGCCACCAGGGGCGTCACTAATCCGAGCGAACTGTGCCCGTGGAGCTGGTGCGGCAGGAAGAGGTTGACAGAAACCTCCCCCTACTGCACCAGCCAGGGCTTCACGTCGTGATTTATCCTCCCCTGGTTTGCCCCGGCTCGTCCCCGGCAACAAAATTAACCACTTCCCCCCTCGCCGCGCAGCGGTTATTACAAGCTAATGTTAAAGACACACAGGAAAACTCACAGTGACTCTTTTCTTTTCCTCTTCTTGTTTTTTCATACGTCAAATTAGCCCTGCCTGCACGGCGGCGGCTGCAGGGCCGCGTGCGCAAGGAAAATATAAAAGTGCGTTTTTTGGCCGAAGTTCTGTTCGTCTCATCAGGGGAGTGACAGCTCGTAAAAACCCCGATCTCTGATAGGTCTATCCGGTGCGGTAGCAGTTCAGGCGGCTTATTTAATCCTTTTGTGGTCGTGTTTTAATAAAAGACCGGGTAAATGGGAGCAATTCATCAAGCGCACGTCCTGCCGCGCACATGGCTTTTATTTTGAAGGCGGCCGGCGCCCCCATCTGTCTAAATGGAGATCAAAAATGTTAATGTAAACAAGCTGAATGACAAAAAAATAGGAACCCGAGTGGTCCCGTGGAACCCGATCACACAGATACCGGGCTTGTTCTCCACAGTCATGTGGCGAAGGCGTATACGATTGATGACAGGCCAGAACAAGCTCCAAATCACACACACACACACACACACACACACACACACGGTTGGGTTTCCATCACAATGTCAACGTAGCAATTGACTGACATCTCGCAGACGCGTCCAGTCCCCCTCAGAACGAATCCGCGTCTAAGAATCCCCCATGGAAATTATTTCAAAACTTATAAATAACAGAAAATGTCTTTTTAAAAAGATGTGGAAGTTAATGTGAACTTTGAAATATAAAAAGCAAACAAAAATTGATCTGAAACTAGGTTTAAACTGAAGGATATCACTTTCAAAATAAAACATGTGGAATGGTGTTAAAAATTACCGCAAAATATTTAAATTAATGAAAATTCGCCAAGATATTTTTACTTTTTGCAAATGAAAAAATTGGAAAATAAAAATCTGATGACGTACCTCAAGATTTGTAAGAAAATACTTTTTGAAAATGAACAGATGATGATACCAAGAAGGAATAGGGTGGGGAAATGACTGATTTCAAAGGAAAAATGTTGATTACTTACAGATGAGAATAAAACAAAAAAATCAAAAAAAAAAAGAAAAAAAAAAAGATAAAGCTATCCAAAGGATTTCCCTGAAAATTAGCCAGGCGTACATATAGATTTAGAGAGAGGCGAACAATGGGGTCTGGATTGTCGCAGAAAAATGCAGTGTAAAGCGATCCTGGAAAAGAGCGGGAACCCTGGGCCTGACACACACACACACGTTTTCTTTTGGTTTTTTTTTTAAGATTATCCAAACATTTACCCACTTGGTGTTGAATTTGATTGAGCCCTTAGATGACTATCCAAATGTGCAGATGTCTTTCCACCCGCCCCCCCATGGGTGTGAACACCAGTGACACTGGTGAAATGGGAGCCTCCACACCTGCACCTCCAGTGATATAAGGCCGGGACGCTTTTCATCTTGTCCCGACAGGATCGGGGGGAAATGTCGTACAGGAACACGGGGATGTTAGAAACACAGTTCTTAGGTGTTCCTGCTACCTCCGCGTCCACCGGGGGGCGCCGGCCGCGTCTCTGACCGCCGTCGTACGCGGAGAAGGGAAACGATGGTTGCTCATGTCATGCAATCAAGATGTAGGAATATGACCGGCTGAATAAACTGAATAAACAATCAAGTTTGACCCTGGAACACAAGAAAGCTTTTCTCTGTTTTGCCCTGACTGATGAAAAGTTTTGCTGGTATGGACACAGAGACGCTAACATACTACATTGGTTAAGAATCTTAAACCCAATTTTTCAGTCAGTTTTTCCAACCAGATGGCAAACACTAGCTTGAGACTAGCTGAAAGCTAACTTAACAATAGCTGAAGACTAGCTTCAGCTATTTGGGAAAAAAGGGTGAAATTTTCTTCTTCACCACAAAGTTGGATCTCGATTGTGTTTTTCGAATCGCCTCCGGGGTCAGGAAGCGGGGAGGGTGCTGGAGGCTGGACGTCCTCCCTCCGCCGGTAAGCGATAGCAGAAAGCCAATTAAGGCTAATTTTCATATTTAAGGCAAACCCACCTAGAACCCCCCCCCCCCCGGCCTTAGGACACGTCTGCAGCCCGGCAGCACAGTTTCTCATGCTTCTCTGTCAAATTATGTAACGGCTATACGGCTGTGTGTGTGTGTGTGTGGTGGGGGAAGAAGTTCCACCTGCTGTTTGGATTACGGCTCCTGTGCCAACAACCTGTAGGCCTATGTAAGTTGGACATTTATTTGAATACCGCGGCGTTTGATCTAATTAGCAGCTACCGCCTCCTCTCTCGCTCTGAGCCGCTCAGCGCCGAGCCCCGTCGGGACGGGGAACAGGAAGGAACGCAGGCCGTTTCCATCAAAAGTGACACGTGTGAGGCCGCGTCGCTGCCCGCTATTAATGCAGATTAGTCGTGGCTTTTTTTACCCCCTCTAGTCTTGCGGTTTTCTGATTGGACTTCCGCCAACCTCAACCCCGCTCTCCTTTGGATGAAGCGCACCACCTGCAGCTCACCGTCGGCCCCCATCCGAGAGGCCAGGCTGCCCATCCGTCCCCAAAATCAGAGCCCGATGTTCCGTCTGTGGGGTTTTTAATTGCAGACTCCACCACGCATTGATTCTCAAATGAAATACATCACCTCGATAACTACGTTTGTAATTCAGAAACAGGGAGTAATTAGGGAGATATTTCGTATCAATGAAACCCGGTCAAATATCGCCAGAATTATCAATTTAAGATATAAAATCACAAAATACATGAAATTTGAAGCGATGATTCTGTCAGATGAGGTCAACTCAAAATTTCTGAAAAGGATTTGCCAAGAAACCCGTGATAACTTGCTGAGAATTATCTAATAATTCTCCCACAATATATCTCAAAACATCTACTAGAAACATTTC
This sequence comes from Fistularia commersonii, assembly GCF_037954325.1. Lineage (NCBI taxonomy): Eukaryota > Metazoa > Chordata > Actinopteri > Syngnathiformes > Fistulariidae > Fistularia > Fistularia commersonii. The sequence continues at coordinate 6,498,648 of NC_141305.1, forward strand.
CTGGAAATGAAACTTTCGTAAAAGCCTGAAAATTCAGAGGATAACTTCCCAAGAAAATCTACTGGAAATGATCGTGAAAATTGGCGAGGAAAAAATAGTGCAGACAATAAAATGGGCTCGAGAAGGGCATAGAAATGAGAAGGTATCTGCAGTTTAATCAGCAAGAAAGTAGTTAAAGTGGACCATTTAGTAAAACTCCTGTTTGTTCTGGGATGTATTTAGACACCCTGATGTATATCCATTTTGCAGGGGGGAAAAATAGTGCGGGTGAGAAAATTGGCACAAGAAGCACATAGAAACGAGGAAGAATCTGCATTTTAAGCAGCAAGAAAGTAGTTAATGCGGACCATTTTGTAAAACTCCTGTTTGGGATGTATTTAAACACCCTGACGTATATTATCCATCTGGGCCAGCAGGTGTGCCGAAGAAAAAAAAAAAAAGAGCCTCCGAACAGAAGTCTCTTGTATTTACCTTTTTATTTGTGCATCTTTTCGCCACATGGCTACACTGCTTTTGGGGGGACGACACTCCTCAAACTTCTGCACCTGCATTCTCACCCCGCACTGGCATCCCGCCGCCATGCCGTTTTGGGGAGGTCGCTCCGATTCTCCGCGGAGCCCTGAACACATGTCTCCGAAAGCATGTCTTTTTTCACAGCTCTGTCACAGCACTCTGCCCCCCCCGTCCTCCTCCTCCTCCTCTTTTCAACCTCCCCTTGCTCTCTCGGAGACCTTTAGTGCCTGCAGGTGTATAAATAGAGCTGTTTTCAATTAAGAGCCCGAACCTCGCCCGTGGCGTGCATCTGATCAATGAATGCCCCCGCACCTGTGGTAATAAAACACCCAGGGAGCGGAGATAGCGCCGCGAATGCTAATCATATGTTGCCCCGCTGTTGCCCCGTCTCATTCCTTAAGGACAGCGCGCTCCTCCTGACAGCCGGGGGGAGGGTGGATTAGGCTCTGTCGGTGCGTTACAAAAAGAAAAAGGGGGGGAGAGGGGAAGCAAAACAAAAGAGCCGGTTCTCATCAACATAAGTGAAATTCAATACAGGAGTGCAGCAGGATGCTAGGAGTGCTTTTTTTTTTTTTTGACTTGGGGGGGTGCAGGATTGGGAGCAACAGTTGCGGGAAAAATATCAAAATGCAGACGATAAAAAACGCAAACCTCAACAGAGCGAGGGTACGGTTGCCAGCTTCGGTCCTGGATCGGCTCACAAAGCTGGAAGTAAAACGCACGGAATCCGGGACCTCGTTCGACCTTCTTGATCTTCTCCCTGTTTTTCTTGGCAGCGCGTGAGCCGATTAGATCGGGGGGAAAAAAGAGAAAATGAACATCACCTGTCGGGAGACGGGCCGCCTCTGCGCTTCCCCTCCGCTGTGCATGCTGTGAGAACAACAACAATAATAATAATACCTTATGACGGATAAAGGCATCCTGATGCGCAGCTGTCAACTTTGCCACATTAGGTCGTTGATCATCTGGATAAAGGATCATTTTCAATCACTTCTTCTATCTTTGATATGTTTTTCACGTCAGGATCAATTTGTCGACTTTAAGAAAAAAAAAGGTGCAAATAAACCTAAAAAGAAGAAAAAAATACTTTGCAAAACAATTACGTGAATATTGGCAAGAAATGAACTAAAAACAATGGAGAAACCACCTGGAAGAATCTCAAAATCATCTAGAATTAGAAAGAAATTGACTTGTAAAAAAGGAGAAAAACAGATAAAATATACATTCAAATAAGCAGGACATTACCAGAGTGCTGGCAAGAAATGAGGTAAAACAATAAAAACAAATTATCAGCTAATTAGCAAATTACTTGCAGATTAGCAAAACAAAAAATCTACGGAAGGACTGCAGTTATTAATGTGCGGAGAGATTCAGTTATAAATGAAAGGATTTGTTCGGGACGGTTGTTGTTCACCTTGAACTTTATCTTTACAGCTGTCTGATTCGTCATTGCAACAACAGCACGAGAGAAATTACCCCAATTACCAAAGCGCTCCCTTCAAAACACCAATTTTTGTTTACTCTCAGGCCCTGTTTACACGACAATGTTCTGTTTTGTTTTGATACAGTTACCTTGCAGAGGGTAGCATTTTGAAAATGAAACGCCAGAGACGTTGCAGTGCGCATGCTGGGCCAGTAGTCGGTGATGTGATTTTTGTGCTAACCTTAAGGCAATAAAGGACATGGGAACCACAGCGAGTGTAAACATCAACAGTGGCGAGCAATCGGGTGTTTGTGAACGAATTATTGCCATGCTATCTAGTGTCAAGTACTTTTTGAAACAGCAAGGTGTTGAAAGTGATATATATAGATATATTTGGAGAGCACTGACCATTTACTCCGAAGTCGGCCATTGTTATGGTGCGCCCACCCATGCATCGACATTGAGTGTAAAACAGAGGCGTTTCAAATCTTCCCATGTTTTGCCATTATGTTCCATTTTCGGGCATTGCAACAACGTAGCCCGTGTAGACAGACTGGTCAAAATGCAACTCTAGGTTTGTGTTTTCACCTGATAGATGTTGTCACAAATCACACAAAGCATTCCCGACTGTCAACAGAAGTGCCGTGGGTTTGTTAGCTCAATGATAGTCTGCGGGTTGCTTTGTTTCTGCTAACGTATCAAAGCAAAAAGGCTTATCAAAATTTATAATAAAAATGAGTACATTTTAAGTATTCGGAGAGAACAGAGTACTTGGTGTTACAGAGCGCTTCTTTTTATTTATCTATTTATTATTATTATTTTTTTAAACCTCTAGCCGGTTCAGTGCATCTATATGTCGGCTAGCCAGGACAGCATATTCCCCTCAGACCGAAGACCCTCACCCACCGCCACGCTGACTTCCATCATATTCTGTGCAGATGCTCATATTCTGCAGCTCATAAATCCCCGCAGGCGTTCCCTCTAGCGCCACCTTGGTGTTTACATTAGTGGTTTGGAGTGAAGCGTCCCAGCAGCCTTGGGCGATCCCGAAGCTTTTCCCCGAGTGCCAATTAAAACACGTCCACCGCGGCTGATGAGTAAGAACTGGGCTCGCATCCGCACAACCCAAGCCTCCTCAGACGGTAAATTATTATAAATTAAGTATTTTAATTGTTTTTGGCTGCTCTTTAAAAGTCAGACCGATGGAAAATGGCTTTAAGTGGCTGAAGGATTGCGTGATATCATGATATTAAACTAGACCAGGATATTAAGGAATACTGAAGGTACTATTTTCACATTCCCCACAGGTATGTACCATATGCAGTAGTTATATATATATATGTATGTATGTGTGTATATATTCAGACATCAGCAAGAAAAATCCAGACAGACTGGCTTCAGTTGAAGGACCAGCCATTATTATTATTATCATTACGATTATTGCTGTTGAAAAAAAGTCACAATAGATGCTGATTACAGTGGCGCATTCACTGACCACTGAGCAGTGTGTGGATGTCGTCTCCGTGGATACCATCGGTTTCTTCTTCTCAGATCCCACCGTCCTTTGTACCTAGAGAGGCTTCATACATTTAGATAAAATTCATATCGAAATCTTCTCGTCTTAGCAACTGGACTTGAATTTCTTCTCTTCGAGACGTTCAGTTCTGAACTGAAGAGGGAATTGTGACGAAATTCAAGTCCAGTTACCGAGACAAGAGGATTTTGACAAGACATAATCCATGAAAAGATGCACGCTTTTAAATTTGGGTTAAGTTTGGATTGATTCGCCTTTTCACCTGAACCGTGCATGGCTGAACAGTGCATCATCTATGCGCTAACACGTTACCCAGGGCTGATTTTCAAGTGCCTTACAAACATTTTACATAAATTCTGTAATTTTGACCAGTTTTTCGGCGGCGATTGTCCGTAGGTGATTTCGGTAAAACTTCAGGGAATCGCTTTTATGGCAATTACCGGGGGGGGGTCACCAGTAATTCCGACACTGCAGTGTTTAATAATCATTTACGCTTGGCAAAACATCCTCTAATTGCATCTGTCAATTGGAAATTGAAGAATGTGCTCCACCGCAAACCTTGCGTTTTTTTTATTTTTTTTGAATTTTTTTTTAACCCATAGCTGGAAAAACACCCGAGACAAACGAGAAGGGGGCCAGAGACAGAACCCAGAGGGGCTCCTGGCGTCCGTGTCAGCATACGTCCCGGCTTTGCGTGCGCACGGCAGCCCCCGCGAGGGTTCGGCCGGGCTCCCCGCGATCTCCGACCACAGCCGGCCCCATTGTCCATTGTGCTGATCCGTTTTTACAGTCGGCCTCAAGAATTCCCTCCTCGCCAGGCCTCTATATTAAAAGTGAGCCATCGCCGGCCGTGCCAAGGAAAACCACCGCCGTGAACACGCACACCGAGCACATTTCAGCTGCCGATCCGACCTCCAGATGCTCAGCGAAAATATGATTGCGGATGTGACTGACACGAGGAGCCCCGCGAGGCTGATCCTCGAACTCCCCTCGCACCAACCCACCACCGACTCCCCTCCCCGCCGCCGCCGCTCTCCACGACTCCGGCGAGGACCCTCAGGCGACGGGGTTTTCGCGGTCTCCATTACATGTGCTGTCAAGACAATTGCCTTCCTCGCGCTGTGCGATTTTCCTTTTTTTTTTTTTTTTTTTTGGTGGAACTGTGGAACTTGGCCCCTCCGAGCTCCCTCTCCACCGACACACATCCTGCCGGGGCTTAAAGCTCGCCACCGCATCCCGCCGCGCAGCACATAGATCAACCCCGGGGCCAGCTGCCGCGGCGGAGGACGAATAACAAGCTGTTTCCACATTGGAGAGGCCGTTCTATATTTCACCGTAATGACTTGATTTAATGAAACATCTGCCGTAGTCCGCTGGCTCCGTCTGATGTGTCAGACCCAAAATATTTTTATTTGTCTTGACAAAATAATCTGGACTCCGGTTCCACTTAAGCGGGCTTTGAATGGCATTTCGGCGTCGTTCGCACAATAAGGTTTTGTTCAGACGCCGAGCAACTGATCCGGTACGGCCCATCCAAACCGGTCTTGAGCGCGTCGACCCCCCTCGGTCAAACAAATGCTTCTCCGGGGACAATATGTCTGCACGCAGGGTGGGGGAACACACGCTCCACCTTAACGGCCGGTCCGCCTTAAGCGAAAACTGGGCCGAGGTTGCGATAAATCTGGCCGGATCCCCTTCACTTTAATCAGCTGGCGGCGGGCAGGAGGCAGGAAACTCGTTCTGGTATTTAAAGTCTGTGTTCAATTTTTTTACTTTTTCCAGATCTTTCTTTCTGTTTTTTTTTTTTTTTTTTTTTACATTGAGAGTGACATGTTTTTTATGCTTTGCACACAAAGAACAGGGGTTTGACAAGGCGCCGGGGCAATTCATTTTCCTGGACGTCGAGAAATACTAGCTTCGCATCAAGATGTACCATCACGGAGGAGGTCGGGGGGGCGCAAGTGCCACAAAAGGGCCCGCCGTCTCAGGCCGTCGGCCCTCGGAAGGGGCCTAGATGTTTCCCCGTTTCCATCGGCCACCTCAGTCCAGGAGCAGGTTCCTCTCAGCTGGATGTTTCATATCACAGTAACCAAAGGGTCACTGGCGCTGCCGCTCGCATTCCTGTGCGGAGATAGACCTTGAAATATCCCAAAATGCCTGGTTGATTCACAGAAAGAAAGGGATTTAGTGCAGTGAAAAGAGATGGCGGCCGCGTGATAGCGTGCAGATACAGCGCAATTCGAGCTCCCCGGCAGAGGCTCTGAAAAAAAAAATGGCAGCAGATGAAAACTTCCGAAAGTTTGGACGAGGAAGAGCCTGTCTTCCTCCTTCAATTCATCACAGATCCTGCTGACAGGACAATGCTGCGTTTCGTTTTCAGTCACCATTTTCAAACGCTTCCCCGTTTTGAAACAATCTCTGTGCACACCGGATCGTCCAAGACAGCGGGGACGCCGGAGTAAACGTGCCAGGCCAGTAGTTGGTGGTGAGAAACTGGTTTTATTAAACATATTTACATTCAGGATCAGACAATCATGCTGGCGGCAGTTGGGGGAGTTTTTCATTTTGTGCTCTATAGTGTAACTTTTCTAACTCAATACACTTAATGCTACAATTTATTTCTAAATGTAACTCACACACTTTGCTACACTTCATCACTAAACTTAATTTAGCAACAGAGTGAATATTGTTCCTCTTTTAAAAATGATCAAACCTTCCCAGACTGGCTTTGAATGATTCTTCCGCCGCCTCATCTGTTGACGTTCCCGCTGTCCGCTGCACCAAATCCCCATAAATATGTCACGTCTTCACTCAGATGACGCTCTCACTCACTTCCCCATCTTATCAAGTTGACAACACGTGCACCTCGCTCATGTTTTTTGATGATTTTTGCTGATGGATGGGCGTGTCTGACTCTTTTAAACACCACTTCACGGACAACGCCGGCCGCATCGATGTCAACCGCTCATCCGTAACTTAAATCTTGGCTCAAAAAAAAACGCTCTGGCAAAGGCTCATATCTCAGAAAATTCACAAGTTGATGCGCTCGTTCGTCAAGATTCTGCTGTTTTTGTATCAGTGAGGTGGAAATACTGCTTGGGGGGACCCTAAACTGCAAGGCACGTAGAATCCAAGAGAATGTAGACTGGGAGTCTTGGCGGTGGGAGTACTCAGGGATACTCTGGAGTCGGCCATTGTTGTTATAGTCTACCTACCTGCACATGGCAATGGACTGCTTCCTTAGTGAACATGCCTGTTTTCAGAGAGTTGTGTTTTCTCTGTCTTTTTGTAGACAGAGGCATTTTCAAGTCTTTCCGCTTTCCCGTTTCCGATTTTGAAATTATTCTGGCACTGCAACGCCGCTGTCCACGTTGACCAGCAAGCGCAGCTTAATGTAAGTTTGGCGTTTTTCCCTGGAAAATGTCACGTAAACAGGGGCTTTATGGACCGGCGCATGTATGAGCTCTTCTTCTACCGCGGTAACAATTAGCAGCTGGAGAATCAGCCAGATTCTATCCTGATTTTTTTTTTTTTTTTTTCCACAAATTTAAAGTCAAATTTGCAAAAAGGAAGGAGAATCACCACTGCAACGATGCGCACTTGGTTTCATTTGAAGCCGTTTGGTTGCAAGCAACGACTCCAGAGCTCCAGACGCTCATGTTGTACATTAAAAAAAAAGGAAAACTGCATGCGATGAGACAAACTCCTATGTGCCAAAACCAAGATGGTGGAGGGCAGGTGTGATGACTCTGTCATCTCAAAGATGTTTCTCCATCATCCAAGAAGGTCCTTTAATGAAATGAAACACCATCATGATTTTTCAACGATCGCAGAGACAATTCTGCCGCACAAACCCATCAGCCGCGTTTAGTCCATTCAAGGATCCATTCAAAACTTCGGAGCTCCCGGCGGGGACACCTGGGGCGCCCCGACAGGCCAGAACATACCCAGAGCCTTTCACCGTCAGGGTTCGGAAGCCAGGGCTCAGAAGAGGACTTTACACATTTGTGAAAGCGTCAAACTGTGAAGCTCTGATAGAGACTCACTGATAATCAACCGCTTGTGTCCAGAAAGCGTTAAAAAAAAAAAAAAAAAATTGATGTTAGTTTATTCTGGAACAGCCGTGGGTTCCAATCCCTCTCCCCCAGGTGCCAAGTGAAAGAACGAGTTACCGAGATTTCGACATTTTAACGTTTTTGGTACAAAAAAAAAAAAAAGACAGATGAGGCCAGTAAGTTTCTCCAAGGGACAAGCCCGGTCACGTCCAGCCGGTTTACTGGAAGAGAACTTATTGCATTTACTTTGTTTGTTAGAACCCGGTTTTACTCACCCCTGCCTCCACGCACACCCCCCTTCGGAAATGCCCATCTGGAGCTCCGGGAATATCAAATCCACTCAGGGTTCGCTGGCTCCTTTGAGAAACATTTATTTCATGTTGACTCTGGCTCCCGCCTCCTCCCAGTTTACCACCCTATAGGCCGACAGCGAGCGACTTACTGAGCAGCTTTTTTTTTTCTTTTTTTTCCATCCCATCTCTCACATCCTCAGTCGACCTTTGCCGTTAACACTAACTGCAGCCTGCTTTTTTTTTTTTTTTTAAATCCGCACCCCAGCGCCTCTGATGAAAGGCAGGAAGTGGTTTCCAGCGTCATATGGCCCAAACTCTTATCTTCCCCTTTGTAGTTCTGGGCGCTGCAGACGGAGTGTGATGGATGGAGCGGCGTCCTCAGTGCGCTGTGGTTTTCTTTCTTTTTTTTTTTTTTTTTTTTTAAATTAAAAAGAAAGATAAAGAAAGGAGCATCACCTGTCAGACGGCTCCTGCTGCGTTTTTATTTACGATAAACGTTTGCCATCTCGGAGGCTGATACGCAAAGGGAGGCTCAAAGGGCTTGTGCGGAAGAACAAGATTAAACAAAAGTAAATGGAGCTTGAGAAAAGTTAGCACGAACCAAAGTGTAAGGCTCAGGGGAGGCAGAACAGGCGGTTGAAAAAGAGGACAAATGGGGCACCCCCAATTTTTTTTTTTTTAAAGGTTCATCGAAACTAAAAACACGCATCGTTTCTTCCAAAGATGAAGAAACACATTGCAATTTTGACCGTATCGACTGTATTTTGATTTAAAAAAAATAAAGCCCGGTTTTTAGTTCCATACCCTTAAAATAGCCCCTAACGCTCTGTAGGTATTTTTTGCGTCTCCTACAACCTTTCCGGTAAACTAGACCATTTCTTGATGCTTTTGGAGAGCAGAGTTCCTCGGACCTCAGCTCCTAGAGCCACTTTAGCTCTGTTTATGGTTCTGTTTACACTCGTATGACATAGGTTATTGGTGGAACTCATAAGCTATGCCAATTACCGGATACTTTCTTGCAGTTTTTTAAAAATATTGTTATCACCAGTGAGTTTTTTTTCTCATAGTCAGACTCTGCCTTAAGTAGGACCAACGAAACGGTCCTAGCTCTTCTAGCCTACGACGCTTCAACGCATCTGATAGTCCAGGGTTATTGTTCCAAACCCCGGCCTTATTTGTTTTGGAGTGTAGCACTTGAGGTGCATAGGTCTCTCGCTGCCTGTGAGAATGCAAAACTAGAAGGTTCCCCTTGATGAGAGTAGTTCCTGGAATGACTAGTGAGCTGGACGCTACGAACAAGTGTTTGATTCGAAAGCACCGATTGGTCCTTCTGGTGTCGATTTGATTTTCGGTGCATTCTCAGATGACTCTCCTTTTAGATGTTTTTAGCCGCGCGCTAACATCCACACCGTCACGACGACACACCTCAGATGCCGATCTCAAACCTCTCCTCGCGCACCGACCCAGACTTTGTTTTGTCTTTTTTTTTTGTCCGCTCGTCTTCAAAAACAATCCCGGGGATCGGAGCTTCACAAGCGTCCCGCGTCCAAACACTGCGCACATTCTGGTAACCACAAAAAAAAAAAAAAAAAAGATTCCTTTGATCCATTTTCAAAAATCACACACTTCCCTGGCCGTCGATGCGCAACGCTGCAACCCCCCCCCCCGACTCCAGAGCGAAGGTGGCCACGAGACTCCGAGAATATCATGCTCCTCACATGTGTAACTGATACAACCAGTTCATTGTAATCAGAGGTGACAGAGGATTCCAGAAAAAAAGCCCCAAAAATAAAGTAAATTGTTACGCTGGGTGGAATTCCCCCCCCCCGACGTCCACCAGCCCGAAAAAATATTTTCCATAAGATCCATTTTTCCAAAGCTACTCCGAGGGGGAGGTAATATTCTGCGTGTTGTTTCTCAGGGAATCGGCCCTCCGTTGAGCGCTCCCATCTGCCACGCCGCATTGGGCGGAAAAAAAAAAGAAAGGAAAAAAAAAAAAATGCAATCTGACCGCGTGTCACTGTGACAGGAGGCGAAAACGATGGCGACGGCGTTGAAATTGTCTGGGAATATTTATTTATGAAAGGAATCATGGAGGAATTTTAGCAGACTGATAACTGATTGTTGTAGACTGATTTTTTTCTTTTACTGTTGATAGTTTTTGAAAGGTCTGATTTTTTTATTTATTTTTTTTACTGTCGACAGTTTTGAAAGGTCTGATTTTTTTTTTTCTTCACATTTTCTTAAAAAAAAAAAAAAAACTAAATTCAAATATGTTTGTGGACATATTTAAAAAAAAAATCCTGACAAATTTTCAGACATTTACTGTTATTTTCTACTTAATTTTAAAGAGTTACATACAGAATGCGAGGTAATTTTGAGAGCCGAGTTTAAGGTGAACATCTTTCTTTTTGTCCCAAGATGTTGAAATGAAGTTTTCCCAGAGTTTTCAAATCTTTTAGTGAAAACAATTTTGTTTCAATTTTTTGACAATTTGCAATTCGCCATTACAACCCACACTTGCGAACTGTCGGATTCAAAACCACAGTAAAGTCCAGGGCATCCGCTCACAATAATCCTAATTTTGAATACAGTGGAACCTTGATTTACAAGTTGAATTTGTTCTGTGAAAAAGCTCAGTTTTGTTTGTATGTCAAATTACATTTTACCCATCAAAATTAATTGAGTGGCTATTTATTCGTCCCAGCTGCCCGACTAGGTGATGTGTTTTAAATAAGAAAATTGTACTTCATAAATAACGAATAATGCATCCAAAATAATAATCCATGATACATTACCTAGATTGGATGAAGATGCCAGAGGCGGCAGAGGAGGTTAGGGGAGTTTTTCATTTCGGGCTCTATCACTTTATAAATAACAAATAATATAAAAAACAATAATAATACAAAAATACAAGAGAATGTAAAGATATTAACTGGTTTTATTAAGTGTATTTATTAAGTGATGCAGGCAGCAGCAGAGGAAGGTGAAGGAGTTTTTTATTGGTGCTCTCTTGCTAAACTTAACTTACTAGCTACACACTAGCTACAATGCTACAATGTACTGCTAAATATAACTCGCACACTTTATCGGTAAACTTGATCGAGTGACGGAGCAAACGCTGCTGCTCTTTTTAAAATGGTCAAACCGTCCCCATCTGATTTTGACGTTCCAGTATCCGCTGCACCAAATCCCCATAAATTGCAGTGTCTTTTCACAGATGATGTTTGCGCTCGCAGTATCTCACCAACAACAACTTCTTTGATCTTTGGGTGGCACATCTTATTTTTTTTTTTTTTTTCAACGCCACTTCACGGACAGCAGCGAGCAGGTCGGTGTCAAATGCTCATCCCGTTCGCTCTTGTATCGTAAATCAAAAAAATCAACTGAGCGACGGATTGCATCTCAGAAAATTCACAAGTTGATGCTCTTGCAAGTCAAGGTCGCACTGTATTTGTGAATGTTCAAATGAGGGTTATATAAGACCAATAATCAGTAGTTTGTGTCGTCGTTTATTTGGAGGATCTCGAAACGGGAATCCAGAGGGGGGAGCTGGCTTCACTCAGAACCGAGCCCCTCGGCTAAACACATGCAGGAGGCTGATGAGGAGGAGGAGGAGGAGGGGGAGGCGAAGGCCCCCGGTGTTCCTGGTACTGCCGGGTGTTTAGCGCCATGTTTATTACACATGTGTAAACACACTTTGGAGGCGAGTCGCCGCGCAGTAACAGCTGCTCGCCCCCAGCGGAGTTGGACACGTGTTGCACGATGTCCGCTCGAACGCAGTTCCATGATGGGTGAGCGGCGTTCCCCCCCCCCCCCCCCCCCCCCCCGTCACTTCTGTGGCTCTTTACCAGATTTTACTCCAGAGCCTCAAGTTTCAGTAAAAACCTGCAAGAGATTACACAAAAATCTGGAAGAGATTTTGCATAAATCTGGATGAATTTACACAAAAATCTGGATGAAATCATGCAAAAATATGGATGAAATTACGCAAATTTCGACCAAAAAAAAAAAATCAACAAAATATTGAACTATCTGCAAGCAATTATGTGAAAATCTGGGAAAAATTAAGTCAGTAATCTGGATGAAATAAAAAAAAACAAAACAAAAAAAAAACAAGCAATGAGGGAAACAGTTTGCAAAAAGTTAAGTAAATCACCAGCAGATAACACACAGATGCTTCAAAATTGGCAAGAAATGCAAAAATATCAGATAGGCGCGTAAAAATAAAAATAAACCAATTATCCAAAATTAACAGGATTATTTAAAATCGAGCATAAAAAGGAGCAAAAACACACTTTTTGCAGGGGAGGGGGAAGAAAAAAACAAAACCTGCAAAAGAGAAGCTAATTAGCGAAGTGATCTGTTTCGGATTTATTTTCATGGGCGTTTTCATCTCAGCGCAGGACAAGACTCAGATAACATACTTTTTACACCTGATCATTGATAAATTCTTATCACACGCGCTTTGACATTGCGGCGAAATGAAAATAAGACGAGTGTTGTCATTCTTATTTAGCCGTTGGGGTCAAAGATGCTCTTTGTTGACCGAATCCCCCCTGAAACCGTCCCCTCTGGCCAGAAGCGAGCCGCTCCCATCCCTTCCCCTGCGCTCCTCCGTCGTAATTTCATGGCCCACCTGCTTCGACCGCGGTCTGAAAACAAGAAAAAAAAAAAAAAGAAAAACTGGGCTAATACCCGCTCATTAGCCTGTAATAACATCATCTAATAGCGTGCGTCTTGTTATCCCTCCTAAATGGAGCTTGATAAGAAATTTGTTAACTGGCGGGAAAAACACGCGGCGGCCTGCAGCTCCTCCGCCAGCGTCCGTGACTGCGCCTGTTGCTTTAGCTACCGGACGGGGGTAACCCCAGCCGTCCCCCGCCCCTCCACCCCCAGCCCTCTTCAACACCTGTGTTTACTTTTTGGGGGGCCGCCACCCCCCCCAACCCCCACCCCCATGACCCGGCAACCATCCTTCATTCACTCCGGAGAAATATGTGCTTATCCCTACACTTTCGCCGCCGCTGCGATTCCTTCAAGACTCCCATTATGCGACGGTGGGCCGAGCGGCGAGGAGGAGCCGCAGCGCCGCTCTGACTCCCGGTCCATTTAAACACTTACTTCCTGTTTTTTTATTTTTTTTCCTGGATCTGGATACCATCCGTGTTTGTCGCTGCTGACAGGGGGCGGGGGGAGGCTTTGACAAGACAGCAATGTGAAATATCAATAAAAATCCATCAGGTATTTTTACCGGTAAGCATGCCGGCGAAGGGGGGAAGTTTCGAGGTCGGTTTCCGATCAGTCAATAATCTGATCGGTGTTGTATCTACAGCCGGACGCCAGCGTTGACATTGGGTTGGATGTGGGTTGTGACCTCGGCGTCAGGACATGGGATGTCGACCGGCTGACTAGAGGGTTGTTCCGAGGTTCTTGATCGACGGATAGGGAACATCCAGATGTTCTAACCAGATGTTTTGGAGCCTTGATTACAGAGCTGCTTTTTAAGTCCACCCTTGGATCTTAATGCCAAGACAACTTCCTTTCTCCATACTAGACCGTCTGTCGGACGGAACTTCGGTTTGATGCCCGGTGCTTAGAATGCAGATCGAGCTGTTTTATCGATTCGGGACTGTTTGACTTTCATCGGCGCCAAAGACCCAGCATCGATTGAGCGGCTAATTTTGAGTCCTTGGAGTAAAAGGGGTTTGATGCGGCTTCCGGTAGCAGGAACCGGATGGATTTGACTCATCTGATGACCGTCGTATTGCTGCTCTGCTATTCCATCTCTAGATGAACAGAAAATAAATCCCGCTTATGTAAGGAAAATAGTTCTTAGTGCTGAAACTAACAAGCTTATGGTCTCATTATAGCTACTCCGTGGAAAGTGATCCTAAAGGAAGCTCTGTTTGAAGATGTCCGCTAACGGTTGCCATTGACGAACATTCATTTTGCAAAGCTAATGAGCGGGAGGCATGTCTTGACTGCTCACGTGCACACACAAACAAGAAGACATGGGAATCCTATCGCCTTCTTTTTCTATCGGCGTCATCAACAGGATGCAGCCAGACACTTAGCATTAGCAGCTAGCATCTGGTGTTTCATGCTTGTGGATGTGTAGCTAAACACAGCAAATGTTATACCACTGGCGGGGCAGTGCTGCGCAGCTTGCTACAGTTGGACTAGCGAAATGAAGGGAGAATTCTCCAACCACAATTTATTCAGGGCAAAAGAGCCTTAAGCCCATGCATTAGCGATTAGCCTCCGCCGTGTATTGCAGCCGCCGACCGATGAAGACCTCCCTCCTCCACGAGATAAATGACACCGTGGCTGCCCAATGCACCTGCGGCAATGAGGGGGGAAAAAATGAAAAGGAAAGATAAATAAAGTCAGCGTGAGATATTCAACTTGCAACAACGTCTCTCTCTAATCAAGTAAAATTACAAGCGGAGTTTTTTTTTTTTTTTTTTAGAATATAAATAAGTGGAAGTTGAGTTTATAATAAATCTTAATCAGTCCAAAATGGGGGGGTAAAATAAAAAAAAAAAAATCACGGCTCACCGCCACAGATCGGAGAAATAGTGTCAGATAGCGAGTTGAACTAGTGCCGTGTGTGTGTGTGTGTGTGTGTGTGTGTGTGTGTTTTCCTCCCACCGCTCTGTGTTCATTTTGATTAATGACTGCTTACCTCTGCCACAACTGAGAGGCTACAATGACCTGTTTACGGCCGCTGCCGCCGCTCGAACCCGCCACCGGTCCGCTGAGTATTTTTCCCCCGGCCGGGGCCTGGACGGGCGCCAGCGTTCTGTTCTGCCGCCGCGCTGCGGTGTTAACTGTGCAAATATTAGTGCCAGTGTTTTTCCAGGTGTGGATCCGTCGGTGCGTGCCAAAAACCATGTTTCCATGGAAACGGGCCAGGCCCGGGTGTTAAGGGCTGCCACAGTGCTTATTATGTGAAGTCATTTAAATTCTGATACGATTAGAAAAAAAAAAAAAAAACGACCTTGCATTCCGGAACGGACGACTCCATCTCTTCAGAATTTATTTCAGATCATATTAAAATATATGGATGTTTAAAGAAAAAAAAAAAAGATGTGGCTTATCGGGAGTGTTTGGCAGCGGTCAGGTATTCAGGTGCTTGGCAGCTGTGGTTGCTCTGGCGAGGGCCGGGGAACGGTTCAGCTTTAAAAAAAGAAAGGAAAAGAAGAGAAAACGCTGGTTTTAATTGAGTCGTGTTTATTTAGTCGTTGTTAACACACATTTTCAAAATCGCTGTTAAAATCCGAAACACCGTCGCACTTTACTCCGGATGAAGTGATGGAAGTGTCACCGTAGCGACAAGCTGCTGAGGCATATGAGGGATTTAATGTCAGGAGCGACTGAGAAATCGGACACAGGTTAGATGAAATTCGGAAATAGAACTGGATGACATGTGTACGGAAATCTGTTACTCGAAGGCACTAAAGGGACGAGAATGCCCTGATGTTCTCCAGAAGTTGCATTTCTTGCTCAGTTATGTTTTAAGTTCGTCGATAAGTTAAAAAGCCCCGATGTCAACGTCCGACAAAACATCAGACGCCCTGACACTGAGGTCACGACCTTCATCCCACCAAACCTCTACGTCTGGAGATCCTCGGATGTAGATCTTCATCTGCTGATCCTGTCAAATCACCCGACTGATTTTTATGTAGTCGACAATCTTTTACCCTCCGTACTGTGTTCCCCGTCTCAGTCTGCCCTCTCCGTCTCAGAGATTTCCCCGCTTCCTGTCATTAGAATTCGGTTTTGTTTTGTTTCTTCCCCCCTCGACCTTACCGCATTCAGCTGTTGTGTTTGTACGCAACGGCACTTTGCCAATAAAGTTTGATTGATAGGCTGAAAGGCCGATTGACTGCGGCCTCACGATTAAATAGGCGCACTCCATTTATTTCCCCCCGTATTTCCTCTCCTGGTCTGGAAAAACCCGGCGTGGCGCTCGGCGGTTCTAAACAAACAATAGCTTTTTTCCAAAAATGTATTAATATTAGCCGTACAAACACGTATGAAACGCTCCCGTTAGAGTGAGCCTCGTGTGTTTTCCAGGTTCGGAGAAACATTTCAAACAGTCGGCGTGTTGTCTTTTCCAGGACATTGGCGAGCGCAGGAAAGGAACTCAAAGATAACTTCCTGAAGGCGCTGGCGGAGCGAGAGGAGGCCAACCGCAGAGGGAAAATGACTGTGAGTAGATTAATACGCCGCTGCGACGGCTACGTAACGGGATTCCCCTCAAATATTCCTGCAATTTCATTTGGACGGGAACATAATCCATACTGTGTCGAGCCCAGTGGAAATGCCCCCCGCCCCATACACTCCTCCATCCTGGCCCCCCGTTGCTGCCATCCCCGCCCCCCAACCGTCCGTAAACTGCAAATAAGACGTCTGCTGCCTCCCCTCCCCAAAAGTCCGTTATCAAACTCCAACTTGTGTGACGCATGCTTTTTTTTTTTTAAAAAAAGTTTTCCTTTTTTTTGCACAAGTGTTTATACATATATATATATATATATATAAAAATCTAATATATATTTTATATAAATTTTATTTAATATATTATATATATATGTATATATATATACAATTACAATTGTACAATTGTATGCTATTTTTTTCACTTTTAATATTTATTTCTGAACTATTTCTATCACACAGTCCACTTTCTGCAATTTAAATTGAAATTTTCCCATTGAGAGACGCAAAGTCCATTTTCATAGCTTTCATTAACTCATTCACCAGGACTAGAACGTCAGTCAAAATTCCAAAATAGGATGGTCAATGCAGAAGCTGAAACAAAATATCGAGACTACATTTTATAGATGCTCCTTTGTGCCCTTGGCACAATATTTATATTTATATTTATATTTATTGTTGCTTTGCTATGACAAATTAATTTTCCCTGTGGGGATAAATAAAGTATTATTACATTATTCATTATTCTCTATTCTTATCCCGGATTGCAAGCTGCTCCCCTTTGCTGTACTTCTCTTCATCTGCAGTAAAACCGAAATATGACCTTTTTTTTTTAATCATGTAAATTGAGAAAGAAAATAATGGAAATTAAAGTTGAGCAATGGGAAAAATGACCTTGAAATTGGGTCAGAGTTTCTTGGAAATGAGAGACAAAAAAATCAGTCAAGGGAATCACTTTGGGGAGTCACGTGCTAATTTTGCTAGCGACTATGCAACTGTTGTAGCATGTTTGAAGGGGCCTCTCGGCCGTAAGTCCACGTCCAGGCTTTAGCCTCTGCAACCCCTCGGTGTTTCGCTCCACAGCGGTGTCTTGGCCACAAACGACACACGGCTCGACCCCCGCTGACACCCCAGGGCCGTTTGCACCCGGTTGCGAAAGTAATAATAGCTAATACAGGCAATTATTGATATAAATACCCATAGAAAAAAAAATGGCAGTCAAATAACAGTACAGGAAACGCTTTTTCATTTTGCATTTTTCAGTCATATTCCAACAACAATAGCAGCAATGGGAATAAGAATAACATCATTTTCATCTAACATACAAAGTGACATGATCAAACCTCTGGAGGCTGATGTTCTATTGGTTGTCAAAGGTTCCTGGTCCATTCTGACTGGGTTCTCCACCATCTCCTCCTGCCTGGGTTCTCTCCAGCTTCCCCGTCTTCCTGCCACGGTCCAAAAACATTCAGCAGGTTCATTGAAGATTCAAATATTGGAGATGTCTCTTTATGTGGCCGTGTGATTTACAGCTATGCATGTTAAGCCCCGCCTCTCATCTCAATAACTACTGGGATTAGTTTCTTGTTTTTTTTTTTTTCTTTCAATCTGGGGTGCCCATCATAGGTCAGTCCCTGCAGTGGTGTTTGGCGGCGCTGTGTGTGTGTGTGTGTGTGTGTGTGTGCGCGCGCAACCCGCCCCCCCCCCACTTGTTTACACAAAGATGGTCAGGGATCCGAAAATACTTTGCACCGGTTTGAATGCTCTGCGGTGTTTGGAATCCCCTGCTTACACGTCGGGCCCACAGTGGGGGGGTAAGTTTAACGGGGGACTCGTAAAAACCACCTGCATGTAATGAATTAAACCGGTTTTAACCTCCTCGGCGACAGGCCGCCCGCTCGACTCGGTAATCCCACCGTGCAGAACCCGTCTGACATCAAACAGCTGGGCAGATAGGCATTTTTTTTTAAAGGGTCTTGTTCATCTACCCGATCGGGGGAGGGGGGTTAGCCTCCACCTCCACATGTCCAAGTGGAAAAGCCACCATCTTTATTTGCAGCTCCAGACGGCAGAAATAGCTTTTTCCTGTCCAACAGGCCTCTTAAGAAGAATCAGGTGATTTCACCCCCCCGGACCCCTAACAGAAAGGAGAGCTTGTATAAAAACAAGCATAATATCCTGATTTTTATCACTGACTATCGCTGACACCACTCTTTTTTTTCCCCCCCTTCTTATTTTTTTTCCATCTCTTAAGAGCTTCCTTTGCTGAAGGGAAAAAAAAAAATTTGGACGGGGGTGGTGTTTATTTTCCCCTGAGCCCCCGTCGGTTCACTTAATACCCCCTCTGTGTGGAGCGCTGAGGTAGCAGGTCGTCTTCAGGAGGCGTGGCCTCAGCGGGGCGGCTTTGGCCTGACAGACGGTTGCCGTGGCTACGCCGGCAGCAGAACCGGGCTTTCACAACGTCGCCGCCGCTCTCCTGGCTTTTCAGTAAAACTCAGCGTACTTTGTGTGTGCGAAATCCCGTGTTAACATTCACACACGCGCAAAATTAAAATAAGACCCAACGTAGGTCAAAATAAGTAATTTGGGAATTTACATCCTGAAAACTTGAGGCAGATTTTTTAATCAGAAAAATCTAAAATTTGTATCAAAAAACAAATAAAAAAAGAAACGCAAGAAATAAAAGCGAAAAAATATTGATGACTTTCATTTTTGGGGGGGATTAAAAATGGACCATAATTATAATAAAAAAACACAAATTGACCTGTAATTTTAGATTTTTGCAATTCTGAAAAGAGTTTTCTTATTTTGTTTTAAATAGCTTTAAAATAAAGACTAGGTAAAACCTGCGAGAGAATAGAGGAGCGGACACTCGCGGCAAGGACGAGGAATTAGGGGGAATTAAACTCATTCTGTCATTTGGGATGATTTACAGAGAGGCAAAGAGAGGACACCCTGCCGTTAGTTATTATTGTCTCCTTTTTCCAGCTGCTAAAAATGACAAACCCCCAGTGCTGTGTGAAGCACCACATCATACACACACACACACACACACACACACACACACACACACACACACACACACACTCACACACACACACACCTGAAAGTCTCCCCCTGTGGTGAAAGTGTCAAGTTGCCCATGTTAATCTGGGCCGGGGCTCAGTAATCAGACCACCCAGCAGCGCCAGCGATCCCACACTGCTCCTCCCGAGGCTTATTGAACCCCCCCCCCACACACACACACACACACGCACCATCGGAGTCCGACCTGCGATCAGCTAGACCGGAGAGTAGCGCCCGCTGACACAATCCAGCCCGTCACCCGGTCAGACAGGGAAATCCACAAGAGTCCAGATGCCTGGAGGCGGCAACGACGGCGGCCATTGTTAGCATCGCTGATTAATGTAAATAAGACATGTCAAAAGAATGACCTATTTATTTTGTCGCAACTGCGAAATTTTGAATCAAATTATCGCAAATATATTTTATTGATCTATTTATTTTGGGATATTATATGGATATTTATTCATTCCAATTCAGTGACCTTTTCCACATGATTAATCTAGATTAATCACCATTAATGCCCATTCATTAACAATTAATTTTTTTTAGGGGGTAAATCTCATGACAGAAGGCGATATATATACAAATTTTTGATGATAACATGCCAACCGCATGTTTCCTTTCTTATTTATGAATAAAGCAATATTAATGCAGCCCATTTTGGACAGCTGCGGAGACAAAATATCTTGTTTACATTTCTGAGGCCCCGATGTTCCCTGAGGGTTTGGCTAAAGCACAGAGATCCCTTAATCGTGTCTGCTCGGCGTCGATATGTAGAACTCCTTCCTGCAGAGTGCGACAACTACTTCCTGTCGCTCCATCATCCCGTCTTTTTTTTTTTTAATCCCCAAGGGGCAGATATGTCGTTTGGAGTCGCCCGTGTTGATCGAGTTGGTTGCGCCAAATTGATAGCGTTGGAACACCAATTCATGCCAGTGGATCGAATTTTTGGGAGTCATGAGTAAATAGCTTTAAAAAAATGTCGTTAAAATGCGTCGAACCCATGAGGTTTTATCAAACGAAGAATCGGGACACGCGAATGGGGAGCGCAATTGGCTTTCCCTTAAGATCAATAGATAACATACAGGCCGCCATATTGGTTGTCATAAGCTTGGTTGGAGGTCTTTCACGTCAGACTGAAACTACTCCCGTCGCTCTGCTTCCACAACGCAACAGGAAGTTCGCCGAATGTCCCATTGGAGGGCGGAGGGTCGCTGCTTCCCCCTTTTGCTTCCCCCTTTTGCTTCCCCCTGGTCACTGTCTGTCTCTGATTGGCTAAAGTTGCCTCGCCTTCAATGCGGTTTTCCCTTTTTTTTTTTTTTTTTTTTTAAACACCCTCCCTTATGAAAAGCTCCTTCCCTGCCAAACATCACACACACGCACACTCGCGCGCGCGCACGCCAACAAAAGCTGCACCTGGGCAGATTTGGCTTTATTTGCAATGGGTAAGGAGTGAAGTTTTTTTTTTTTTTTTAATCAGGATCCAGGTCACACCTGTGCTCAGAGGGGCCCGAGGTCATCCATTGTTGGGTGGGCCGCCGCCCACCGCTTCCCGCCTGTTTGCTCTCGGGGCTGGATTGAGGCGGCGTTCGAATTGCGACATATTGAATGCACGTTGAAAGCGAGGGGGGTGCGTGGGAGAGGTGCGGGGGGTGGAAGATAAACCATCTGAAAAGCAGCAAAGACGTGCAGCACCTGAATTCTGGCCTTTTAAGACTTTTACACATCACATCTCTGGTTAAATCATGCCTTCTCACACCAGCATCAGCTGGGATCAGTGCAAGAATAGCAATGGTGAGAGCGAGTGAATGTTTGATAGCTCTTTTTTCTTTTTAATTATAATACAATAAACCTTAGGGTCTACATCCATTCTTTCCAGGTCATCCGTCGGCGGGTTCGTTGAAGGCTAAATTATCCGTAGGTCTGAACGAGAGGTTGAAGGATTGGATGCCGCATGAAAATCTGGAGTAAAAGATAAAAACTAAAAATAAAAGTAAAACATTATATTAAAAAAAAGACTGCGAAATCAGACAAAAATGGATAAATTAGCTAAAGTGTGTCAGAAATGATTGACAGGTTGGAAGGAAACACCATTTATTTGAAAATCTCAAATAAATCGCCTTCACGTTTAAATCCGGATGTGTAATGACACCGTCGGCACCGATCATGCCGCCGGTCCTCAAACACCTGAAAGGCGATCGGTATCTGTCCGTGGTTCGACCCATAATCAATAGCGATTCACTGACCGCCCCCGTCCTGGCCGCTCAGAGCGGTTAGGCTTTGAGCTGTGGAATGTGTCCGCGGGCCGGCCGGCGCTGCGTCTCCTGCCCGGAGGGGACGTCCAGGATAAAGGGGGTGTTTGTCTTTGGTCTGCGGACCCAGCCAGCGCTGTATTGATAAGCTCCTGTCACTATAGATAATAAGCTGGTCAGTCATGCAGCCCAGAGATCAAGTATAGCATTGAAATTAAAGAGGAATTCCCAGCCCTATTGCATTACAGGCTGTGCACGCGCATGTGTGTGGGTGTGTGTGTGTGTGTGTGTGTGTGCATGGTACCCCCTCCCGCTGCCCCCTTCCTTTGTCCCCGTCGTGGGCAGTAAAAAACAACAATGGCAAGTTTGATTTCAAAGCATCTGGGACCAAGGTGGACGGCCTGCGGCGAGGCGGGGGGGGATCGTATGACCTTGGGTTGAATGGCGGTGCATAGCCAGCGGGAGGCGGGGCTTACAGACCCCCGGCAGGTAGCCGCCGTCCTCCAGGTGGACCAGAACGACCCGTCTCCCCGGAGAACGCTCACCCGCTCACCTGCTCTCTGACTCTTTGTCCCGACCACAGTTTGGTTCTGCTTCTGCCAAAGCAAAGCTACTTGGTTAAGTTTAAGTAACTTAAGTAACTAAATTGTGGTGGATTAAGACAACAAGTGCTTTTGGGAGGAACTGGCCCATAAATTCTACCAGTAGTCTCCTGGCTAACCCCTGGATAGGTTTAGATCAACCAACGTGCTGGTTAAGATGATTTAACAATATTTGATCTGGGTTTAGACTACTTAATTTACTTGTTAAGCTGATATAACACAATCTGTTGGTTACGTTTAGACAGTAACTTGTTGGTTAAGTTGATGTAAAACGACCTGGTGGTTAGGTTAACGGAACCCAACTAGCTGGTTAAGGAACGGTAACACAATCGGACTGTTAGATTTTAATAACACAACTCACTGGTTGAGTTGATAGAACGGTGCTGATCAGATTTAGAAAACCCAACTCGCGATTAAGATGATTTTACGACTTGCAAGTTAAGGTATTGTAACACAACCTTTGAGTTAGGCTGAGACCGGCCTACTTGCTGGTTAAGTTGGTATAACACAACCTGTGGGTCAAGTTTAGACGAACCAACTCACTGGTTAAGTTGACATAACATACCCTACTGGTTAAATACATGCAATAATCTTCAAATCTTTGTAGTTAAGACCTTAAAACAGTTAAGACAATTTATATTTCATTGTATTTCTTATTCTTCCTCCTTCTTCTATTATCTATTACTGTTATGTTTTTGCTTAAAACTGGCACAACAATTTCCTTCGGGATAAATAAAGTTGTTCTCATTCTCAGAAGTCACTTGTTAAGTTGAGATAATCCAACCTGTCGGTTAGGTTTGGGCAACCCAACTTGCTGGTTAACCTATTTAACAGCTCACTGGTTACGTTTGTGCAACAGGTTTCTGGTTAAGTATCCAGAACCAGTAGTGCTCTCTGTCGGTATTGTCCGAAAATCTGCTTATCAATCACAAAACTTTGTACGGCCGTAGCTTCTCCCGGGAGTCCGAACTTTTCCCCGACCAGACGCAGCGTTCCCAGGCGACGCTCCGGCCCTCGGTCCCCGGGGGGGGGGGCGGGGGCCGGGGGGCGGGGGCGCCGCCACCGCTCGCTCCGTTCTTTCTCACAGTCGCATCTCGTGCGGGGAACCGGAAAATATTTATCTGTGAAATATTACTCTTGGCTGATTACAAGAGGTGGATTTCATGGCCGGCGTCTTCGGCTATAAAAAGAAAATTGATAGCCTCGCGCGCCGTGTGTTGTGTTAGCGCGAGCAGCCAAAGTGGCAGCTGCGCTCCGTGCACCGTATCTGCCACTGGGGGGATTGGGGAATGGAATGAGGAAAGGGGAGATTAAAACCGAACCTCCAGTTTTATTGGGTTTAACGCTCTTCAGTAAATGGCGAGGTGGGAAAGGAAGAAGCAGGCGCTGATGGATGTGTTCCCTGACACCGCCGTCTCCTATATTCTTACCAAAGCATTATATTACTGGTTTTAAAGAAAAATAAAAAGCTTCCTGTGAGAACACCGTTGTGGAAGTCGCTTTAGTGACTGGGTGTGTTTACCCAGGAAGTCGAGTGTTTCGCGCTGTACGCCAGGCCCGATCCCGGAGTGGAAGCGGCGTGGCCTTTTTTTTTTTTTTTTTTTTTTTTTGCCACTGGAAGCCTGGATGAGCCAAGCTAATGATTTCTACCCTCCCACCCACCCCTTTGTGAACAGCTGCTATTGTCCCGAGACTCTGCCCCGAAAAATGTGGCCCCCTGGACCATTTTCTGAGCAAATGTAAGTGGATACACTTAATCTAATCTCCCTTGGCTTCTTGCCCTCCCCCCCCTTAACCCTCCTCTCCCCGCTCTTCTCTGGGTGCAGAGGAGGTTTCCAACACCGTGCGGGAGTTGGGCGGAGGGGGTGGGTTAGGACTTAAGCCGCCAGCACTGGAAAAAAATCCATCAACATGATTTTGGGAGACGGACATGGAATCGAGGTGTCGCAGGAACACTTGCACAAGGGCCTCCCGGGAGTCCGGAGGAACGCTTCCCATGCTAGGAAGCTGGCGGACTGAGCAGAGGGATCACTTTATTTTTTTATTGACATTAAGGTAACATTTTTTTTTTTTTTTGTGCCTCTGCCGTCACGGGCCGTAAATACCGCGGACGCGTTGGAGTCGACCCAGAAACTTGGATCTGCAACTCGGGTTTCGAAGAGCCTCCCTCCTCAGTTTGTTACATGTTTAGATGTTTGATGATGTAACCAAGCGTCTTAACATATTTATGACTTTCTAGTTGGCAACTGATGCAACAGGTTTGCAACAGCAGTGCCATAACCCTTGTGACTTTCTTCCATAGTTGAGTCTCCGTCGCGTCCTGGAATTTTGGGCGTGCTCCTTCCTATCTGTCCCAACTTGGAGCGAACCATGGCGTCGTTTTCAAACCCCGTCCCCTGCAGTCCAAAAGTTGCACCATGGGGTTATTTTTCGGTCCCAATCCAACCAACCTGTCAGTCAAACGTTGCCCACGCCCTTTTTTGTACCTAGCTTCCATTGTGCGCTAAGACAGACACCTGTCCGGCAAGCACCGCTAAAGCGGCGCCCCTGTCTTTTGCCTCGTTAATTAGCATCGTCTTCATCCTCCACGACCAGATGTTGGACCCAGATGTTGAATGTAGTGATTGGAGGGGGGGGAGTAACTTTCTTTCTGTAATTTCTGCCCTCGCTCCAGGGTCACTCAGTATAAACGTTACGCGGCTCCAGTTTTTCCACCCCGCCCCCCTTCTGGTAAACATTTGAAGACCTGGATAAACAGGAGGTTTACAAGTTCTCTTCAGCTGGAGTATTTCCACCTCGTAACGCCGCGTCGTTTCGCTCCTCCTCCTCATCGCTCCCGGGGGACCACGCAGCTCCATGTTACATCCATGGCGGTCTTCAAAGTCAGGCCACCGAGGCTTTTAATGCACCATGTGGAGATGCACATGGTCGAACCCTGAGGTGTTCCAAAGCCAGGACAGGGTATCCCTCTGTGGACCGGATCGCTTGTCCTGATCAGGACTTCCTCAGCTGGCTCCTCTTAAATGCCAAGGTGCAGCAGCCCCCCCCCCCCCCTCTTTCCAAGGCTAAGCCTCCCCCCAAAATGATGGAAAACCCGTCCCAGCTGGCTGCGTCCAAGGAGCCTGTTTTGTGGCAGACACCACCACCGAACCAGACGGTCCACCGCAGCCCCCGGTTCAGACAGTCCCTTCTGACAGTCACTCCACTTCGAACAGCTTCACCCAATCGGTTCCAGATTTCCTCATCCTCCCGAAAAACAACGGAGAAGATGAAGTGCTCGGAGCTTTAAAAAAAAAAAAAAAAAAAAAGGATTCCGTCGGCCGGTTGATTGATTTCCACTCCAAGTGCGTCTGGACAGGAGAAATATGGAGGCCGAGCCGCAGGTGTGTTACTGAGTGCAGCTCAAGTGTAAACAGCAGAGGGGCTGCAATATATCTGCCCCCCCCCACTCCACACACACACACACACACACACACACACAGATTTACTCTTAAAACTGATCCCAGGCTTCCATCAGTCATCATTTGGGCCTCGTATTATCTTATTTCCCCGATCCGTTCCTTTCTTTTCCGCACGTTTCTACATCAACTCGAGCACGAGAAGCCATCATGGTAGACCGTCCAGGTTCAATCCCCTCCGCCCCCGCTGCGTAAAAAAAGTCACGACTTACGGATTCGGAAAAAAAGGGATGATGTGTAAATATTGTCTTTTAGTTAGCTTTACCCATGAATTGTCCGGGATTGGCTACAACCACCGCCTCTGTAAATTCATAAACAATAACTGAATAATTTAGCTGAATGATGTCATCCTGACATCGGTTAAAGTCAGCCAATGTTTAAATGGCCACTAAAAGGTTAAATCCCTTGTTAAAAATCTTCCCTTCCTCGCTCGGCTGCCACCAGGACCGCTGACCGCTTTATTTTTCCGACTATCTTTCCCCGCGTCAGTCGTTTTTCAATTTGATTTGCAAATAGTCGTCTCCTTCGGGGGCCCCCCCTCGCCAAGTGTGACTCAGATTGTGGGGGAGATTCTCGTCTGATCGGCGAAGCAACAGGTGCGTGGCGTGCGCGCGTGGCGTTCGCACACGTGTGTGTGCGCGTTCTGAATCCAGGGCCTCGACAGCAGCGGAGTGGAATGAGGAGCGTAAATCACGGAGCAGCTCTGGGGAAAGATGATCCAGCGGTCCTAAAGGGTCACGCGCGGCTGCCAATGTCCTCGGAAACGTCTTCATTAGCCGATGGAAAATCCTTACCCCTCTCTGAACCGCAGAGGATTCGTCTCTCCTGCTCCTCAGGGACGCTCGGTGCGTTGGACTTTTATAGACGAGAAAACTTCCAGCAGCCTTCACTGGACACTAAATGCAGATGTTACTTAATGGTTATTGGTTTCTAAAATGTTTAAGTGTTCTACGGCATTCGTTTCCAACGTAATGGCAAAATTCGGACGTGCTGTGACACTAATTCTGCAGATTACATCACACTTCCTGTAGAAATTTTAGACAATTGCATCCCAGTGTGACAAAACAAGCAAGAGGCGGGGCTTAACCTGGAGGAATCAGCTGTCAATCACACGGCTACATGCTGAGATATCGAAACCTTCACCCTCTCTTTCCCACCTACGGACAATTGAGAGACTTCTACCGACTTGTTTTTGGACAAAATGGGAAGAAGACGGAGAACCAGGAGAACCCAGTTGACCACTGGATTAGAAAAGGGAACCATCTTGCTGTGAGGTCAAAGTCGGTTCTTTGGACAATGGAAGGAAGATGGAGAAACTGGAGGAAACCCAGAGAGGAGAACATGGAGAACGCCAGGATGCCCTCATTTTGATCCAAATCTCGGAGGTGAAATTCAAATCCCTTCCTCGTAGAGTTCCTGGCGTCGTCAGGACCCTTGCCGGCCCATCCCTTGGCGAGAATCATTCCCGACAATCTCCATTTCACCTTTTAACTTTCTACCGGAGGTTTCTTTCTACACACTCCGGCCGCTTCATTAATTTGTAACGTGACATGGCTCAGACCTCTTGGGGGCGCACGGGGGCCCAAAACTGGCCCGGGAGCCGGAGGTTTGGGCTCCAGGTGACCTGTAATGAATTCCATGTGAGAAAGCCGTCAGTGTTCTTTCTCTCTTTCCGAGTCTTCCGGAGTGAAATGAGGTGAAAGCGGGACGAGACCAGGAGGAGAACGACCTCCGTGACCGGGAAGCCCCTCTTCCTTCTCTGCTCCTTCTTCTTCTTCTTCTTCTCCTCCTGGTCCGTCAAACGTTCTGCAGACAGAAGCCTGTGTCAGTCTGACAAAGAAAAAAGGGGAATGAGAAAGATCTGATATGGAAACGTCCACCGTCGTTTCTCCGGTGTCAGGGAGCGTTCGCTCCGGCCACCCGCCTGATTTTAACTCCCGACTTAATTCCCATTTAATAACACTTTTTTGGTATTTTTAACACCATCAAATCCAACGTCTCATCCAAGTCATTCGACCAATTTTCACACGTGGCTTGCACAGTCACCATTTTAATCCACTTCACTTTATGATATTAATAACAATAATAAAAGCCGGCCCGTGTTTGGGGCGACGAAGGATACCCATTTATGGTCAAAAGACTGACCCCCCCATTTCCACCCCCCCACCCCCAACCTCACTCTGGGACCCGAGCCGCTGCTCGTCCGCTCCCAGCAGCATATGGAGCACATTCTCCGGAATCCTCTTTGTTTTATCACCACACACTGGACTCTATTATTCCACCTGAGTAAATACTGGACGCCACCTCCCCTCCTCACGCCGTCCAGAGGCATCCTGTGCAGCCTTCAGCCCCCCTGAACCCCGCCCCCAAAACCCAATAACAACCCTGCTGCTCAAGGTTTTTTTTTTTTGTGCGCACCCAGCCCACCCGCCCCAACAGGCGTGCTTTGCGATTGACAGGTGTGCACCCCAAATACCGCCGAGGTGACGGCGTAACCTTTCGAGGTTTTCACGATCCCGCACAATCCCAGCATGCCTCCGTATCGTCATAAGGCCTTTCAAAGCGCCACGGTGGAATCGCCGAATGGTCCGGCGCCCCCTCTGGTCAAATACCGTAGTGTTGCGGGCCGGTGACAACACGCCGTTATTCAAGGAAAGCGATGACATCGTTGGTTCGGTGAAGATAATGATGGACTTGACTGACTGAGGAGAAATAGTGCAGTGGGGAAGAGCTAATCCCGGATGAGGGGCGAGGTTTAATCCGAAAGTCATCATACATCGTACGCGTGAAAGCGAGAATTCAAAACTTTTGAATTCGACAACGACAACTAGCCTCAAGAGAGGCGCCGTAAATGTCCGTTTGTAATGTGAACACAGTTAAAACAAGGTGTGGTTTTTCTCGGAGACTGATTGAGCGACAAAGTCAAGACTTCTAAAAGGCGAACACATTTTAGAAACCTACTGCAGACTTTGAGCTTTTTGTTTGTGGTGGAATCACACGCCCGCCGTGCTAGCAAGCGTTAATCGGCTAACAGCTGCCAAAGGAACTCTAGTGCTTAAAGCGGAGCGATATCTCGCAGAACCCGATCCAAAAGGCACATCAGATTTAGTCTGTCTGCAAAGAAGTACAAATTCCTCGAACGGAACACCAGAGCATGTTGTTGCGCTATTTCGGGGCGCGGTAAGGAACGCGCGGTTTCACCTCGGAGACAATATTTAGGCCAACAGAGCGTCACGATGTCCACACTGAGCCATTTTCACAAGAGGAAGGAGAACAGGGAGCCCAAGGCTGCTTTAGAAACAGATTTATCTGGGATTGCGCACGCCTCTTGTATCAGGACTCAGAAGCGTGGTATCTGGCGGCGGGCGTGCGCGGCGGACAGCGGCGTATCTCTGAAGCGTAGGTGTTGGAAGCGATAAAGGGCCTCGCTCTGAACACCGGCCCCAGCGGTGCGCGCCCATGTTTGTCGTAAAAACAATATGTAACCTATTTATCTTCTGGTAGATATACAAGGTGTGTGCAGTGTGTTTGTGTTTGTGTGCGCCTCATTGTCTCAAACCCATCATTATAAAAGTCAATCATTTTCAGAATTGGTCTTTTTTTTTTTTTTTTTAACCCCCCCCTGCAGATGTTGGGCTCCCCCTCAACCCCCGACTCTTTCAGATTATCTAGAATAACAGGCTGCTCCGAGCGCCGCCTCGGCCGCCGCCGCCGCTTCGGCTCCCTTCTCTGTTTGTATTAAAGATATCGGGCTTTTTCTGTTTTCTTTTCCCCGTGTTTTTTAGCGACGCCAAGAGAATGACAGGAAACACGACGAGCGGGAGAGGATGATATTGATGCCATCGATAAGCCCCTTTTTCTTTTTTTTTTTTTTTATCTGCAGACTGTTCTCCTCTTCCTCCAGCTGCTGGTCTTCTTCTCTCCGTTCACTTTCCGGTAGGAAGGGAAAGACAGTAGATGGATTAATGAAAAAAAAAACAAAAAAAAAAAACAGAAAACACCAGCCGCGTTTTGGCCTGAAAAACAAAATTCCCCAGGTTTTATATAATTTCTCTGGGTCCAGACACCCTGATGCCTGCACGGCGCATCCACGCCAGGTGCCAAACACCTCTCAAACAGGATTTTTCTGAAAGGACAACCCCCATTTTTTTTCGGGATAAATGATGGATAAGGCTGGATGAAGCTGGCAAATGGAGTGATGAGGCCGGGGAATATGTGGACGAGGCCGGGGTTGCAGATCCGACACTACCTCTGAGCGGGTCCCAACCCGGACATCTCCCACTGAAGAAGTCTGTGCATCATGTTTTTTTTTTTTTGTTTTTTTTTGTCCATGCAGCGTGGATAAAAAAAAGAAAACGAAAATGTTCACATCATCAGGGGCAGAGCCGAGGGTTGGAGGTGACACGGTGGCTGCAAGTCATATTTTAATTTTATTCCCATTTTTCTAGAATTATCACTCAATTACATTTCCTGCCTCTAGTTTTTTGGTCATTTCCTGATTGTTTTCTGTAAATTTGCTATCATTTCTTGATGGCTTCTCTGTATCTGCAAACCGATCCCAGCTGATCTCCACCTTCCTCACCACAGTGCCACCTCCGCTTCCTCTATCAGCCGCCTACTTCCACCCTCCATCTGGTCCCACTGATATTGTTAGACTCACACACACACACATACACACTTATATTTATCTAATCTGCTCTTTGACAAACAGAAAAACAAAACAAAAAAAAACTCCCGCTCATCTCTGATATCAGGCAGCTGAGAATCCAGGGGGGAAAAAAAGAAAAAAAGGTAAACATGGTTTTCACTATCCGACATGTTGCGCTGCTTTTATTGCCCCCTGCAACTCAACTCCCCGACCCTTCCTTTTTTTTTTTTTTTTTACAGTTATTTCAGAGCCACAGAAAAAATAAGGCAGAGATCAAACAAAAGTCACAGGGTCTATTATTCCCTTTTTTTTTTCCTCCTCCTTCTTCTTCTCCTTTTGGCGAGGCCAGAACCCAAGTGTATTCCATGGAGTAAACACAGCAAACTCCCCACGCCGTGTGTGTGTATGTGTGTGTATGTCTGTGTGTGTGTGTGTGTGTGTGTGTGTGTGTGTGTGTGTGTGTGTGTGTGTGTGTGTGTGAGCGCAGCGAGTGGGGAGGCTCATGCTAAGGCCTAATGGGGGACCAGAAGTGCAGGCCAAACAAAACACAATATAGGTGTTTGAACACCTATAAGATGATGTGGGGGCCGAGGTAGGCCGGGGGGGCCCGGGGGGAGGGGCCCGGGGGGGGCCGGGGGAACTGGAGGGGTGTTTTCATCAGAAACAGCGCAGGCCTTTGATAACGAGCCCCTCGTGCCGCGGTCCGTCTGACGTCACACACTTTGATCCCACTTTTCTGCAGCGGCGTGTCAACATGTCTCTGTTGGCGATAACACGCCGGTCAGGCTGTCACAGAGAAGAAACACAGCCTCCCTTACTTCCGAAGTGTGTGTGTGTGTGTGTCTGCCTGCTTGCACGTGCATGTGGTAAATGTCTGTTGACTCTGCAGGTCTGAGCGGGTTATCCCCTGGTGCCGACTCTTGTTATTTTGAAATTTGCATCTTTTGGAATTCTTGTCATAGAGAGTAAAATGTCACTGTGTTTAGGGGTTTACAGAGGTTTGATTCCGGCTGGGTTCTCTCTAGGTTCTCCAACTTCTTCCCACAGTCCAAAGACAGTCAGCAGGTTAACTGTCTGGAGGTGTGAAGGAGTGTGTGAACAGTTGGATGTGTCTAAATGTGACCCTGTGATTGACAGTTGACACAACCAAGGTAAACCCTGCCTTTCACCCCTGAGAGCTGTGATTGGCACCGATCACCGCTCCCCCCGGGAATAGGATAAGAGTAATGATACATTTTTGGAAAACGTATCCGTCATTTCTCGTTCACTATGTTTCGTTTTCAAAGACGCTTGTTTACGTTTAGCTAGCAGTTAGTGGGGTAAAGTTCTAGCACGCGGAAGTCAGGTGACTTCCGGGAGCCGCCGTGTCTCGTTCCCCATCCTCTGGTTTTTAACTTCATTGTTTCCAATACAGTCTGCTGGACTACAAAGAAATTGGTAACTAAACAAACTGAAAATTGGAAAAAAATCAAAACAATGATCTGATTTAGAAATTTAACGTCACTGTAGGTTTATTCAAGGAAAATGTTAAAATCGCACCAGAACCGAAAAAGAGAAGCGGATGAAGAGGGGCAGCCGGGGAGACTTCCGCTGCGTCGCGAGGAAAGACCGGGATTAGCAGGCGCTTCCTGTTAGCCTACCGCTAGGACGCTAATAGAGTGATGCTGACGTTCCTGGAAGGGAACCTCGACCAGGCGGGGGGAATGCTTTCCTTCCCGTCACACGCCAAGCTGCCACTTTACTCCCCCCCCCCCTCCACACACACACACATTCGCATGTTCACCCCCCCCCTTCACCTGACGGATCATAAAATGATACAAAGGGGAAATTTACGATAATGCTTTGTAAAGTAAGGAAAAAAAAAGCAAGGAGCTGCGGGGTTCTGTTTTGTGTTGCGCCGTGGTCGGGTCGCCGCGCCACCGCTTGCTTTGGACGTTAGGCAGGTGAGACCCCACACACACACACACACATACACACACACACCAGAAACACCTTTGAGTTGGTTGTCACCCCCCTCCTCCCGAACATGTTAAGCCCGTGGTCGCCGCTGCCGCTCCGAAAGCTCCTGTCAACGGCGGAACGCTAAACAAACGGGCGGAGGGTCTGTCCGGGGTCAGGGGAATTAACCTCTGGTTTGAGCGGCAGGTCAAAGCTGGATAAGAGCAGAACAAGGAGCGTGATAGTCCGGGCTTTCAAGATTTATTCGGGGACCCCCACCTCTCCACCCCCCGCCCCCCACTTAAGACACACTTGAGTTAATTTTGCACGGCCTGCTCGGTATGCGTGTGATTTCCTCCTCATTGTCCTCGCACAAGGACACTTAGCATACCTGCAGATTAGCAGGGACATGTGTTTGACATGTGAGCTTGTTGGCGTGTTTGTTTGTTTTTTTTTTTTGGTGGAGGTGGATGGAGGGCTGTAGGGATCCCTCGGGTGTTCCAATTTTTAATTTAATTTAATTTTTTTTTCATCTCTCGCCCCGCATTTAAATTCTTTAATTGTTTAAAAAATCTTGACATGAAAATCCAAAAAATAAGTTAAGAGATGCATTCTGGGTTGAGGAGTTCATTCACACGGTTTTATTATTTTGGTTTGTAAATGTATCATGTTTAGAGTCAGGGGAGCGGAGTACCTTTTGTTTTTGAAATTTTGGAATTCTTAAACCAAAATCGAATTAGTCGGACATTCATGCATTCATTCATCCGTCGCACATATTTTGAATGACAAGAAATGAATTTCAATGAAATTACTTTGTAAATCTTAAAAACAAATCTGGAAATGAGTAAAAAAAAAAAATGGGGAAATGGGGGAAACACGAGAAGTTCGACAAAACGCAATCACCGACACTTGTTTGAGGCAGTCACAGCTGTCGTCGGGTTGAGAGGCGGCGGCTTAACCTGGGTCAGATGTCAGTCACTGGGCCACCATCCAACCATTCACCTTTTCATTTGCCGAAATGGAAAATTTAGAGTCTCCAGTTAACCTCCTGATTGTTTTTGGACCGTGGCAGGACGATGGAGAATAAAATTTCAATAATAGTTTGTTTTGGTTTTTGTGACAAAACGCCAAAACACGTTTAAATACATAAGGTTATTTTATTGTATTCATTATATTATGGCACAGAACGTGAAAGAAAACTCTTTTTACTTCATGTACGATGAGAGAAAGTCAGGAAAACTGAGATCTGGGTTCTTAACAGTAAAAATGTCGCATCATTTTCCTCCAGGGATGCTTCCAAAAAAATGACAAAGGGATGTTTTTTTTTTTTGAGTTTTCACCTCCATGGTGAGGGGAAGCCGTCAGGTCAGGCAGTTACGCTGCTCCCCCAAGAATGGGGTGGTCACGGATAAAAAAAGGAAACCATTGTCGGTTTTGGTGGTCAGGAAATAGTTGGCGGTCATCTTCGTCCAGGTCTCACAAAACCAGACTGTTCCCCTTAGACATTGTTCTCTGCAGGTGTTTGCGGCTGAGATCCGCAGCAGCCTGCAGGTGTTCCCCTGTCAGAGAACCCTAAGTGGAATTTATAATAACACACTGGTTCCGGGTCGGTTGCCGGTGTATTTGTCCACCGGTGAAGAAAGGGCCAAGCTTTTGAAGGCCGACCCTGGAGTCCTCTGCCTTTTTTTTTTTAAATCAGAGCAGCTTTATGTAACATTTCAATGTGACTAATTGGCACCATAATTAACTGATGCTTTTACCATTGGGTGGGCATTAGCCCAGAGCCTCCAGTAGTCAGCCTACTACCTGATTAAAAAATGGTATCTTGAAAAAAATGGTATTGGGGTTATTGCGGAAGCTGTTTTAAGCTAATTTTATGCAAAAAAAGTGTTAGCTAACTGCTCTACGAGATACTGCTGTTGCGATATCAGAGTAGGGGGCAAAAGCAGCAACAGCAGGGCCTGTAAATATTGAGCACTGAATATAAGGTTTCTGTAATGAGCTCTCATCAGGATGATGCTAATGCTAATGCTAGTGAAAAAGGGGTGCGTTTATTAACAATTGAGGGTGTGCCGAACCGGACTGACCTGCTGCAAGGACAACATTCACTGCTCCTGGAAATAAGGACTCTCTTAGCCCGCGACAGGGAAAGGAAGCAGGAGGCTAAACTCACTGTAGAATGGATTCGTCCAGCAGAGGGCAGCACTGAGCGGGAAACAAAGGGAGCCCATATGAGGCCCGCGTGGTTCAAGTCCCGAACGGAATAGGGGCTGAGATTGGAAATAATCCAGGCTCTTAACAAAAGGGAGAATTTTCAGGTGTCATAGTTAAGTTTTAACTAGATGTCACGAATAGGCTGGAGGGATTGTCGGATTTTCGTGATCAGCTCCTCACATGAACCAGCTTCATGTTTCGGCCCCGGAATCTCTTTTCGACGTATCTATTGGGATTACCGATTAAAGTTAGCCTCGCCACCGCGGTGCTGTCCTTGTCTGATAGCTTGGAAAGGGAACGGATTCCCATCTTGTTTTCCTTTCATCACTAGTTCAGTTGGCCATGTTATTATTTATAATTTTCCCATAAGTTTGAACTGAATATGCAGATGGTTGAAATTACTGCAATATCACAGCATTAGCATAGTATTCTATTTTACGACTACATTGTTCGGATATTCATCCAGGGCTTGGGGTCGTTTCAGGAGTTTGCACCATTTTGAAAAAAGAATTAAACTGATTAATGGATGAAATAGGACGGTAAAAGCGCAGCCGCTCAGCTTTTGGGTAAACTTACGGATTTCTTGTTGATTTTCATCGCTTTGCTGACGAAAAATGTTTTGTCCTGTTCATAGTTTGACCAGGTTTGTGGAATCCTGTTGTTCAATTTTACTGACCTTCCTGCTCCTGTTCAAGTAGTTTTTCCAAAGTTGGGGCACATCTGTGATGAAAACAGTGACAGGAGTTCACCGGGGTTGCAGACAGTAATGGAACGTACCATTAACGAGATGCACCAACGTAAAAAATTTCAGTATCAGAGCGTGACGACTTGTTTCTGTCGGCTCGTGGTCGAGCTCCAGTTCTTTCCTGGTTCTCTTTCTCTTGTTTTTCTGCTTCATCGACTTTTATCCATCCCCGGAGAAAAGGCCCGATTAGCAACGCTCTGTTTTTGTTTTGTTTTTTCATCAATGGAAGATGCTAAAAGCTAAGACGAGCGACCGAGTGCGGCATGTTTTACCGTTTAGTACCGCGCTCATCGCCCGCAATCGACGTTCTTCTCCCTTTTCTTTTTTTTTTTTTTTTTCTCGGTCTTTGAAGCCTGTCGTGAATCTGCCGCCTCGCTCCAGCACACGATCCGGAACATCCTGAAACAATTACGGCGGCGAGGAGGAGCGCGTGCGCGGCCCCCACCGCTCATGATCTACAGCGCCCGGAGCTTTGAAGTGCGGTGTCGCCGGGGCCCCTGCCGACGATACGACCACATGCGGACCTCCAAACATAGCCGTCTCCGTCCGCGGGCCGATCCGGTCTTCAAAGACGCCCTCCCCGCGTCGCATTTATTTTGGTCCGCTCAACCTTTAATTCGGCTTTAATTACCGACCGCCGCCGCCGCCTCTCTCGTCCCTCGGCCCCTCGACCCACCGGATCATTACCACCGCTTCACCCAACGATTAAATGTCACCTCTTTAATTCTCCTGTCACCTTTTTACATATGCATTAGGATGTTAGATAGTTCGCTGTGGCTAATTCATTTTTTTTTGTTTGGCAGAAAATTCCTGCTGAGTACTTTTTGCATTACATTACATTACAGTTATTTGGCGGACACTGTTATCGAAAAGTGCAATGCAGTCATAGAAGATCCGAAGTACCCATAGTTGGAAGTCAGAAGTGACCGCTCAACCAAACAGCCATCTCAGAACCATATACATACATACATTTATTTCATCGTTATTCTTATTTTTTCGGGGGGTTTGGGGCTAAGTGGGGTTAGTAAGGTAGTGCTTGGTGAAGAGGTATGTTTTCAGCTCACGCCGAATGATGGGCAGAGACCTCGCTTTTTTTGGGAGTTCGTTCCACCACTGAGGAGCCGAGGCCGAGAAGAGCCGAGGCGGGTTCGATCGGCAGCCGGGGGCTCTGAGCGATGGGGTGGACGGTCGCCCAGAGGTGGCAGATCGGAGGGGACGGATAGGGACATGTACTTGATGCGGGCGGCTACCGGGAGCCAGTGTAGGGACGTAAGAACCCTATGGCCTTTTTTAGTGCCCCAGACCACTGTCATCCTGGACTTTTTCATGTGCTGCAAGGTAATTGAGTATTATTAAGTGATTATCTCTCCAACATCTACTCACCATAATGCAGAATCAGAGTCAGAACTGGTTTCCCTGCATCTCGACGGTCCCAAAGATAGATGGTGACGATCGAAATGTGTTCCTTACTTCCAAGTCTACTCTGGATGTTGTGTTTTGGCCCTCGATAATCACTTGTTCAGGATATTTTCTTCTTTGGAAAAAAATGCAAGGTGCTTGGTCTCTATGTGGCAAAGTGGTTTTAAATGGTTCGGTGGCTTCATCGGGCAACGCTAGCAAGATTTACCCCAAGATTAAGTAGGACTCTTGCTACAGTGGAACCTAGATTTACAGGTGACCCAACTTAGTGAGAAAAGTGTTTGATACCAAGTGGACACCAAGTTCAGCGATAAAGTGTAGCAAAATGTGCAAGCTACATTTAGCAATACATTGTAGCATTTAGTAGCGAGGATTTAAGTTTAATGATAGACCATAAAATGAAGTACTCCCAACCTCCTTCATCTTCAAGGTAAATACATTTAATAAAGCCAAACCTCATTGTTGTTTTTTCAAAATTTTTTTATATATAAAGTACATGTTTCATATTTAAAAACACGTGTAAAATGTTCAGTCACGGAACACATTGAACTCGTAAGTCAAGGTTCCACTGTATTTTCTTTTTAACTGCAGCTCTGAGACAGCGGCCATCGACTGTTTTTCAGTTCATTGCTGATTTTCACCAGTCTTGTAAGGAACTGACAGCGTTCTTGAGAATCTGC
Organism: Fistularia commersonii; assembly: GCF_037954325.1. Taxonomy (NCBI): domain Eukaryota; kingdom Metazoa; phylum Chordata; class Actinopteri; order Syngnathiformes; family Fistulariidae; genus Fistularia; species Fistularia commersonii. Next base: position 6,535,711 of record NC_141305.1, read on the forward strand.
CTTCAACAAACATCATCTTTTTTTTCCCCTTTCTGCGTGGGCAGGGCTGATTGGACTGTGCAAACACTCGCCCGCCCCGAGGCCCCGCTGCTCCGCTGCTCCGACTCGCCGCGCCGTGCACACTTTCTCTCTCGCAGTCTTACACCTGCGGCTCTCCATCCGCCGGGGGGGGGAGGGGTGTCGCAGGATCATGTCGGTGAAAACGCCGCACCTGTTTCCTGTTTTGTTTTTTTTCATTTTGTTTTATTTCTTTTAAACCCGAGCGGTGACCATCCATCGTCAAGGCCGTCCGTCTCCCCTCGACGGGTTTTTGTCTTAATGAGCGTTGTCGTTAAAAGCCCGCTTTCAACTTTTCGAACACAAGGGGGAAAAAAAAATGTTAGGAATCTGAAGATATAATCGGGGTCAGGGTCAAAGGTCAAACTCCCCGGCCCCTGTCTTCCCTCCTCGCCCGGAGCTCCTCTGGTTGACTTCATTTACCTGCCTGTCAGCTCATCTTCACGCGCAAACACAGCGGGTTAGTCTTAAGACTTATCTTTGCATTACAGCGCTCCCTCTCGCTAGTTTAGCACAATAAATGGCCAGCTATGGTAACTGGTAGCCCACCCTGGCTTGGAGCCATGTAGCGCCACGCAACCTGACTCGCTTAAAATACTCATAGCCTGACAGAGTTCCATTCGGGAAACGGTCGTTTTAATAGTTGTTAGTTTGATAGTAGTTAGCTTGTTGTCTCAAGTTGATACGGGAAACAGCTGGAGAGGGTCATTCGGCACCATTTTGATCAGAATATTTAATTAGGAAATCCTTTAAGCCCTGGGATGAAGCCTGTGGGCCCGGTTAGGGGTCAGGCCCGGCTAGGGATTGGTTTCCCCGTCCAATACCCCTGGGGCCGGTAACGCTAACTAAACAAATACGGTGGAACCCCATGGTGTACGTAGCAGCGCATGCTTGAACGGGCAGGTACCCCCAAACCCCAGGCTGGTTTAACTAGAGGAAGTCGCTTGTTCGCTTGCAGTCCTTGCAGGGGAGGCAGGCGCGACGGCCGACGTCAGTGCTTAGCATTAGCACGGAGATGAAGGGAGCTGTTAAAAATGCACTCCCGCGTGGACAAGAAATGTTGAAACATGCCGGCGGGAAGATTTGCAGTAACGCGTGGCGTCCCCGCTTTGAAGAGGGCGGGAACGGATTCATGCGGCGGGCGAGATCGGAGCGGGATAATCTGACATAAACAGTTTGGGAGGAAACTCCACCCCTACCCCGCCCTCCCTTTCAAGTCTGCCTTCTGTCAACGGATTGACAGTTTCAGGCCTCCAACATGAGCGCTGGGGAAGGAGGAATTTACCGAGGGGGGACGGAGGAAGTGTGTGTGTGTGTGTGTGTGTGTGTGTGTGTGTGAGAGAGAGTGTCTGCAGTGACAACTATCCAACTGTGTCCCTGCACATTTGATGGTCTGATTTGTCATTGCTTTGTTTTTGTGTTTTTAATCCGTACAGTGGAGCCCCGGGTAAAAAAAATAATCTTTCAAAACTGGACACTTACATTTACCTCCAGCGAGGTGTTTCTGTCTGCGTCCATTTTTGTATCGTGACGTCTCAGGACGCCGCGATGATGTGAACGGGATTATTTGACATTCGTTCACCTTTTGAAAACCAGCTGGGAATAATATTTGCTTCCAGGACACACACACACTAAATACCATCCAGAAATAACATCAATGACAACTAGAGAAGAAAAATCTAGAAAATGGGGAAAAAAAAAAAAGTAAATCCCTTTTTTGTGAGCGCGTAAATAAAGCTTGATTGAATCGATTGAAGTGAATCCATGTGTGAAGAGATTTAACAGGAATGTGACTCCTTCGAGTTCTTTTTTAGTTGCTCGCTAAGGGTGTTGGCACCACCTTTTTTTTTTTTTTCCTTCTCTCGCCACAAAAATGGCAGCCTCTCCGCTGATTCAGAGTTAATGCCCAGTGCTCGGACGGCGGTTAACCATGTGGAGATGACCCTCTCCGAGAAGAGGCAGCGCAGCTTCCTGTATTATCGGCAGCTGCGAGATGCGGTCGAAATGGCTGGGCACTGATGTCATTTTCACGACTTTGCACGCTCGGTCACGTGACCCGCCCCGCCCAGCCGTGACAGGGCCGTGGCTCCCAGGAGTCGGACACTCGGGGGTCGGAGTGCACCGTTTTGTTAGGTGGACAGACTCTGGATCTTTTATTTTGAAGAGATTGCACTTCCTGTCTGCAGCTGACTTCCTGTGTCTGAGTACCCTTCTCCTTCACCTCTTCATACAGTTTGTTTTTATTTTGTTTTTTTACAAAAACCCAATTTCAATATGGTGTAACGCACACACATGGCGCTGATGCAGGAGGCAGCCGGTGGGATCAGGGTCAGGTCAAGATCAAGATCGCGTTCAAAGTTGGGAGAGGGACTGTGGTTCAAGTCGGGATCAGGTTTTGGATATCAAGGCTGGGATAGGGATTGAGTTCGGGATTTAGTTTAGGATGGATGTTTGGGTTGTGGTTGGAAGTTGAGGTGGGGTTTGCGGGAGTCGGGATCAAGTTCGGAATCTAGGTTCGTATCGAGGTTTGGATCGAGGTCGGGATGAGCATGAATATAAATAAGAGAGATAGCAACACATCCCCAGGTAATAGACAGCAGAGTTTACAACAATGATAAGAATAGACTGAAGTATGGGGGGGGGGGGGGGACAGCATTAGTGAGAAGAGACAACCAAAACGACAAGAAGGAAAGAGCAGAAAAATGTTAGTTGCATTGGCCGGGAATCGAACCCGGGCCTCCCGCGTGGCAGGCGAGAATTCTACCACTGAACCACCCCGTCAAGACGCCCGTCCCCGAAAAAACAGGAAGGGAGTGCCCTCCAAAATAAAGTCGTTTGTGGCGGCCGGCATACCCGATCCGGAGCCCGGGGCACCGTGTAATTTCTGCAGTCCGAGCCACGGCATAATGACTCGTCTCCGAGGCGATGGCGGCACGTACTCGGACCCACCGGCGCAACGTTTGCCTACTACTGAGCTGTTTGCAACCACACAGTTAAACGTTTGCTATCTCGTGTGTTACAAGCCATGGAAGCTACGTAGCTAGCATGTCCGGTAGCCGTGCCCCAGTTTCATGATCTTGTAGTACATGACAGTTTCATAGTACTCCATAGTAGTGTGAGTGGGTAAAGATACTGCACATAAAATACAACAGGGTAAAACTGATCAGATATGATCAAATGGATCAGATCGGATCGGCGCGGCCTGGTCCTTCATTGGACGACACAGGAAGCTAAAACGCGCCCTCCATGTTTACGTTTGCTTTTCTTTTTTGTTTCTTACTCAGAGGAGGCTCGCGATGTCAGCCGTCGCAGGTGTTGTCAGCTAAACGCTGTCTTTAAGGTCGTCCGGACGCCGGCGACCCGCCGCTAGCTGGGACGCCATTGATTTACGTAAGCACTTGAGGGGCGAAAACAGCTCTTTTACCTGGAACGACATCCCGGAGCGCAACCGAGTACGGAGACGCGGTGGACGGGCTTGTCAAGGCTGTCGTAGTGGCAGCTTTGGGGAATCTTGATGGCGTTCGAGCTCCAACAGTTGCCTCTCTTAATTAAAACGGGACCTTGAGAGGAAGTGGAGCAGATTGGAATAACATGCGTGAGAATCCCACCCTGAGCTCGGTCTGACAGGAGCAAAGCTGAGGTTACAAACTCCACAGCTCCTTTGGCTTTGCCAACTTGTCGACTGCACGAACATGATGTTATAGCAAAAAACTTGGCGTCTCACGCCATTGTATGTTCCTGGTTTTTTGGCTAGCTGGACTCGCTAATAAACAGGGCGTCGGTCGAGGACTTTGAGTGTTCGCTAGCGTGACGTTAGAGTTGTCTCCAGTCACTCAGCGTCACGGCCTGGGCACCCTTTTTACTGTCGTTACCGGGAAAACAAAGTGATGGTTCGTCAATAGAAATGAATAATAATAAATCAATGAAATAAAAATCTTATTTAGAAAATATTTTTTTTCGGGGGGGGGTCAGCAAGACCATTAAATACAGACATATCCCCATATTATATATGATATAAATATTATCCCGATGCTTTTTTTAACAGTCTAATAACCCCCCTCCCCTCAAAAAACCCCGCAATCCCTGAGTCCAAAGTGAAGTTGTCTTCCTGATGTCTAAACTAACGGAGGTCGGCGGCCTCTGGCTGACCCGCCGAGACATCAAACGCCTTGCCGTTTGTGGAGGAAAATTGTAGCCTGGCCTCGTAATGCATTTTAAAAAAAAGGGGGAGGTAGGAAGGCGTGTGTGTGTGTGTGTGTGTGTGTTTTGTTTTTAGGTTTAACCCAGATGTAGCAGCTGCCGGTTTCGGAGAAAGTAAAGAACTCGTTTGACCCATAATGTGAAACGCATGCAGAACAAAGGCCTCGGGGGAAGAACGTCAGTCACACTTTATAAAACATCCATCTGCCCCGCGCTCGTCCCGACCGTCGCCCCGGCAACAACCGCGACCCCACCCTCCACCCCACGGGTCGCTGCAACGACTGATTTACCCCCCAACCATACCCATCAAACGCCGTCAGCGAGACAGGAAGCGCAACAGTGAGGATTTAAGGACTCGCAAAGTTAACGGCGCCTTAATCCCAGCCTTTTCTCTCCGTCTCTTTGGACCCATCTTCTACGAAAACGCTCCTGGCTCCGAGCTCCTGGCTCCGGGCTCCTCGCTTGCCCCCGCGTGTATTTTTGGGCCGAAACTCTGACCACTGGTAATTTAAAAAAGCCAGCGGAATGTGGAAAATGATTGTCGGGGTGGAGGAGAGGTGGAGGTGTGGGGTGGGGGGTGTAGATATGCCACCACTTGGTCACTTTGGTGTCTGAGATCCACGGCGGCGGCGGCGGCGGCGGCGGCGGGGTATGACTGATTTGTGTTTTTGACCGCGTGAGCCTGCTATTCTCAACCTGCGATCCCTCGGCGGATTCAGGCATGCCACGCATTTACTCCAGAGGGCAGGGTTCTTCTCCTTCTCCATCGTCTCCTCTTTCCCGCATCCCCGTGCCGTTACAGGGGCGCCCCACCGAGCTTCGTAAGCGACGCCACCTGTCAGGCTGACAGCTTATTCTACGTACATGCAAAAAAAAAAAAAGAGCTTTCGCCACCCAGAACTTCCCTGTTCTCAGTGCGTTTATCACATTATGTCCATCCCTCTCTCCGTCCTCTCATAAACTCTTTTTGTGTTCTGCGGTTCTACAATCTGCGGTTTTACAGTCTGGAGCATTGAGGCCTTTAACACCCTCCAAAGAAGAAAAGATGTTTTATTGTGTGTAAAATAAAAGTGCCATTGAAGCATTGTCATGCTTATCTCCAGATTTTTTTTTCCATAAATCAAAGGGTTTTGTTCATTCGTCCAAGACTCATCACTCACAGCAGATTAGCGGGTTTACCTCTGTTTTTCTTTTTTTTTTTTTCCAACGTTATTGAGTTGAAATTTTAGTCTGCAGCACAGATGCAATCACCAGACTGAGGGGGGGCGTCAACAAGTGTGAAGAGACAATGAACCAAAAACATTTTTCCAGGATGTGCTTTTTAATGAAACACTCAGATGACGTTGCTAGCAGATGGGCTGTGGGTTCTCTCTAGAACGATATGTATGTATACGACATGTTTACATGTATATGTATGAACGATCCAGACTGCAGCTTTTGCATCTTCTGACATGCTCCCACTGACACACACACACACACACACACTCATACACACACTCAAATTATACCAGACGGAGGTACCTTGTGGTGCTGAAAAGAACGCTTAGCTTATGCTAACACCAGCAGCTAGTGCTAAACTCCATAGTCCATAGGTGTGAATGACAGAATGAGTGGTGTATGTCTCCATGGGTGACCCTGTGATTGACAGCTGACGATGCAGGTTAAGCCCCGCCTCCCGCCCCAGTGACAGCAGTGCCAGAAGGTTTCGCCTTAAAACCAATCAGTCGAAAAAAATGGCTGTGCCAGCGCAGCTTTGTCTGTCGCGATGTTTTTCGTCACTGCTTTATGCGGGGGTCGAAAGTCGCCCTTTTTGTTTATTTTGTTTTGTTTTTGTCCCCACTCAGGCGTCCGTTCTTGCGCCGCGTTGTTTGCGTTCATCCGCTGGGGCCCCCAAAGCGAACCGATGAGCCGTCGGGAGAAGAAACCAAAAACAAAAAAAAAACGAGCTTCGCCGAAAAAACGCCGGGCTGCAGAGGTTTTAATAGAATTTCGAAAAGCAGGATAGAATTTTCTGATTCCGGGCGCCCTGTAATTTGAAAAGCATGCGGGCTCAAGCCACTTATTTTGTGGCAATGGCTTTACTGGCGAGCTCTCCTGAAAAAGCCAGAGGCCAAACACAAGGCGGGTGGGGGGGGGCCAGCTAGCTGCCCTCGCCTTCCTCTCTGATTGACCGAGCCGCTTCCCCTTTTTGCATCTGGCCGCAGTTGTCCCTGCCCCGATGGTCTAACCTCACTGGGCGTAGCTGCCCGCCGCCGCAGGCTGCTGTGGAGCCCCGGTCACAAGGACACCTGCTCCAGGGGACGCGTTAAATTCCGTCCCTCGCACGAACCACAAACACCCACATCGCCTGTTTACCAACGCAGTTGCAGAGCAAGTGGGTTGAGCCGGGTCGACCCCCTCCCCCGCCACCCACTCCATTTTCTTTCCCGAGAGTGGTGCCAAACCCGTGTCTGAACAGTCGATACGTGACCCAGACGTGTAGCAATCCGGCGGCGCGCGTGTTGCCGGATTGCCGATCTGAGCGGCGGCGGCGGCGGAGGGAGGGGGGCACATTTTTCAGAACTTACAAGAATTTGTCCGGGAATTCCTGTGGTCGTCAAGGATATTAAAAAGACAAATGAATAGAGGAACGGAAAACAAAACTCGTAGCCGGGTACCTGCACCGGCACGCCTCTTGTCTTTTTGCTCGTGCGCGTGCACGAGTGTGAAACTCATACACTTGTTAACAGAGGGAGGGGGAGCGGGGGTGGAGAATATACATTTACAGCAAGGCGCTGTCAGAAATTTGGCAGCCGAGTTGTTTATCATCGGGAGGGAGGTCATTAAAAAAACTGCGGATGAGCCGGGGCAGACCGCGGGGAAGACAGCGCCGCCTTCAAAATAAAAGCACGGCCGTGGAATTCTTTGCATCGGGTTGGAAGTCCAATGAAGATTCTAGACTTCATCGAGTCTCGATTCGGGAATTTTCCAGCCCCAATTAACATGTTTTCTGAAACAAACACTTTTTAACGGCAGGATAAACTGTATTTTTCACATCTTGGACTGGAGGAGAAGATTGAATCCTCTGATTTGCGATGTTCTTGCCCCCAAGTCCATCCACGAGTCCAGAGTTTTCTTCGATAAAACCTGTCAGGAACCGACTTCGGGGCCGAACCGGCGTTCAGTGGACTTCCGGCTCGTTGAGATTCGTCCAGAGCCGGACTTCAGGTGAAGGAATGTGTTTCTGTGTTTCCCTCAAAGTTCATGTTCGGCCTCAATGTGAGAATTCCTCCGTCAGCGCCGGTTCTCACCGCAGTCCTCCGATCGTGGGCGTGATCTCGGGCTGTCCGCGTCCAGGTCACGTGACTCGGGTTCCGGAGCAGATCCGGCTTTCTCAGCGTAATTTAACACCAATTCAAAATCGGAGCCAATATAATAAAGGGACGTTGTTAAACTTAAGCGTCGTAGTATTATAAAGCAGTAATAGCCGTGTTAGGACTGCGGCCCACGCGGCGCCCCGACCCCCTCCCCCGCCGCCAGCCTCTGCAGAACCTTCCGGGGAACAGATATAACGTTGAAACCGCAGCGCGGAGCGAGGAGCCCTTGTGAACAGCTAGCTGCTGCATTTTTGTTTCTGGTGCCAGGACATCTGTCTCGTGACACACCCTGCAATTATAAATGAAAGGATAAAAATGTCTTTTGATTATTTCCATCCTTATTGCGCGCGCGCGCACACACTCACACACCCGCGACGACAATCGCAAGAGAGGGCACTGTCGAAGATTTAAAAATATCGTCTTTTCTTTTAAGCGTCCTTTACTGTGCCACCACGGCGGCGAGGAAACCAACATGGCGGCGCGGTGGAACCTCCACGTAGATGACAAGGTTTAATGCACAGAGCGCGCCGTCTCTTTCCAGGACGGAAAATGATCAAAGCCCTGGGCTCTCTTTTTTTTTTTTTTGTTATTTATTTTCGCAGATATAAAATTAAACTGGGATTTAGGCTTTTAGCGGACGGAAAAGCGGCAGATTTTCCGGGAGAGGCCGCAGGGAAGTCTGGGAAGGGGGTGGCTGCAGTCTATCAGTGGCCCGTGCGGACGTTTGTGATGAGAGGGTGCGCTAAAAAGCCCTGCGTCGGACAAACCCTGCTCTTATTTCCAGTCGGCGCGCGCTGGCGGCAATGCATGTCACAATGAATGGGTGTTTATGGACGTGTTTGTGCAGCGCATTTCTCCCCCGACCCTCTGAAACCCGCCGATACGGGCTGGATTCGGTCCGACGTCTGCGTAACATAATGCTACCGTCTGTTTAGGCTAATCCAGCGGGCCGAAAAACACACGCGCACAAACATACGTCGGGGTTTACTTCGTGTAGATTAAAGGAATGTTCAGGACTTGCGGTTTTCACATGAAAACGTGAAAACTATGTGCTTTTGGTTCGAGGCGTGTACGATTTATAAGATTTTCGCAGGAATGCAAATCGGCGGCGTCTTATTCGGCCCATTTAGAAGGAAAGTCAGGCGGCATTTTGCAGCGGCGTGTGAATTTGTGACCTTTCCGTCCCCTCGAGATATTTTATTGATAAATATTGGTATCAGTTTCCGATGCTGCTCAAGAGACTCATGTGTTAAGCGCTTGGCTAACCCTAACAGCACCGGGATGTCCCTCAACTGCATTAGCCACATGAGGCTAGCATAACAAACCCCCCGAAGTAAGTTGAAAACACATTATTACACTGGAGGAGATTCAATTGAGGACAAATGACTGAATGGGGATGGATATATTGCGGAAGAAATATTTTGATGTGACCTAACCAGCTTGGTTAGGGTACGCTCACCAAACAAGTAAATACGTGTGTGCAAACGTCTCATTGTGTTTGTACACACTTCAACCCTCAAGGGTCTTCTATGCAAAGTTATTTTGACCCCAGTTTGCGTTTCTGATGTTTGTACAGAAACATTTCTATCTCCAAAACTCACAATGAGGAAGTTAAATCGAACAAACACACCCGGTCCGTTGCAAGGGTGGAACAGCATCTAAAGTAGCATCAATGGGAGCTAAACGCTATTTTGTGCAGTGGACAAAAGCCCAGGGCATGAAGGGATGGCACCCTATCCACTACTCGGAGATGCAAATGTGTCCGAACGGAGAAGAGGATTTATCCTCAGGATGCAGCAACCGAATGCTAAGTGATACAGGTGATGCTACGTTACCCTAGAATTAGCGCCACCTGCTGTTTATCTTGAGAAAAACACGCAGTCATTTAAACATCCAAGTTTTAAATAGTTAGAAATTAAATCAAAGTAAAATAACATAAAATAAGATTTGGTATAATAAGACATGTAACACATTGTTTTGTTTCAGAGGAGCAAACAATAATCCCAGCGTAGCTTTTTTAGCTCTTGGGCTAGCCGTTGTCCAATCTAACACTAACTCTCTTGAGTCTCAATAGTAATATATATAGTGACAAAAGGTGTAAAAGCATATTGTTCCAGAGCAAGCCTTACCGTTCATTCTGGCTGCACCATACCTAACAGTCCTCAGATGATTTATAGATGGTGAAATGGGAAATTTATGGATGTATTTTAATTTAATGCTAGTTGTGAGCGTGTCTGAAAAAAAAAGCTAAAAAAACAAATGTGGCTTAGCTTTATTAGCTCAGAATTTCACTGTCGTCTGAGAATCTGCAATTTAGAAAACCCCAGACCCCCTCGGGGGGGCGGGGGGGGGCTGATTGACACAAGATGTACATATCAGAGAAACTGGACATGTTGACCCACCGCCGCGTCTCCGCGGAGACGACACACCTCGGCACATATGGCCTCCGCCGGTGCGTCCATTACACGGGACGCCCCTTGTGAAGTCAAATCCAAGTTAAATAAGCCGACGAGGCGTCCTCGTCCTGCCTCCGGGCCCCTCCCAAAGGCCCCCCTGGACACACACACACTTCAAGGAATACCCAGGGAAAAAAAAAGGGGGGGACAAGGGTAACGCCTGCCAGGGGGGAAAAAAAAAAAAAAAGAAAGAGGCTCCCACCTAAAAACATTCCTTCAGCGGCGGCGGTGTTTTTCCTTCCCCCCCCCGACAAATTTACGCAGTTGTTAGCGACGGCGCGGGATTCCTCCCGAAGCGCTGCGCACCAATAATAAACAGTATGGCAGCTGACACCGCAAGACACCTGCATGGCTCCCTGACACTGCAGGATTGTTCCCAGGCACTGGTGGGGGGAGGGGGGGGGGGTCACCGCGGGGTGGGCCGGGTCGGAGACTGCGCATGTGTGTGTGTGTGTGTGTGTGTGTGTGACAGGTATTTCCCCGGCGCTGTGGGGACATGTATTTATTGACACAGTCACGCTCACCGGCCCTTCGTCTTCCTTTCGGGTGGGGGGGGGGAGGCAAAGTCGCCATGATGTCATCGGGTGACACCGCACCCCCTTGGGGTGTAAGTTCAGGTTACTTTAATGCACTGAGGGAAAGTTAAGTGGCGGTTTGGAGGCGCGCAGACGTCCCACGAAAGGGATGGAAAATGGATGCGTCTCTCAGAAGGAACCCATCACTGTTTATACCCACTTTGTGCGGGTGGGAAGGGGAGGTGTGTGTGTTTGGGGGGGGTGGATCACAAGTGGGTGGCTCTAATTACAGGTGCGAGCGACCACCGGGATGATGTGTGATCTCAGAAAAAGACGTGCTTTCACACGACCCCCCCCCTCGACACACACACACACACACGCACACACACACACACACACACACAGGCCTTTAGATCTCAGAACAATCCGCCCAACAATGACGGTACCACAGTAACCTGGCTGATCGGTTAGCTTTGCTAACAGTTTGGCAAAAGATATATTTGAACAGTATGTGCTGGATATTTTAATACCAGTTTAATTAATTACCAGTTTTTAATTGAAGTTTATTAAAAGTCCTCCACTTACATCAGCACGACATAACAATTTGCGCCGTAAGTTGGAACTTTTATACTGTACATAAGTACCTAAATCACTCACCTATGCTAACATTGTTAAAATAACCTAGAACTTAAAAACTCTGAACATAAAAAATAACGCATAAATTAAAAAAACATTTCTACGACCACCATAGAGAGGGGCAAAAAGTTTCTGAAAAAAACAACATTAACCAATATGGCGTACAACAGGTGAATGTAAACAAAGCCGTCTTCCTTGTATAGCGCCGCTTGACAAAATATTCATCCATGCTGCTCGTAAACTAGTTCTTGCAGGAAATTTGTTTAGTGGCAAGTGCCGTACGTGGAAATGATGGCAACCATTTTATTGATGTAAACCAGAATGTGGGCTGAAGCTTTGGAGGAGACAACCCGTTAAAAAAAAACATAATGAACAATAAATTAACGGTAATATTTGATTGGTTGACTGATTGATTTATTGTTTTGATCCCGTTCCTCCTCAGTGTGATTTGGAAGCCCCTTCCACAAACACACACACACACACACACACACACACACACACAAATTCTGTGATTCCCTCCTGTCACAGAAAGTCAGGGCACAGATCCCCACCTCCACCCGCATCCGTCGCCTCCTCTTCAACTTCAATTTGCAAATCCCTCTCTTTCAGCCTTTTCTATCGCCGAGTTCCTCCCTCCGCGTCGCTTTCACACGCGGGCTGCGCCATCACCCCTGCTAAGGGGGGGTTAAAAAGCACCTTGTTGTGTTTATCAACGGTCGTGGCCGGCGGCTTGAGAGGAGAAACCCGGCGGGTCGGCTGTTCCCGGCTGGTTTACCTAACCCTGCGTCTTAAGGTCAGCGGTGTTTTCCTTCCAGCCAGCTGAAATTTCAACTGTGTATGCGACGTGGGGGGTGGAACCCGGGTCGGGGGGGTTCAAAGGGGAGCTGGGGGGGGGGGCTTGAAGGGTGGTTGCTGTATATTGGGTATCACAAAGGGTCGGGACGTCTACCTGGGAGCCGTGGAGCTCCCGGCTTCTCAGGAGAAGCTTCATCTCCAGGCCGCTGCCGGCCATAAAGCTGCCCCCCCCCCCTCCCCCCGCACCTTCCCCGCATACACACTCCCTCTCCACCCCCCCTTCCCACCCCCGTGAGGTCACAGCACCTGTTGTGGGTAATTGCTGGCAGGTGACGTGAGGCCCCCGGCTTGTTTTCCGTGGTGTGAGGTGGAGGTTCCCCGCTGGAAACTCACCACGGCTGGTTTGCAGAGAATAACCAGGTCTGACCTGTCAAAGGCGGTTAGACACAAGCCAGAGTGTGTGTGTGTGTGTGTGTGTATGTGTGATCAATTCCATCCAGTACTTTCCATTGTAATTTTCACTCACACACGGATGGGTGTCGAGTCCAGAAGTCACAAAACTGCCAACAACAAGGTTAAAGTGTAAATCTTAACGCGTCTTGGATTATTTTTTGTTATTTTTATTATTTAAAAATGTCCGTTTTGCTCAGACCTGTAAGAAATGGACAGGAAGTGAACCCAGCTTTTGTAGAAAATGTCAAAACCCTTGGTTCCTGTTTCCTCGGGTCCACTGTCGTCATGGTGATACGTGGATATCAGAAACATCCTCAGCATCTGGATTAGTGGGATTATTAACGTTCAGATGTCGTCGAAGTCGCAACGCCGATTCACTAAAATCTCTTGAGATGCGGCGGTGATACATGACATCATAGAAAATCCATCCATCCGCCGTCCCCCGCTTATCCGGAGTCAGGTCGCAGCCGGAGCAGTGAGGACCGGACCTCCCTCTCCCCCGCCACGTGGTCCAGCTCCTCTGGGGGGACCCCGAGGCGTTCCCGGGCCAGCCTGGAGGCGTAGACTCTCCAGCGTGTCCTGGGTCTTCCCTGGGGTCTCCTCCTAGATGGACATGCCTGGAAGACCCGGAGGCGTCCAGGAGGCATCCTCACCAGATGCCACAGCCACCTCATCTGGCTCCTCTCTACGCGGAGGAGCGGCGGCTCGACTCGGAGCTCCTCCCGGATGACCAAACTTCTCACCCTATCTCTTCGGAAGAGAGTCCGACCACCCTGCGGAGAAAACTCATTTCGGGCCGCTTGTATCCGCGATCTCGTTCTTTCGGTCTCGACACACAGCTCGTGACCGTAGGTGAGGGTGGAAATGAAGATCGACCGGTAAATTGTGAGCTTCGCCTTTTGGCTCAGCTCCCTCTTCACCACGCCGGACCGGTACAGAGTCGGCATCGCTGCAGACGCCGCATCGATCCGCTCAGTTCTTCCCTCCCTCCTGAACAAGACCCCGAGATACCCGAACTCCTCCACTTGGGGCAGAACCTCTTCCTCAACCCGAAGTGGGCGTTCCACCCATTTCTGGGTGATCATAGAAAATCATTCAGCAAAAATACAGACACACACACACACACACATGCACACACACACACAAACACACACGTATATGGATGGATGGATAGAAAACTGGAGTATGACACCTAAAACCTAAATTTCAAGATTAAATTACTTTAAAAAGAAAAAGAGTACAAGTTCAGCCTTTCCTATATGTCCTATATGTTATGCTTTAAATTATTACCGCGTTTGTATTTTATTGCAAACTGCTTTATGTGTGTGTGTGTGCGTGTGTGTGTGTTTTACTGAGCGTGTCTTCATTTATACTGGGATTCATGTGGAAAAGTACACATTGGCTGCAGGCTGTACATGCAGGGGAAGGAAGGAAGGAAGTAAGGAAGGAAGTAAGGAAGGAAGGAAGGAAGGAAGGAAAGGTCCACATCCAAGATGATTAGAAAAAACTTTGCATGGAAACACTTGCACTGCTGTTATTCTGTAACAAGACGTGTGTGTGTGTGTGTGTGTGTGTGTGTTAGCATTGCTGTATTTGCTGTATCGCTGCTCAACATCTGGCACGTGTTTGGGCACAGGAACGCCGGTGGATTTATTATTTTAATTGTGGAAGGGCCTCCTGCCTCTCCGGGCGCAGCTGGCCGCCACGTTGACACCAGGCTCGCCGCACGCCGAGGGCAACCAAACGCACCCGGCGGTGAACCAAACGTACACCGGAGAGAACTAAACACGGCTTGGAGTGAACCAAACGCATCCCGGAGCAAACGGAAACACACACCAAAAGCGTCCGGAAGGGAACGAAAAACAAAAACGAACCGATTGTTGCTCCGTTAGAATACTGGGGGGGTCAGAGGTCATTTTGGTCACAATGATCCCCCGTAAAACCGGAGGATAACTTTATTTCCAATACGCATTTTTATTAGACGTCCGCACACACACCTCACCTTCTTGTCTTTCGCTGGGTCGACTCGATGATGTCTTTTCAAGGAGCCGCTGCTGCGGTCGTGGCGGCGGTGGGCGGGAGAAGGGGGGGGGGTCCGAGGGGGTCGGGGTATCCGGGCCCAGCTGCGAACCCGATAGCATCTGTTTTACATGTTTGAAGGACGGCGGACAAAGAAAGAAACTCCTTCTCCTTCTCCTTCTTCTTCTTTTCCTTTTGTTTTTTCATCTCACGCCTCGTTTGGCGAAAAGGGGGGCCGCAGACGGGGCCGCCATCCCCCTCCCCTCCCCCCCTTCCCGCCAATGATGAGTCGGCCCGAAGGCCGGCACCACCAGAGGCGGTGGAGGCGGACTGGTTCGAGCTGGGGGGGGGGTTACCACGGCAACCCCGACGCCTCTGTTCCCGGGAATGGGAGGCGGCGGGGGCTCTTTTCATCTGGGCGCCGGCAGACAAAATAAGGCCTTCACACCTGAGTGTGTGTGTGTGTGTGTGTGTGTCCTTTGTCACCGCTTGTTATCTAAACCCTCAAATAGACATGAAAAGATCATTTCATGTCCTTTTGTCGCCCAGAGGGAGCGAAGCCCGGGGGGGGAAGCAACCCGCCTGTCCTGTGCTTTGTCTGAAACCTCCGACGGAGACGCTCGGAAACGCCGTTGAGGTTCCTTCTCGTCTTCGAACCCGAGAATCTACGTCATTGTTTTTGTTTTACCCCTCCCCCCCCCTCCCAAAAGCCCCAATAAAACTAAAAAAACCCATCTCTCAGGTCCTTTTATTCCGCCAAAAAAACAAAAGCACATCGGAAAGCAAACGTCCACCTTGAATGCATCACCCTTCCATGTATGTGATGCCAAATCATAACAGCCTTTTTTTTTTTTTTTTTGTATTTTAATACCCGGCAGGTGCCGACTGTACTCCATAAACTTTGCAAACTTCATAAAGAAGCACTCAGGAGCTTTTCTTTTCCTTTCCTTTTTTTTTTTTTTGTGAGTGGAACCAGGTTCCGTCCGGTTTAAAAAGGTTACGATATTAGATCCAGAGACATCTGCAGAAAGTGACAGGGGGAGGAAGGACCAGGGGGAAAAAGTTGAGGGGGGGGGAATGCAGGAAAGAGAAAAACCAAGATTAGGATTTTGTAAAAAAAAAAAAAAAATGAAAAAAAGTCAAAGGAGTGGGGAAAAACTATGGGATGTTCAAGGCAAAAGTCCATGTGCGATATGGATTCTTGACTCCACCTGATCTCCTTTGTCCTTGAACTAGGAGACCAGGTCTAACTGGACCCGGTCTAACTGGACCCGATCTAACTGGACCAGGTCTTGCTAGACCAGGTCTAACTGGACCCGGTCTAACTGGACCCAGGCTGCTGCTACGTTCTGTGTCATCTGCAGTCATGTGATTCATCAAGTCGACCGCCGGGATCAATGTGTGTTTTATGAGGTGTAAAGTGTGGCGTGCAGAGATCACACACACACGCTGATCAACTGCAGCTGCACCGCATGCTCTTTATTATATATCATTTCATTATATTCATGTATATTTCATTAATTTTCTCGCCGAAAACGCTTCCCGGGCCGCCCGGAGTCCGAAGTCACCCCGACGTTGGCCTGCTTCTCCGATCGCTCCGTCGCCCCGGCCGTGGGCGACGTTGGAGCCGAATCCGAGGCTCGTCGCCGCCGATGGTCGGCGTGTCCCACGCGTTCCGTTTGGCACAGGATTCGCCGTAGACGTCACCGGGGATCGCGGATTGCTTCCGGGAACCCGATCTCCCGTTTCAATAGCCTTTCGTCGGCCAAAGTTGGAGTTTCGTAGCCGAGCCCTTCTACCTGTCCGTTTCTAACAAGTGGACTTTCCTCAGGAGACACCGGGCGGCCGTGATTATTTACACAGAGGGTTCCCTTCTCTCATTTCTCTCTCTCTCCTTTTTTTTTTTTTTTACAGTCCATCATTTTCATACGGGATCGTAATTCTCTTGGACAGGAAGTGTCTGGCTATATAGACTACGCCCACAGACTGGAGACCCAAGACTTTGAGCCGTATTTCAGCGAGAAGAAGAGGCTGATGCCAGAACGCTTGGATTTATGGTGAGTCTCCTTCCGCGGTTAAACGTCTGCCTGGGGGGGGGTCGGGGGGGGGAGGTCACGACTCAAGCGGGTCCAGGTCAGGAAATCTTATTAGCCAGGATCAAACGACCCCGGGGTCGGAGCGGCAGGCCATAATCGCAGCTCCTTACGGCAGCAAAGACCCCAGGGTTTGCAACCTCCCGATGCGGAGCCGGTTGGTCGTCGCCGACAGAAGCGGCGGGGTTCTTTCAACTCTTGCGTCCCTTGTTGGAACCGACGCGGAAGATCGAACAACCAAAAGAAATTTGTCCAACAATCATTATGTTGTTTTTTTTCATCGAAGATGGACTCCCTTGCTTTTTGTACCTTTTCCGCTGCAAACAGAACGCCGCTTCTGTTGGGATGGTCGTCGCTCCTGAGGGTGAAATGAGTCCAGCCAGAGCTGCAACACTGAAAGGATTAGTTGCCGGCTCTTATATTATAACCGCCATATTGATTATCAGCCACAGTCTCCATGGTAACAGTGGGTGTTTTGTTGCTCCGGGGGTCTTCCTAGTAGTTTTTTGTTTTGATAAACACAAGATGTTCGCCGCCATCGTATTTGACGCTGTTTGAAGAACTTTGTTGTTTTACTTCATTGAAAAGATGGTTGAATGTTTGGATGAGAAGAAATTTGTCTGGCAGCATTTCAGGTGTTCACCATGTGTTCGATGTGTGAGGGACCGCTATCGCAACAAATGTTCTCTCGCTCTCATCAGCGGCAGATCCAGCCGGCTGCGTCCTCAGTGCCGTTTGACGTGAATCTGAAACCAGATCGATATAGTAGAACTTCTAGAAGAATCCTTCT
The DNA here is from genome assembly GCF_037954325.1 of Fistularia commersonii. Lineage (NCBI taxonomy): Eukaryota > Metazoa > Chordata > Actinopteri > Syngnathiformes > Fistulariidae > Fistularia > Fistularia commersonii. The sequence goes on from NC_141305.1 coordinate 6,553,081, forward strand.
GCATACTTGGAAGGTCCGGAGCCTTTTGGGCTTAATCTGGGCCTGTCAGTAGCAGGGCCACGTCTTGAGACATCCGACCAACATTCTTGCATTCACAGCTACGGGCAGTTAAGACGTTTCAATCTATCCGGTGACTGTTTTTGGACACCGGGAAGGAAACTGACTGAGAGCCCGGGCAGGAGAACATGGAGCCGTCACACTGAGAGAACCAATGAAATCCCTGGATTAGAACCAGGAAGCTTCTCGCTCTGGCGCAGGACTGCCGACCCCGGGTTCTTACCCCCCGTAGATCAGCTAATTGATAAATCAGTTTAAGAAATCATAGGTTACCGACCGATTTTCCTCCAAGGTATAATGAAAGATGTCTAAAAACGAAGCCAAAATGGACACATTTTATTTCGGGCCTTCATCCAAACCTCCTCTATCTCCAAACCACGTCTGGAGCCGAACCCCTCCCTCCCTCCCTCCCCCGGAGTCCCGTTCCAGCTCCTGTTTGGACCTATTTTGGTTCCCCCTCTGGGAGCCGCCGGGAGCCACATCTTTGTTTACTACACGCTCCGCTACGGTCAGCAGCTAGTCGCTAACTTTTCTCCGCCGTTTGCTGCTGGACGGGCGGCGTGCGGGAGGGGGGGGTCGGTCAGCGGGAGGGGGTCGGGGAGGTGGTTGTGCCGAAAAAAAAAAAAAAAAAAAAAAGCCGCCCGACGATTCTTGGGAAGAAAAAAGAACCGGATTAAAGTGGTGAGCGTGAGCTAAAACAGTAAAAGCGCAGCTGCGAAAACAAAACAACGGGCCGAAGGACGCAGAGAGCCGGAGGAAATTGCAGAAGGGTTTAGTAATTCCCCGGGTTCGTCACAAGGAGCAACCGCCGCGTTCGGGACTGTTTTTGCCTCAACCCGGAGGAGGGATTTTAAAACACCTCGACTTTGGCATTTGTATCCCAGACGCTCATCACCGCCATTTGCGCGGTTCCAGGACGGGGCGGCAGGTGAACTGCCGACCTCGCGGCCGTCCGCTAAAGATCCCGTTTGCGTCCCTCGTCATTTTTTTTTTTCCCTCTTTCTCCCCACCGGGTTGCATCTGCTGTCATTCGGCGTCTGCCGGGGCGTCGGGAGCCGTCTGCAGGTCGGCCCGAGCCAGAAAAGCCCTCCCCGCATTCCACATGTGCCTGCATAGTAACATTACCAACATATCGGATACCTGCTAAAAATCCCACCGGGGCAGACGGGGACCGTCCGGGGGGGTGAAGGAGAGGACGGCGTGCATGTGTGTACGCAGACACGTTCAGGGTTCAGCCAAGTTCCAGGCCGACCCTTGGATGTGACCCGTGTGACCTCGGGCTCGCATTCCCCGGCCCGGACCGGCCCGAAGGAGGGGGGCGCTCGGCTCCTTTTCACGGTGACGCGTTTCAGATTTTGTCGCTTTAAAAAGCATAAGCTTTAAATGATCTCCATCACCTTGAGGTTTGAAAGCGAAAGTGAAAGTCACGCAGGTCCGCCGGTCGTCAGTGTCCCCGGGTTCAAGCCTGCCAGGGTTCCCTCTCCGTGGACCCTTCATGTTCTCCCTGTTCCTTCCCGGGTTCTCTCAAGGTTTCCTCGTCTTCCACAGAAGGTTCACTGAAAACTGAATTTTCCGAAGGTGCGAGTGACACAGTGGACGGTCGGATGTCTGTACTGGCTTCCCCTGTGATTGACAGGTGACCCGGCCCACCGTAAGCCCCGCCTCTCTCTCCAATCTTGACGATGATCGGGGCGGGGGTTTCTAAGATTGAGACGCTGTGTGTGTGTGTGTGTGTGTGTGTGTGTGTGATTGAATCAGTTTTTGTGGGAGATACAACAACACACACAGCGTGATGACAGCCCCACCAGCACCAACATCAAGATGTTTCAATGTGACCCCCCCACACACACACACACAAACCCACTCATCCCGCGCTTTTTTCTTTCCTCCACCACCTAAATACCGCAATCCGTCACAAATACAAACGTCTTCATTTCCAGCTTTGCTCCCCCCCCCCCCCCCCCCCATCCCACCTTGTCATCTACCCCGCCTCGTTTTTTTTCTTCATCTCTGTCGGGAACAATAACACCCAGTGTGGTTGCCGCTAAGAGGGAGCAGATGCTGGAGCTGCTGCCCACTCGGCGCACCAAGCCTCCCACCGCAGGACTCTGAGTCAAGTCCCTCCTCTTCCACAGCCGCAAAGAATACAGAGCAGCGACACCGGGCCTCCGCCTCCAACCTCCAGCGAGGACGGAGGTTGATAGGTTCACGTAGACGGTTGCGGGGCAGAGGCTGCGTTCGTCCGTCCCGTCGGAGGGAGATAGCAAGCTGAGCGGCATCCGGGGTGGGGGGAGCTCGTCGTCGGGACGCCCCATTTTTTCCCGTGTCACTTTTTTTGCACAAAAAAAAAAAAAAAAATCTAGAAAAATGCCCACATCAAGTTTTACTAAAAAAAAAAAAAATCACAAACTTACGAAAAAGTGAGAAAATGGTTCGGATTTGAAGCGGAGAGAGAGGAAAAAAGGAAAAAAGGTCAAAAAGACCTGTCGGGGGAAGAACCAATCAAAACGGGACTAACAGCGTTAGTCCCGCCCACTGAGCTGATTGACAGGTCGGTGTCCACCGTGCGCACAAATCAGATCTCAGATTGGTGCGGGAAGGTCACGCTTTTAAAGAATGTGATTGGAGGCTCTCAAATGTCCCGCCATGTGTTTCCATCGCTGATAAAAACACCTTCACCCCCTTTTTTTACACCAGATTTTTATTTTTATTTTTTACACCAGCAGCTGGAAAACGGGCTCATATCTGTCACATGAAACGCTCCGGTGAAAACTCTCCCATGTGGGAGGAAGATGTTTCATAAAAACACGTAATATCATGTGTGTTTAACAGCCAAATCTGAGTCACGCTGACATCTCAATTGCTTTTTTTTTCTTCATCTACAGCTTTCATCTTTCCCTCTCTCGCTCACTCACACACACACATGCACACACACACACACACACACGTGTGCACACACTCCGATCCAGGCCCTGGTCTAATTATCCTGCAGATCTGTAGCAGCTTCCTGTCGCTCCAGATGTGCCTGCACCATCACCGTGTCTATTTAATGTAAGCGACCATCTGTTTATCCGCTCAGGCTTATCGTGGACAAACACAAACACACACACACACACACACACACATACGTTTGTCCGTTTTTCCCGCTGGTGTTTCCAATCACCGTAGACTTCACACTAGGACCCAAGTGCAACCCCCCAGCCCCCCGGAAAAAAAAAGCCTAAACACTCACAATGGTAACAAAAACGCGATGTTCTTCATTGTCAACGGAAACCAAACCTGCTCTATGAAATTTTTTTTTTTTTTTTTTTTTACAAAGCTGGATTGCATAAATCCCACTCTTTTTTTTTTTTTTTTAAAGTGACAGACTGAAACATTGAACCTGATGGATCTCCTGGCTGGAAAAGCAGCTCGTGCCTTCGTCCTCCTCCTCCTCTTCCTCTTCCTTCTCCTCCTCCTGCGATGCACCTGTGCGTCTGGCCCGGTTGGGCGCTGTGAAAATATTTGCACTGCTGTCCTTTTTTATTAACTTTTAATACAAAAGAGAGAGTTTTTCCATCGCCTCGTTGAGTCCCAGCTTCTAGAGGCTTTTTTTTTGGGGTGGGGGGGTGGGGGGGGGATATTCTATCACAGCGGACTTTTGCCAGCTTGATAAATATTTGCTTGCGAGCCGGAACATTCCGTGTGGTGCGTGCCGGTCTTCACACATGGCGAGCACGCGGCGCCGCTCCCCCCCCCCCCCCCCTCCTCCCGCTCCCACCCGTCCACGCCGGGGTTCCGTCCAATCGCTCTGTTTGTTCTCAGCGCTGATACTGTTTGGACTGAGTTTGATTGATTAGGTCGGCGTTCCGCCGGCCGGGACCTCCTGCCAAGCCTGATTGGCCGCTCCGTTCTGGCTCGCCGGAGTAATTAAGACGGAGTTCAGTTATAAAAAAAAAAAAAAAAAAAAAAAGGAAAAGCTGGATGAAGTTAACGCATAAATCGGGGATGTGCGGAGGATGTTTACATACCGGGCTGATGAGAGTTTGTTCGGTGCGGGCGGAGAGCGCGGGCGTCGCACGAGGTCTGACCCCCCGCCGACCTCTGACCTCCGACCTCTGACCCCCTTCCTCTTCCGGGATGCTGGAGATTCAAATTCTGATCCGTTTGGTCCCTCACGGCGTCATGGCAGGTCAAAGGTCACCTCACAGAGAGAATCGCGAGTTCAAAACCCGAATGGCTTCCCTGCGTGTTTTCTCTCCATGTTCTCCAGACCGGGTTCTCAAGGTTCTCCTGCCTGGGATGCCCATGATCTCCTGTTTGGGTTCTCCATGTTCTCCTACTTAGTCATTGCATCCAAAAAAAAGGTATTTCTTCCATCTCTTCACTGGTCCATGTGTCAGGGTGTGGCGCCATCCAGTTGATGACTGCAGCTGGTTGCCGTGGTGACACCTGGCAGCAGGACATTAAGGAGGTATGAAAGGCATTACTTTGTTTTTAAACAACAAGAAAAGGGAAAAGATAAAGAGAGGAGATATTTAGGTATATTTTGACCGCGGCCGTGTTTAAATATCCCGGGAGCGAACGTAAGCGGCTCGCTGCAAATAAAAGTGGTGCACCAGAAGAATGTTAATTGTGGGATGGCGTGTCAGTATAAATAGGCGCTGAGACGCCGTCGGATCGGATTTGCCAGCAGGGGAAATATGTGTCTGTCACACACACATACACATCTGTAGGGGGAGCGGAGGAGGGGGGGGGGGGGCGGTTTGGATTTGACAGTTGCAGGAGCACCGCCTCGTGACTCCGCCCCCCTCCGACGTGTCTACTACGTCGTATCTCTGAATTGTACGCAACGGCGTGATCAGCGTTGTCACATGACATCCGACGTCGCATCTTCGTCTCGAGACACAACCGGGTTTTCTGTCTGGATTCTTCCGTGTTCTCCAGGTTCTCCTGTCTGGGTTCTGTGTTGGTTCTGAACCGGGTTCACTGAAGACCCGAAACTGTCCGTAGGTGCAAATGAGAGGCTGAATGGTTGCGTGTCTCTGTATGTAGCCCGTCGATCGACAGGTGAAGCTGTGATTGACAGGCGATCGGTTCAAGATCGAGACCCCAACTGTGTCGATGGGAATTCGAGGTCGATCATTAAATCTCAACTACGTGAGACACCGGGTGCATTTTCTCGCTATTTTTATTTGTTGAGATCTGCTGAAGCATAGGACGATCTGTTCGGTTTCCATCTCCACGGCGACGCTATCGCAGACGACGCGTCGGCGCAGAGTTCTGCTCCCGATCAAACGGGTGAAATGGTCTCCAGCCAAGTTCAGCCCAGGTTCAGCACAAATAAATAAAAAAAGGTAAGTGCTGGTGTGTCAAGGCGGAGTGATCAAAGAGGTCAAATCCAGGCGCGTCGATGCCCCGAGGAGGAGGAGGAGGAAGATGTTGCTCAACCCCGCGCTCTCGTTCGGGGCGGCATCGCCATGCCGACGCTGAAGCATAACCAGGATCGCAGCGTCAGCTGCTCCCTTGGCTCCAGCACCTGGCGCTGTTCGTGCCTATTCAAAAAAAAAAAAAAAAAAAACAAGCCATCCTGCAAAAGTATGTATTTACATTTCCCAAAATTGCATGGACGGAGGCTGCGGGTTCTGGGGGGGCACGCAGTATTTATACTGCATGTACTGTATGCTGGATAGTATCGTGTAGCAGGCGCAGTTAATATGTTGCAGCCCTGAAGTATTTTTAAGGCACGAATGCAAGCGTGCTTTTGCTTACAGGCTTCATGGGCTTAGGAGTGTTGAGGTGTGTGTGCATGCATGTGTGTGTGTGTGTGTGTGTGTGTGTGTGTGTGTGTGTGTGTCCAGGTCTTTGTATTTCAAATTCGTTCTTCATCATATATTCACGCTGGTCAAATGCTATGCAGCTCTGATGTGTGGGATTGCTGTATTTACCCCTCGAGCCCTCACTCCACCACACACACACACACACACACACACACACACACACACACACACACACATCCCAAGTTCACCCTGTTGCTGCGGGGCAAGCGTTCTCCCAAGGTGTTCGCTAAGCTTCAACAGTGTTGCATCCTCATGCATGGACAGCATGTGGCTGACATCCCATAATACTGTGCGCCGCGTTACACATAGCTGGTCATTGTGTTCCCGTAGTCATGCCAGTCCCTAGCGGGTCACAGGCCCACGTCTTGAACCCGTCCTGGTGTGGTTTTCTTTACGATGGGTTTCCATGGCGACGGCAGGAAATAAACAAGACAAACATGTCAGCGGCGGGTGAAAGGTGCATTTATTGATTTATTTGCGGTTTCCCCGGGGCTTTTAATTTGAAATCTTTATTTTTTAATCCTTCCGTCACGCTGAAGGTTGGCGCCTCAGACCTTCCGTGCGCGTCGTCACGCGCGCCTTTGTTTGGCCTTGAGGCGAATGCGAAGTTGGCAGGGGTCGCCGCGGCAACACCGCTCTCAGGAAGTGACGCCGCGTGCAGCTGCATACAACCGCCGATAAAAATACCCGTCATACTCCGAAGTGTACTGAGTTACAGAAAACCATAGGTGGTCAAAGTACTTCGATCCTTTACTTAAATCAGTGTAAAAATACTACAATCTAAAAATACTCGATAACTCGAAAAGTACAGCTGTGCTATTAGCACATTTACTTCGTTCACTCACTACGCACACTGTGCTATATGGAAATAGCACTTGAGTATTTTAATCGTTTTGTATATTTCATTCTGAGCCAACTGGCGGTGATATTGGAGGATTTGCGGTAGTAGCATTGCATCATTAAACTGCGTATGTATTGGGAAAATAACCTAAAACTGTTATTTCACACAAAAACATCATTCATATTTTTTTTTTGATGCAAATAAAAGATCAGTTGTTGAAAACATTAAAAATAAAGGGGTTTTATTTAGTATCTTTATCCAAATGTAATGAATATGTTATGAATGAAATCCCTTTGACATATTCAAGTAGGAGTACCTCGGATTGAACTTGATGTCATTATTTTTTAGCAATATGTATCCAAATGCACTGCAGACAGCAAAGTAGGGAATTTCACCGTACGGGGAAACACATGTCTACATCGTGAATGCGACAATAAACGCTTTAAATCTTTGAATTGAATCAGTACATAAAGCACAGAGGTGAGAGAGCGTTTATTTTTAATATTCATTTGAAACAAATGTCATATTTTGTTATGGGATTCTGAAGAAAGAGAAATCAAGTTACAGTCCAGAGATGATGTTTCCTCTCAACCAGACCTCTCTCTCCGTTTAAAGAGCAACTTAATATCCAAAGTGCTTCCTGATCACGGGGCCTCATTGCAGCCGCTCAGCCTTAGCACGGGGCATTAGCTTAGCACGTAGCATTAGCTCAAACATTGCCGTGTAACATAGCAACGCCTCTGACGCCCCCCCCCTCGTGTCACATGACCCACAGCTACTACAACTGGAAGACGCAGATGTCCATGTCCAACACCAGCTCCAACTACGAGGTGGTTTACGACGACCCCAACGGGCTGCTCTTCAGGAACAGGAACGACAGGCGCGTCCTCAACGTGGACCCGGCGGTATGTTGACATTTTTTTGTTATTTTTTTTGGAGGAATAGAGTTTGAGAGACGGCAAGGCGGAAAACTTATTTACGTCCACCTGCGGACAGATTAGAGGGTCTCAGTGGGGGGGCGCTGGTGGCCCCACAGGGTCCCCAGGACTGGCGACCCATTGGCCGATAGAAGTCCTCCTCCTCCCTCTCTCTCTCTCTCTGCCGGGGGGGGGGGGGAACTATTTTGAAACAGACGGCGTTTCTCCGGCCGGACGCCAGGATGCAGCGGAGCGCCGAGGGCGGAGTCCACCGCAGCACGGCTATTAAAAAAAAAACAGGGAGGCCGCTGGAAAAGCACCCGGCCACCAGGAACCGGGTCGGGCCAGACCGGACAGAGCCGGACCGGACCAGGCCAAACCGGGTCGAGCTGGATGGGAACTAATCTTAACAGATTTTATCTTATTCTATTCATTTTGCTGATTTTTTATTTTTATTTTATTTTACGTTATTTTATTTTAATATTTGTATTTAATATTTTATACAAATAACATACACAACTTGGATAATGAAATGATTATGTTCCCAGGGTTTTTTAAAAAATACATATATATTTTTTTAACTAATTTGATCTCATTCTTGTGCTGTTGCAGTGTGTGTGTGTGTGTGTGTGTCTGGTAAAAATGTGAATGAATCGTGAAGTGTAAATGCACGTCTTGTCTTCAACACATTTTGCTGCGCTAACCAGTCCCAGCTGGGCGGGGGGCCATTTTCTCCACCTGTCTCTAACACACACACACACACACACACACACACACACACAGCCAAGCTAACCCCATTCAACCAGCCCTGGGCAACCCCAACAGAAGACCCCCTCCCCTCCACAAAATGAGAACCATCTTTGTTGGGCTAAGATTCTCTAACGTAACTTTCCTCAATGTTTTTGCAGGTTCTTCCTGACAAATGTACTTCCTGGTTGTCGCTTCCTGTCGTTTTCCGTGTGGCGTCTGTCCGTTGGTCCGTGGATGTCACCGTCTTGACTTGCCCCTGCTTTGTCTTCCAGTCGGGTCCCGGCGACGGCTTCCAGCGGACAGTGCTGCAGTCCGACCTCTACGTCCAAGTTGTCCTCTACGACCACCTGGTCAGGACGCCGTGACCGTCCGGCGCCGCAACAGGCCCCGCCCACCTCGCCGCCGCCTTCAAATCAGAACCAGGGGACGAAAGAAGAAAAGGATGGCGAAAGCGTACGTCAAACATAGCAGGGCAGGGGGGGGGGGGCCGGGATGTCCCCCTATCCACGGACAAAACCTTTGACTTGCTTTCCTCACGTTTAATTCAGTAAATACATTTTTAATTTTTTTTAAATCCTCCAACCTTTTTTTTTTCCCCCCCTTATTATCAAAAACGTTCCCACTCATTTCCTATTGAACCCGAAAAACCTCCATCCGTCCTTCCCGTCGCTCCGCCCGTTGCTGTTTGTCTAAACAAAATTAAAGGAGCGAGACCTTTGAAAGATGAGGTGGTGGACGGGTGGTGGTGGGGGGTTTGCTTTTATGCCCCCCTCCCACCCCCCGCCATAGACCCCCACCCTCACCCCCAGGGCTTGCAGTAGCTCCAGTTGGATGGGGAAGAGGGTCCTAATGGGGCCTGAAGGACCCTCCTCCCCTCCCCTCACGCTCCCGTGTTCCCAGATGTCGAGGCACTTCAAAGAGCGCCGTCATTTCCTGGATGGAGAACCTGCACGGGACGCCGCTGTGAACAATGAGGAGGACGACGACAGAGGACAGAGCTGTCAGGTTATAAATCTCCGTCCAGGTTGGAGGGGGGGGGTTCTCAACATGTTTCCCCCGGGAAAAATCTTAAGAGATCGGCGGAAGGAAGATGATTGGTCGCGCTGCGAGCCCTCGGCTGTCTTGGCCGCTCGCAGGTACGTTGCGACGATTGGGGGATTATTCTGGGTTCGTTCAATCCCGGCCCCGTCCGCCGAAACGCTCTCCTTCTGGAAGGCAGAGTCACGGGAACGCCTCTGTGTGGCGGGACCAGGATGTGGGGATTTGGAACCTGCTTGACGCTCTGCTCTGGAATCGACCGACTCCACATCCTGTTCCCCGCGTGACCAAAAGGTCCTGCCAAAATGAAAACCGAACAATAAGTCACGGTCCGTCACGAATTCTCTGGTTTTGGAAAAGAAAAAAAATAATGTTCAAACTCTCTGTTGCCGAATGAAGGAGGAAGGTCAGCGGGGAGAATTGTTCGCTTAGTATCTGTGTTTTTTTTTTCGATAACCGTAATACATTTTAGAAATAAAGCCTCTATAGATCTATTCGGGCTATACTTGCACAGCCAACCAATCCCAGCTGTCAGTCAAGGAAAGAGGCGGGGTTTAACCTGGACAGGGTCAGCTGTCAATCACAGAGCCAGACATAGAGATAGAAAAGAAGGAGAACCCATAAGGGGCAGAACCAGGACCTCCCGGCCAGGATTTGGCAGTCCAGTTTGCCGCAATGCGACGACTCCAACGGGAAAACTTCATTCGGACAGTCACGACTGTAAATATCCCCGCCCCTAGCCCCGCCCCTCGCCCCGCCCACTGCGCTTTTATTGGTTTGTGTAAAGTCGTCTCCCGCGGTTTAATTTTGCGAGACAGCTGACGTGAAGCTAATGTCCACAGCGTGATCTGAAATGCCAGAGTCAGACCGGCTTTCTATCAACCTACGCAGAAATCCACTTGGTTACTCTTGTCTAAAAAGAGGCTTCCTTAGTTCTGAGCTGATGGGGCGTGAAACATATTCAAGTGAAGAAATTCAATTTCGGCAAGAATTCAACATGACCTGGATGACTGAGAGCCTCCACAGACATATCTACTTGGTTACTATGAATCCAAGGAGTCAAATATTACTTAATAATGATGGGGATGTTGGAAAAGATGCCGCCTGAGGGTGACGACGGGAAATGAATCGGTCGATACAAACCAAAAGTAATTAACGTATGTAAAATATACAGCAAAAAAATACAGTGGAGAAATTAACCTGATTTCAATCAATTAGAATCAATATGTTGTGACTGAGTTGCTGTGGGAGGATTACCTGATCCGGTCCTGATTCCTCAGACCCCTTACATAACCTGGCGGGTCCAATTTCCATCACCGTATCTTGTAGTTTTTCCAAAAAAAACGATTTTATGGGATTATACCCTTGGCGATGGTGTTTATAACCCCTGACCCTGAACTCTAATGACCATGTTTTTGTTTTTTTTTTTAAATGGGATCAACGATGTAGTGAATCGAGTCCGAACAAAGTACCAAGAAGTAACTTCTTCAGTTCTGAAAAAGAACTGAAGGAGCCTCTCGGACGAAGGGTGAAGCATCTTCAAGTGTAGAAATTCAAGCCCGGTTGTCAAGACGAGAACATTTCGACAAGAATTCACCATGACCTCGAAGACTGAGAACCTCCTAAGTACCAAGGGAAAGCCAAAATGATCCAGATCCCTAACCCTAATCCTAACCCTAACCCCAGTCCCAGCCTTAATCCTAACCCTCTTAGCTCTCCAGCCAGCTTGGGAGTGGTGCCGTTAGAAACCCCATCCAAGACCATGAGAGGGTAGCTTCAATTTCCAGTGGTCTATCTCCTCTTCAGATAAAGGATTTTGAGCATCACCACTTTGGTGATGGTGGTTAAAACCCCTTACTTAACCTCAACCCTAACGACCACGATTTTTCTTTTTTGTTAAATCCTTCAAAACCAGTGTCAATCATCAAGTTAAAGGAGCACAAACATGTATTATATTACATGCTTTCTGATGGACACCTCTGAGCATGTTTACATCCCAATAATCATGATCATTTTTTTTTTAATATTTGCAGCCACGTTTATAGGCTTTGGTTCTGAACATTAATCGATTGATTGATTGAGAATGATCACCATCAGGTAGTGTGGCCTCTGGTGTGACGTCACCGTTGCGCTCTCTCCTCTTCCTCCCCCTGTTCAGCTGGAGTGGGGGATGTTGGGGTGTGTGTGGGGGGGAGGCCTGCTAATATTATTGCAATCAGATGTCCAGGGGGTGTTGGGGGGCCGGGGGGCGGGGGGGGGGGCGGACCCCTGATCATTTCCTCCCCAGCGCCCCTGAAAGAGAAGCCCCAGCCGCGGTCGGGTGGCCTTAACCCCGCCTGGATGGGCTGTTCGGGGCACGGAAGGGGAGGGGGATGGGATGGGGACAAGGAGGGGGGGTGGGGGGGTCAGTACAGCATCCGGACCGGACCGCGATGGCACAGGATGTGCCTGCTTAAGTCCATTCAACCCGGCTAAATGGAACCCGGAGCCTTTAATGCCCGCAGTAAGCCGCTCCATTCAGCGGCGCGGCGCAGACGCGCAGCTCTGCGGAGCCCCAACCTCCCCCTTCCCCTCCACCCCCACCAGGCGGAATGCGATTTTGATTTGATTAACCTGTTTTTTAAAGTAAAAGAAAGCTTCAGAAGAAGAAAACTCATGCAGCAGGACCGCCCCGGTTCGGACTCCCGATAGCAGATCATTTGTCTCCGGGGCGCGTAAAAGCATCTGGAACAGGAAACTCTCCCTCCCTCCCTCCCTCACTCTCTCTCTCTCTCTCTCTCTCTCTCTCTCTCTCATTCCCGACTGCATGCGTGTGCATGTACGCGCGCATTTGTGTGTGTGTGTTTGTGAGGAATACCCAGCTGGTCCCACAAGCCCTATAATACCAAGCACAACATGCTTCACCTTCAATGAAAGCTGAGACGGTTCGCCTGCAGCTCCTGAGCGCAGCGCGGGACTCCGGATATCAACCCGTCTGGGGGGGAAACAGGAAAAAATAATACAAATAATAATAATAATAAAAAAAAAAAAAATCAGGAGCCGCATCAAACGAGATTATTATTTTTTATTATTAGAATAATAATTATTTTTAATTTTTTAATTTTTTTATTTCGACACCTCGGACCCGCTGGATTTACAAACCGCCCCCTCCCGCCTGTGCGCGTCTCGACCCGGCCGGAGTCAAAGGTGATGGTCTCACCCTCGGACGGAGGCTCCCCCCGCGGGTGATGGTATGTCTCCCCGGAGACAGTGACCGCTCCCCGGCAGACGCGCACTCATCTCCGCGACCGGCGGCGAGGACCGCCCGCCTCCCGCGCCACCCGCGCTCCCTGCGCTCCCCGCGCCTCCCGCGGCTCACCTCTCCCCGCGCCGCCGCCCTCGCCTCTCGGACCCCGGCATGGCTCTCCGCCGGCGTCCCGCGCCCGCACCTACGCTCGCACTTCTGTGCGTGTGGGGCTGCCTGTGCGTCACGCTGAGCGCCACCGTCGGTGCGCGGCGGGCGGCCCCGACGCACGGAGGACGGGAGCCGGCCGCGCAGGACGCGCTCACGGAGCACATGCAGCTGCTCTACGCCAAGTACACCCGCGCCGGCTTCCCCTTCAGGGACGGCAACACGGTCCGCAGCTTCAAGGCGCACTGGGGTAGGTACCCGCAGCACCCGCAAGTACCCGCAGGCACCCTGCTGCTTCTTATTTACTCACTTATTTTAATGCGCGTCTTTCCTGGAGTCCCCCCCTGTCCCGCAATCCCCGCAATCTGACTCATCGTGATACTTGCGGATGATGCCGGGAGCACCTGCTGATCCCCGCCGAAGGGGATCGGCCCCGCCGCCCGGTGGCGCCCCGCCCGGGACCCTGCGGGCTCATAAAACCGGGAACCGGAGGTTTTTTTTTTGGTTTTGAAGGCCGGGCAACCGCACTTTGGCTGTGCCGACCCCGCATTTGAACAAAAATGAATCCCGGCTTTTTATCGACTTTGCTTTTCCACCGGGAGCCGTTTCGGTGACATTTGATCCCGTGAATCTGGAAGTCGCTCTCCGGTCGTTACCGCTCGGACCCGGCGTGCGTTGGCGCGCACTGCCCCCTGTCGGCGAGAAGCGGATATTTTTATATATTATTTCCATCATTCATTTATTTTTATGAAATCTTAAGGTCGCATAATATTCCAAGTCCAAGATTTGTGAAATGATTTCTTCAGTTTTTAAATAATGTCAATGAGTTCAAATTTCTTACAAATTACTAAGACAGTGTTTCTTCATTTCTGTTTGACATGAATTGTTCCGTATTATTATTATTACTTTTGTTGTCGTTGCGATGAATATTAGTAGTAATGTACGAAGTAGTGGTAGAGGTATTCGTAATATAAAGGACTGTAAACATCATTATGCACCATTTGGTCACATTTTATTTGGAACTCACTGTGTTATGACTTCGGAACCCGATGAAACCCGAGGTCCTCATTTGAGGCCGTTAGATTTTTTGGCACTTATTCTACCGGAAGTGGATTTAAATCATTGAAAGCTGCACTTTGGATAATTGAAAACTACCCGTTTGAGGATGTTGAGACGTCATCCTTCACCCTCCCAAAACAGGCTCTGTGGTTTTATTAAAAATGGTCCAATTTTTTTTCCCGTCAAACGCGCAGGTACCATAAACCAGGAACCGCTGCAGATCTTCAACCTGACGTCTCTCACCAAGTCTGAGGACGTTCTGTCCGCCACCCTCCATTACTACATCGGGGACCTTCAGAACGCCACCTGCCCGGCGCCGCAGAGCTGTGGCCGCCACGGGCCTCGCCGCCAACGCCACGTCCACGTGCTCATCTGGAGCTTCGGCTCGTTGGACAAGAAGATGAGGACTCTGGGGGAGTTCCGGGTCAACGTGTCCACGCTGCACAGGGACTTCATATCGTGGCAGTGGAAGGACGTGACCCGGATGGTGAACCGGGCCAAGCACCACGATGAGCTGCTCATCGGGATCCAGGTGGCCTCGCAGGGGCCGCGCCCGTGGAACCAGCTCCTGTCGGACCGCTCCCCTTACATCCTGGTCTACGCCAACGACTCGGCCATATCGGAGCCGGAGAGCGTGGTGGCCACCCTGCGGAGACACCCGCAGGGGGACGGCGATCCGGCCATGACGGACTTCCACAAACCGGGGCGGAACAGCACCGGGAGAGAAGAGCGGCGACACAGGCGGAGGCGTTCGGTGAATGTACTGCTCCCGCTGCAGAACAACGAGCTCCCCGGGCCCGAGTACCCGTACGAGACCACCGGGTGGGACGAGGCCAGCCCCTACGAGCCTTTTGAGACCAAGCAGGCCCGCCGGCCGCGGAAAAAGACCCGCAAGAATCAAAACCAGCGGCACAAGATGCCCCTGCTGCAGTTTGACGAGCAGACCATCAAGAAGGCGCGGAAGAAGCAGTGGAACGAGCCCAGGAACTGCGCCCGCCGTTACCTGAAGGTGGACTTTGCCGACATCGGATGGAGCGAGTGGATTATATCGCCCAAGTCTTTCGACGCCTTCTACTGCTCGGGGTCCTGTCAGTTCCCGATGCCGAAGGTGAGTCCCGTCGCAGCCCGAGGTGGCGTCGAATTGCCGAGGTCATGCGGGAGTTCAGTGTTGAGAAGGGGTACCGGAATGGGTTATGGGGTTTCGTCATAACCAAAGGTCAAACCAAAAGTAAGGAGCGTAAATCAAACCATTTTCTTTGTTGGTAATATTTGGCGGTTTAATTGTTCCTTTTGTTCCAAAAACGTAGCGGACATCACAACTGAGCGTCCAGAGAACAATCCACCCCCCCCTTTACACCACCTAGTTTCTGCGGATTGACTCTTCCACTTCCACAACAAGTCACCATAACCTAGACCCGCCCAAAAACTTGGCAGTTCTATTCGGAAACTCCCCATAGGTCAGTAGAACAGAAGAAGCCTCTCGAATGACGGGTGAAACGTCTTCAAGTGAAGAAATTCCCAGTCCGGTTGCAAAGACAAGAAGATTTCGACAAGAACATTTCAGAAGCTTTGAGGGACGTCCCCCAACAGATGACTCCGGATGATCCACGACAGTTTTTTTGAGGGATGGGCGGTGGCCACTCCAATATTAAGAGTCCCTGAAACTAGCAAGATGCAAAAAACGTTATTTGTCCATCTGGCCTTTTGACCACAAGGGGACATTTTCTGTACCTTGAAGTCTGAGATGCTACTCGAGCTAACGCTGCATTCGAGTGTCACTGGGAAATTCCGAGATCCTCCTTAGAAAAATCCAACCCGGCACGGTTGCGGATCGAGTTCCCTGCCAGAAACTCGGAATTTAATCTGATTTTCATCCGAGCTAACTGTCGCACCAGTCAGCCATGCTAATCTCGTCAACACTAAAATCCCTCGAAATGTTGTCATTAGCTTTTAATTAGAAGTCCACCGACAGATGGGATGCAAGTCTGCTCTTCGTTTAATTTGTTTTTTTCTAAAATGGTCCAAAAAATTGGCAGTTACTCCGTCATAAGCAATTAAGGTACAAAATCTGTTAGCATTCATGTTTGTACGAGGAGACACGTTTCCTGTTCCCTGGTTCCAGCGTCCGACTGCAAACAAATGCAGCGCTACTACAAATAGCACGGCTTCAAACCCACCGGTTGCTGCGTTTTCTTTTCTCAGCGTGTTATGACAACATGGCGGTGAAGATTTTAATCCACGGGTCGAATCTCATAACAGGAAGTCAACTCAACATAACAGAAACTCAAGTCGCTCCCAGACGTCAACTTAGCATGTTACAACTTAAAACGTAATCTTGCGTTAAGTCAACCGGTTCAATCACTGTCTGTTTTACGTCTTCCTTGGTTAAGTCCCGCCCACTCAGGGCGGGGGGGCTCTGTTTCCACCTTGTTCAAGCATTAATCTTGACAAACAGGAACCTTCAGTCTAAGAAGCAACGAGTTTTACAGCACAAACTCAAAGCTCCCCGTCTCTTGATACGTTCCACGTACAGATGTTCGTTTAGAACTCGACACCTATGGAATGCAAATGCTCCCAACTTGCATCCAAGGTGACGAACCGCCACCTGACTCCCTGTCAGATGGAGCTTCCTGGACGCCTCCTCTCAGTCAACTCGGTTCAGGTGCCAATTAAATGTGGTCAGAGGCTTAGGAGGGGCTGGGCTCTCGCGGCATCTCGCTAGCCGTCCGTTTCCCGTCGCTGCTTTGCATTATGTTGATCTGCGTTCGATTTACATCGAAGGCCCCCGCAGCCCCTCTGTCCTACATTACGTATGCTAATGACGCAAAAAGAAAAAGAACCTGCCGCCCGTTTAGCTTCTCATCGGGTGGGGAACGTTAGCGCCACTGGACGTTAGCGCTCAACAGCTTCCGGACCTCGGGGCCTCGAGCCTCGCATCCGAGATGCATTTTAAATGGCTAAAGTATAACCCAGCGTCCGGTTAAAGCGGTGAAACGTGGCCAGATTGACATCCAGTAAGTGGCGCCGGAATGTGACGGATCCACGCTTTTATGCATTTTAAGGAGATAAAAAACAAAAACAAAATCACCCTGCTTTTGTAGCCAGTGGCGCCTCCCAGGAGATAATATCAGCGGTATTCCAAACATGGCCGGAATGTACCACTTAATTCATTTACCTCCAAGTCGCCAGCCTTTGTAGAGGGACCTAATTAGTCCCAGAAGTGCAGGCCTGAGGCCCCGGGGGGGGTTTGGGGGGTCTTTAGAAGCCAAGTAGCTGCTTGCAAAACGTCCCCCCCGTCCTTCGGGACATTTGGGAGGAACCTGTCACCGAGCGGACGAGAAGCAGCCGCTCGGGGGGGTTCATGCCACACCCAACGGGAATTGGATTCATCTAACCCCCAGCAGCGTGTCGGACGCCATGGAAATAGCTTAAATATGTAAATAATAAAACATTTCTGTTCTTTGTTTCTCCTCTGTCGTCCACGCACTTCTACGGCCAACCGATCAAAATCCTTTACCAGTTGGTACGTGGAATATTTGGTTAGAAATAAAGTTACAGAAAAATGATGGAAAGGTCTTCCTTAGAAATAATGCCATATTAAAAGAGTTAAAAAAAATAATTAAAATTGAATTACTTTAAATGTTACTGTATCATGTTACATATATCAATAGATTCCAAAAATACAACAAAATAGAAAAGTAATAGCAATAACATTTCAATTTCAATTTCAAGTCATTTGTCACGACTGCACGACCAACAAATGTAATCTGATTACTAGTATTGAGTCATCTGACAAAATGACTGAATTAATCATTATTTATCATCATACTCTTAATGACTTACATTGAGAGGGTCTTTGTTTCATCAGATGGAGAACAATATTCTAATAAACGTAGGAGGTAAAATAAATCGATTCGATGTAAGATGTAGACCTGCAGTTCAACTTTCAGCCACAAGGAGGGGCTGTTGTTTGATTTTCAGACAAATTATGAAAAAAAATCAGTACCATTTCCAAATAAATGGAAAACGACAACGCATAAATCATTATAATCGAGCCTATCAACACGTTTGAAAAACATTTATAGGTTCTTATTTTTAGATGTTCATCTAAAAAAACTCAAAATGAAAGGAGGTTGAAATGTCAGAAAAGGTTCATTTATGTATTCAAGACGTCATTCTTATGATTTATGGATCAGGGCCTTCTTGGAAAGTGGGTCCCCTTTGTCCTTTTGTTTTTAAGTTCATTTTCTTTTTTAAAGCAGGTCCCCAGATATCAACATTTGAAAAATGCTATTTTGAACTGTGCTGTTTAATTTCACCCTTATCAAATCCTCTTTAATGGGATAACGTTCCCTCCTCAATTTGAACAAATGAATAAAAGGAAAATAGGAAATAAAAATAGGACAGACTTATCTGTCTTAACAAGCGATTTTTCACCTTTGAATTAGATATTTATATGTTATTAAAAATGTATGAAGAGATTATGGCTTAGCATGTTAAAAGTAAACATTTTGGGTTAAAATACTTATTATTCAGAAATGTTGTCATCTTTTGCATCTTTCCTAAAGTTTAGTTTCCGATTTGGTGGACTTCCCGTCATGCTGGGTGGACTTCCTGTTTCACATGCCATACTTTAGCGAAACAACCAACTAGACGATCTGACTTGTATTTGAGTGTAGCTGGCACGCGGATGCTAATGTAGCTGCTATCCACCTGCTAACATTGAAATAGACGAGCTAGATGCTAATGTTAGCAGATGGATAGCAGCTACATTAGCATCCGCATGCCAGCTGAGACAATCTGACTCGTACTTGAGTGTAGCTGGCACGCGGATGCTAATGTAGCTGCTATCCACCTGCTAACATTGACATATATGGGCAAGATGCTAATGTTAGCATCCATCTAGGTTGTAGGGAAGAACACTGAAAATGTTCTCCGCTCACATCCAGCTTGGCTCGTCGGCTTCCTGAACAAGGATAAAGTGATTTAATCTTGACTCACTTCAAAATCCATAATTTATAAGATTTGACTCGTGTTTTATATTTTCTCCGGGGAAAACCGACGTCTCAGCTACTTTCCTGTGTGTGTTGGGTTAAATGCTAGCGTTTCCGTGTCTCGCCCCCCGCAGGCCCTGAAGCCTTCCAACCACGCCACCATCCAGAGCATCGTGCGGGCGGTGGGCGTCGTCCCCGGCGTCCCCGAGCCTTGCTGCGTCCCGGAGAAGATGTCTTCGCTCAGCATCCTTTTCTTCGACGAGGACAAGAACGTGGTGCTGAAGGTCTACCCCAACATGACGGTGGATTCCTGCGCCTGCAGATAGTTACCACCACCCCCCGCCTGTTCCCTCACACTTCCTATCACAAAAACATACCAACCTGGACTCGTCCTGCTACTTATTCCGCCGATCGCTCATTCAGCAGTTCTTGTCATGAAGGTCTCCGACGATGAAGATCCCTGAACGTGACGTAAACAGGAAGCGTTATTACTGCGAGATTAAGTCCCCGATATTAGGAGATAAAATAATCCTCAGTTAAAATAATCCGCAGTTAGAATACTGAAGCCGATCCGTTGCTGACCAGGATGCCTTTTGACCGACGGAGCGAATTCACTGTCTTTCAGCTTTGTTTATGCTTAAGCCCCGCCCATTTGGTTAAACAGTGGGAACAAGTTAGACACTTGGCAAAAAAAAAAAAGAGTTAATTGTTAAAACTCTTTCAAGTCATCCGTCTTCGTAACGCTGTTCAAAAACAGTCAGCAGGTTCATCGAAGACCTAAATTGTCCGTTGGTGTGAACGGTTGGCTGTCTGGTCATGATTGACAGCTGACCCTGTGATTGACAGCTGACCCTGTGATTGACAGCTGACCCTGTGATTGACAGGTGATGGCTCATCCAGGTCAAACCCCGCCTCTCCTCCCACTGTTAGCTGCGATTGGCTCCGCCCTCTCCGACCCCCCCAACACCGTAACCCTATGAGGATTTGTAAATGATGAAGATACTGAAATGAATATTTTCATGTGCAGTATTGATAGTTTTCACCAGCAGTTGCCTTTATTTTTGTTTGTTTCTTGACCACCAACTTGATGAGGACAGAAGTCGATTTTCCCGCTGCTCGAAAAAAAAAACCTGGCGCTCGGAGCTCTTGATCGGCAGGGAAAAATAAGTCTGCGAACCAGACGGACGAAAAAAAAAAAAAGCACCGGCGGCAATAGCGACCCCGAGACGGGTCGGGGGAACATTTGGCATCGCCGAGGTCTTCGTTCTGGAAACTCTCAAATTATGGATTATTTGCAGTGACATGAAGAAAAAGACTTTTGAAAAACTGCCTTGAAAATGTCTGTATCCGTAGGGATATAAGACAGAAAACACCAGTATGAATCATATAAACTGCTGGTCTGGTATCAGCCTAGCCTTCATCACCCTCATCCGTTTTTTTTATTTTTTATTTTCACTAACTCCCTTCGAAACCAACCTGGATATTTTTCTCCTTTTTTTTTTTACACGTCAGAAATCTTGCCTCGATATTTCAGCCCAAATTAATGCATTAAAAATATGTAGAGGAAAAAAATAAATACTCTGAACAGAAACACAAAAGGGAAAAACAAGCTGCAAATATTTCCCTCAAATGATCAAAAATGTCTTGTATTTTAATCACAACTTAGCAAACTATAAGTACAGATAAATTATCTATTTTTCATGTACATATCAAAATGGTTAAGTAATACATGTAATAAATGATAGTGTTTATCCTTAGTTACAGCCTACAATTTACTGTATAGAGTGGATTTCTCTTTTTTTTCCTTTTTATTTTTGTAATGCTAAATATTATTCGCATCAGGTGGGAACAGAAGAACAGCCACACCTGGAACAAAATGGTCACCTCAGGTTGAGACCTCTCTATTTTATACCCAAAGCTCATGAAATCAAATATTTATTCAAAGCAAAGGAAACTGAAGATATGGGAACAAAGCTTTTCTTTTTAACAGGTTTTGTACATTGTTTTTTTTTTTTTTTTTTTTGTATATAGCTCGCCGTATGCCGATGACACTCCGATGTTCCTCACAGATAGAAGTGCCTTTTTTGAACGGGTGGATTTCTGCTTCTACGTTGACAAAATCATTTTGGATTTTAATCTGTCTCCTTTTTCGTAAAGGGCAGGTTGTTTCACAGAAACTCAAGTTCAGCTCGTGAAATAAAATAAAAAAAGTGAATAAATTACTCCAAAAGAAAGCAGCTGAGAGTATTTTCTGTGAGGTATTAATGAACATTGAGCGAATATTATTTTTTTAACCTTGAAATATATGACCACAGCTAGAACTTTATTCTTTATAGTACTTCTAATAATTCACTATTTTGGTATTTCAGAGACATTTATTTTGTGTCAATAGACAATGTCAGATTTTTGAACTATATATATTTTTTCTTTTTTTTTATTTTACTGATACATTTCCTCCCGATTACATGCTTCCTCATCTTGTGCTGATATTTTATATTTTTTTTCCCCACGATGCATGCTGTCAAACAGAGCGGCGCTGATGTGACGCCGCCAACACGAGGACTGCTGGCAGGTCTTTTTTTTTTTTTGCAGACTATTGCTTTTTGCTGAATTTAAAATCAAACTTTCTTTTTTTCTAGCTAACAAACATTTCCTATTTGCCCCCCTCGAAAGTAAAATATAAAATACAACACCTAAAATATATATAGATAAAAACAGTATATCAGCAAAGAGCTTCATCCTGGTTGGTATTTGGTTCAGTCTTGTAAATGTTTTGCTGTCGGTTTGAAAAAAAAAAAAAGGAAGTAAATGCTTGTACAATAAGCTTCAAAAAATATATTTGTATATGGAAATAACTTTTAACATGCATCTATTTATTTTCTCTATGTAAAAGGGGGCGGGGTCTGGGAACCAGGGACTAAAAGGTTGATGTCTTTTTTTTTTTTTCTATTTTTTGTTTAACACCTGCAATTGACTTTTTGTTTTTTTCAATGTCGCATCCGATGGCGGGAATGGAGGAAAAAAAAAAATGAATAAATGTCCGGACCCTCCTTTGTGAAGCATTAAAAGAAATTAATTAAAGTATGTAAGGTTTACCGATGATTTCTTTTTATTTCCCCGTGGGAGGGGGTTTGTTTGTCTGTTTGTTGTTGTTTTTTTTCCAGATCCCAACATGAAGCAGGTCCCGATGAGAACCTGGCAAATAGATAAAAAAATAACACCACTTGACATAGCCTTCACCCCCGAGGTTGGTCACCATGGAAACAGACACAATGACTACCGGTCAACTGCGAGTTAACACAAGAAAACACTGCGTTCTGGGCTTTATGCTAAAACAAAAAGTGACAGTTTCTTTTCCTTTCAGTCCAGAACTGGAACCCCAAATTTCCACCTCAAGGACTTTTCTGTAAAAAACTGCAAGCAGGATTTAAATACAGCTTCACGTTTGGCAACTTTTTCCAGATCACATTGCCTCCGTTTTCTTTGTAAAAGGTGATCTGACTGCCGGGTTCTCAAACCTGGAAATCTCAGGCCCCCGTTTCCAGGACTATTTTATTTGAGCTGAAACCCGGGGGCCCCGAAGCGAGGGGGCCCGCGGTCCTGAAAATGCCAGAGTCGGCGGGACTATTTTCTCAGAACCAGCAGAACCGAACCCGGTTCCACGCCGGGCTCAAAGGGCCAATAAAATATTTCGTATGCGAAAACTCTTTCCAAAAACCTGGTCTTTTACGTTAGCGGTGCAAACAGGGACTACTTTCTCTCGGCAGATGATTTCCAGATGCAACGCACAAGATTGGGGTGCAGAAAGAAGCCGCAAGCGAATACGTAGCTACCTCAGAATCTTATTGATTACTGGCATTGTCTCCGATCAATTCAATAATAACTGCAGATGGACACCAAAGTGTAAAACTATGACATAGTTTATTGAAAAATAATAATTATCTTTAGGAGGCGAAACAACAGCGGGATTTCCTGGTCAACCGGGTTCTCCCCTGCTCTCCATGCTCTCCATGCCTGGATTCTTCATGTTCTCCTGTCTGGGTTCCTCAGGTTCTCCGTCAGCAGACAAAAATAGTCAGTAGGTTCACCGAAGTCCGTATGAGAGGGTGAGCAGTGGGGCGTCTCTACGTGGTCCTGTCATTGACAGGTTGAACCCCACTTTTCAGGTAATGAACCCCATCCCGCCTCCACCTGGAGTTCATAAAACGTGATCCGGGTGTTTATCCCTACGCCTCCACCGGGCCCACTTCGTAATCTCCGAGCGGAAACTCCGAGAAAGATTTTCCCGCTCGATTGTCGTTTCCGCTCCCTCTTCTTCTTCTTCTTCTTCTTCGGAGCCGTCGAGGGAGGAAGGCGGGAGGGAGGAAGGAGGTGACAAAGAAATAAAAATAAAAACAGGGGAGGAAGTAGAGTTGTCAGAAGTCCACATCCCAGCCGGAAAGCTCCTCGGGGGGGTCGTCCTCGTCGGGGGGGTAGCTGTCGAAGTGGCTGTGGTCGTCCGGCCCGTGGACCTGCGGAGATGTGGCGCGGCCCAGGAGAACCCTTTCAGAAATGCACTGAATATATCAATCATAAATCGTCCCCTTCTTAAAGTAACTGCTAAAAATGCCAATTGTTTTTGCTCATATCATTGCTCATATTTTTTTCCCTAAATCTTATTCAATATGTCTGTTTTTTTTTTCTGAAAAACTTGAAAAAAATGACTTGATGAAAAAAATGTTGTTTTTTTTAAGAAAACAACAACATGATGGTTTAAAAAGGCAGTAGTTTCTCGACTTGCACTGTAAAATCAAGAGAAACTGAGTTGACCAGTAAACAAGCTCAGCAGGGAAGGGGAAAAAAACAAATAAAGGATATTTAGACAATAAGAAAATACATACATATTTTTAAAATGAATATTCCATTAAAATAATTACATTTGATATGAAATAAATGCATATAAATAAAAAAAAATCAAAACCATAAAATTAATAAATTGAATTCAAATAAACATAGACAGGAAATAAATTAATCCAATGGGAGAAAGGGATTTACGCAAAATAATAGCCGGGCATCCCTTGTGGAAAATCTCCAACAAATGACCAGCAAAAGAAAATTTCAGTTGCTTAAAAAAAAATCTGAGGAATAAGATTAAGAATTTTCAAGAACATCACTCGAAATAATAAAAAAAAAAAAAAAAAAAAGAAATGACAGCTTATGCTGCTGAAGAATTTTCAGTAGAATGAAAGGAAATCATAAGAATGTGGTTCCCTAATTTTCTACCAGCCAACGGCTTCCAGAAGGTTGAAGTCTGGACTCACGTCTGGTTTCAGGGGCGACGTCAGCGTCCGGGCCTTCAGTCCCTCCCAGCTGAAGCCCGTGAACCACCTGGCCAGGTCATTCACAACATTACAAACAGCTTAGAAAAAATTAAGTTAAAATTACTATTATTATTATGTTTAATTTGATTTTGATGATTATCATAATTTCATTTCTCTTTATGATTTATTGTTATTTGTAATTGATTTGTTTTTTAAGTCATTTGTATTTTATTCTTACTTTATTTGAAATGTTGTTTTGTTTATTTTATTTTATTTTATTATTTTATTAATGTTAATTCTATCTGTGTTTTGTTTTGATGTTTTATTTTATTTCAAATTCTTATTTGCTTTTTTTTCACTATTTCTAGTTCTTTTTTATGTTATCTTTCTCATTTTATTTCATGTTATTTTATTCCGTCTTTCATTTAACAAGGTTGCAGCCTTTAGGAGAATTTTAAACCCAAAATACCACCGTCTGAACCTTTCTAGAACATTCTGGATGTCAAATTTGAAACACGCCAACACATTGGTAACGCCTGGCGACATTTTTGTGGTTTTCTTGTGAAAAATATGTTCATTACTTCTCAGCAGGCGGTGCTGTATTCCCTGGGCAGCCTTTTAATTAACTGAAGAATTCGTTGTTTGGTGTTTATTATTTAAATGTGATAGGAGCGTCAGTCCTGACATTTCTCTTGAACCAAACAAATATTTCTTTAAATTCAATGGAAAATTGTAATTTTATTCTATTATTTCCTTTTTATTGGATGTTTCACATTTTGTTTGTTTGAGGGTACAGTTGGTCAATCCGTATCTTCGCTGACGATCATCCGCTGATTGTTAATCACATCAGTTTCCGCTCACCTGTGTTTCTTGATGTCGGTTATTCCGTTCTTCAGGTTCCCCAGTCGCTCCGACGGGTTCCGTCTGCGGAAACACAACAACCGCCGTTCCCAACCATTTGTTTTCCGCGCCTGAATAATCTGGAAAGGCTTGGAACTTCATTACGCATTGCATGAGGTGATCGGGGTTCTATACCCCGGATAATTGATTATTCACTTATCGATTGTAGATGCCTGTCGATAATAATATCAAGTTTTAAATCTGCAGCCCGACACTCCCCTGCTTATAGAATATTAATAATTCCAATTATTAATTTCCATTTATGTCATTTAATTTCCAGGTATTTTTATAGCAAATTTAAAACGTGATCATTTTTATTAATTCAATATGTAAAATAAAATAAAAATAATAAATTATCCATTTTATCAATGCTACAAATGATGATAAATAACTAATGTATTATTTAAATATATGAATTGAATATATGAATTATTGCATTAACAGCTACTACCGTAATATTAGTTCATTTCGATGTTTTGTTATGTTAGCAATATTAGCAATACCAATTAATGTTGTTATCTTTTTTTAATATTTATTTCGGTGATTTTGTTTTACCCCCCTCTCCGAGTGCCTCGTACTTGCACAGTTTCCGTATGAGGTCGTCGGGCCTCCTGGTGATTTTGCGAGGGAAGTCCATCTTCTCGATGCCCTTCAGGATGAAGGTGTATGTGGCCATCTGGTCGCTGCCGGAGAACGGCGGGCTGCGGGCGAGAGGGAGGCGCCGAGCGTGAGGGGGCGGGGCTACGGGCCAGATTTGGGGGGGGGGGTTTACGCAGGACCGACCTGCCCGTGAGAAGCTCGTACACCAGGATGCCGAGTGCCCAGAAGTCCACGCTGAAGTTGTGGCCCTTGTTGAGGATGATCTCGGGGGCCACGTACTCCGGCGTCCCGCAGAAAGTCCACGTCTTCTGGCCGCAGCGGATCTTCTTGGCGAAGCCGAAGTCCACCTGTGGAGGTAGAGTTTGAGCGAATCTGTTGATGACTGTTTGTCACTGACCCCCTCAAGGGCCGTGGGCGGAATGCGCCCCAGAACATTATTGACAACTAAAAAATAAAAAAAAAAAAGAATTAATTAAAAAATGAAAAAAATATTTTAAAGAAATTAATTAATTAATAATAATTTATTAGCAAAAAATAATAATGTATTAAAAATATCATAAAGTAATATTTGAAATATTAATAAGAGTCATGTCTGGAGGTTCTAGGTTCTCCATGTCATGGTGAATTCCTATCAAAATCTTCTTGTTGTTGCAACTTGATTTGATTTTCTTCACTTGAGGACATTTCACCCCTGATCCAAGAGGCTTCTTCAGTTCATTAAAAGGGATAAATCTGTTTTATAATCACTCATTGCAACATTTTTGCAGCGACACACCAGCTTGATGTATCCCTCGGCGTCTAGCATGAGGTTCTCGGGCTTCAGGTCTCGATACAGGACGCCTTTGCGATGCAGGTACTCGAAGGCCTCCGTCACGCAGCCCACGCAGAACTTGGCGGTCGGCTCGTCGAAGCTCCCCCTGGGGAGGAGAGCGCAGACGTCAGGCTTGCCGCGGCGGTAAAAAGTGGCGGCCGCACGTCGGACCCTACCGATCTCGGAGCAAACTCCAGATCTCCCCGCCCAGACAGGCCTCCAGCAGCATGTACACGTACTTGTCGTCCTTGAAGGTGCGGTACAACCTGCAGGGGTGAGAGGGGCGTCAGCTCCTCCTCTGCACATACATAATTCTCTACAAACTAACATTTAATGATTCTTATTTTTAGGCTGTGAAAGGATTCCTTTTTTTCTATGCTGAGTTTCAACTAAATCTTAATTAATCAGATTTTTTTTTTTTTTTTAATTACTAAATTTCAGTTTTTTTTTCAGGCATTTTGCTGATGAATCTAGATTTTTTTTAACCTGGTGAATGGTTTATTTATTTTATCTTTTTATATTCATGAGCATATGTGATGATTATTTGAAAGATATTTTTGATTATACATTATACATATATATATATATATATATATATATATATATATATTTGTTCCTTTTGATAGGTTTGATAGGTTTCTTCACAAAAAGGTTATTGGGACAATTTAATAGATAATAGGACTATATATATTTATTTTCATTTATTTATTTATTTTTCAATTTTGAGTTATAGCAATTGATAATAAAAGATGGTTTTATCTCAATTTTCAATTTCAATTGACATTATTTACATTATGGAGACAATTTTCAATTTTTTTTCCAAATGTTTTTTTATAGTTTTTTATAACATTTTTATTTTTTGGGATGGAAATTTGGCAGTTTTCAGCGTCATTTTAGTTTTGCATATATAGTTCAGCGTGTGAATAATTAACTTAATTAACTGTCATTTTTATCAATTTCATACTGTATTAATATTTGCAGGTGAGAAATGATGGTGTTTTTGTGCTGGATCAGATCATCCTCTGCATCCTCAGACGAAGAATGAACAGAATAAAACGGAAAAAAGTAAAAGTACTGACTTAACGATGAAGGGCGAGCGCGCCTCGGCCAGGATCCTCCTCTCGGAGTGGATGTGCTCCTCCTGCCGGTTCTCCACCACGTGCTTTTTCTTGATCACCTTGAGGGCAAACGTGACGTCCTTGCCTTTCACCCTGACCTGAGAGTGGCGAGAGGGAGGGGGGCAGGAAGTGACATCACAGTTGATGAAACGACGAGCGTTTCGTCTGAACCCTTTGACCCAAATATTCTGCATGTATATATGTGTATATATACGAAATATACACGGATCAATTTTCGGCCAGACAAATTTATGGTTTTGGATTATCAGGGTTAAAACCCCACCTTTTGCCACCAATGTCTGCTGTGATTGGCTCCACCCAACAAGGCGCAACGATGGTGTAGTGTTGTAGCGTAGCATTGTAGCATAGCGGCAGTCGTGCATAGTACTCAGCGTTGTTTACATCAATTTTCTCCTCTTGATACTCTTTTTTTTGCACTTTTTACATTAAATTAGCCCAGATTATGAATCCCAAGAGACTGAAAAGTGAGTGTTGCACTCGATCAGAAGAAGGAAATAATCGCTAAATATTAGCGTGGTGCTGGTGTTATAGATCTCGCCAAGCACTACGACATGGCTAAGTCAACCAACTGTACTGTCCTGAAGAGCAGAGAGTGGCTAATGAAACAAAAAGAGTGACTATGTTAGCAAAGTTTTTTTAAAAAGAATGTTTATGGAGGCTGGAGAACGCATAAATGGGGTTTATATCTCAATGGGAAAAATGAATTCGGTTCGAGTCGAAGAATTTAATTTGTAGGGCCGAAGCACATTTTTGGTGACCAGTCAGAGATCAGGGAGGTGGAGGTGGTTTTGGAATTGAGGTTGGATGTGGAGGTGAAGGCAGAGGTGGCGGTGGAAGCAAAGAGGGAGTTGGAGGTGATGCTGGAGTTGAAGGCAGAGGTGCAGGTACAGGTGTCAGTGTTGTCAATGGCCAAGATGGAGGCGAAGGTGGAGGCATAGGAGGAGGCGTAGATGTTGTGGAAGGTGGAGGTGAAGGTGGCTCCTCCTCACCAGCTCCACTCGGCCAAAGCCTCCGACCCCCAGCGTGGCGACGAGCTCCAGGTGGTCAAATGGCCTCGACGGAGGGAAGGACGACACCAGGTCCTTCAGCTGGACCACATCTGGAGGGAGAGGCTGGCTCTGGTGACGGGACAGAGACCTCCTGGTGGATGGATGGATGGATGGATGGATGGATGGATGGATGGATGGATGGATGGATGGAGAGAAGGGCAGAGGGATGGATGGATGGATGGATGGATGGATGGATGGATGGATGGATGGAGAGAGGCAGAGGGATGGATGGATGGATGGATGGATGGATGGATGGATGGAGAGAAGGGCAGAGGGATGGATGGATGGATGGATGGATGGATGGATGGATGGATGGATGGATGGATGGATGGATGGATGGAGAGAGGCAGAGGGATGGATGGATGGATGGATGGATGGATGGATGGATGGATGGAGAGAGGCAGAGGGATGGATGGATGGATGGATGGATGGATGGATGGATGGATGGATGGATGGATGGATGGATGGAGAGAAGGGCAGAGGGATGGATGGATGGATGGATGGATGGAGAGAGGCAGAGGGATGGATGGATGGATGGATGGATGGATGGATGGATGGATGGATGGATGGATGGATGGAGAGAGGCAGAGGGATGGATGGATGGATGGGTGGATGGATGGATGGATGGAGAGAAGGGCAGAGGGATGGATGGATGGATGGATGGATGGATGGATGGAGAGAGGCAGAGGGATGGATGGATGGATGGATGGATGGATGGATGGATGGATGGATGGATGGAAAGACAAACAAAAAAATGTAGCGATGGAAAAATAGACAAATGAAGAGAAACAAGGATGGAGAGATGGATGGACGGAGATATGGACAGATGGACGGTTGTATGTAGAGAGTGACGGACAGAGGGAGGGATGGAGTGATGGAGAGATGTGAAAATGGCAGATATTGTTTTCTGAAAGCACGGCAGCCCTTCCAGCCAGCAAAGGGTTAAACGTGAACCTGAGTCTTCAACCGCGGCGAACCAGCGCCCCCTGGAGGCTGACAGCAGAATTACAGCTCAGGTGTCGGCGCCGCACCCTCGAGCCGCAACCGGATTCAGACCAGCCTTCACTGCCTTTTTTTGTTTTGTTTTATTTTTCCACAGCGAGCACCTACTTGGCGTGCCTCTTCCTGTCGTCGCGGTCAAGCGTGGCCACGTAGCCTTGGAGGTACTTCTGCAGCTCCTCGAAGGTTCCGACCGTCTGATCAAATGTCCTGGGGGAGAAACAGCGAATGTACGTCAGCGGCTCCGGACATGGAGGGAGGTCATGTTTTCTACATAATCTGCAGGGAATACGCAGTAATTCAGTGGGATTACCGGGTTAAAAATCTCAGGAGGAAACTTTGTCAAACAATATTGATCATAATAATGGTATCTAAACACTCATTATTTTCTCTCATTTCGAATTGTAAGTTCTCATAACATAAAATGTTAAATATGTATAAAGTGAGTGTAATAATGGTGTAATCATTTAGTACGTTTATGCCCAAAATATAATTTAGACCGGTTTCTTGCTTCCTGTTTCACCAACTCCAACAAAGACTTCCAATCACGTATTTCTTTACATCTAATCCACAGTAGGTGTTACAGATCGCACAACTAGTCGACATTTTCGCTAGGACTGGTCACATTTTCAGGAGCCACATTAAGACAGGTTATGATTTTATATTCTCAAAGGATATAATTAACAAAATAAAAAAAAACCTTAATAAACAAGAAGTCAAGAAGGATATTTTAACCAGAAATTTTCACCTGTTTAAAACATCTGTTTTGGATTTTTGACCTTTTTAAAGATGTACAATAGCATATATGCAGCTACATGCTCCATTGTGTGTGTGTGTAGGTGCGTGTGTGTGTGTGTGTGTGAGTGTATCTCGAACAAAAGCGGCCTCACTCCCTGTCGATGACCAGGCACTCCACGCCGTTGTCGTCAGCGATGATGTTGGCCGACCGGACGTCCTCACTGGAAGAGACGGAAAGATGAGCATCAAGAAAATGTTGGCAGTGTCAGGAAGTGGTGACGCGACTGGTTATCAGAACAAAGAATAAAAGTCTTTAAATGCTTGTAAAAAGATCATATGTATCAATATTCCTACAGGTAAACAAAAAAACAAGTCACTGTATTTTAAGTAATTGCATTCATTCTTTCATTCAGGGTTCATGGAAAGGGGCGGAGCTAAGTCCAGGTGACCTGAGGGGCGGAGCTTAACCTGGACTGGTTGACATCTTAATACTTCGATTCAACCTTTTTTACTCACGCCGGTTTAAATCAGACATGTTCTAAAAAGTGTCCGATTATGTTCTGGTCTGATTTTCTAGTACTTTCATAATTCTAATTTTTTTTTTTTTTTTAATTCTTATTTTTTAATATATATATATTCTTATTTTTCATAAATATTACATTTTATCATAAATAATAACAATTTTTTTCCTACCATTTAATTCAGATTTGTAATTTACAGATATTTGTTATTACACTAATTTTGAAAATATTCAAATGATCACTCCACTCTAATTTTCCTTTTTTTAAATAAACATAACAAAAGAAAAAAAATAATCAGATCTACGCAACGCCAATGTAGAGTTTCAGCTCCGTCTGCATCGGCCACATGGTGGCGCTGTTTCTGAGCCGCTTATCTGCTGGTACCTGATCAGAGCTTTCTCCCCGAAATAGTCTCCCCTCTGCAGGGTGTTGATCAGCTGCGGCAGTTTGTGGGCCTCGGTGGTCTGAGTCACCTTCACCTGCACACAAACACACACACACACAAAAACATGACCCGATTGGTACGTCCCACCACAACCCCCCTGTTATTAATGACTGGTCCTGTAAAAAGGGTTTCTCTGAAACATCTCAAATACAGAAGGAGCCAATCACAGCTTATGAGCCAATCACAGCTTATGCTGCGAGTCAATCATGGCAGCCAAATATGGACACATTCATTCATCTCACTTGCACCTATGGACAATCTGAAGACTTAAATGAACCTACTGACTGCTTTTGGACAGATGGAGGAAGACAGAGAACCTGTAGAGAACCCGAGCAGGAGAGCATGGCGACCCTAATTTACCATTGTGTTAGAACATGGAACCTTCTTGAATTTGAAGTTGATGCTGGTGGTCACTGGCCAATCGCAATGCTCAGCACATGATAGCTCATGGTTATTAACAGGAACCGTGAGATAACCATCCCATGGCGAGACCTTGTACCCTTAAACTCCTCGAGCCCTCGAACCTCCAAAACAAAAGTTTCCTGCGATGCCAACTTTATTTGGAAGTACTAACATTTTTAAAAATGTGATTATGAGAGTATAAGGTGTCAGATATCTTAAGTATATCAGCGTCTCATCAACGAAAAAAAGCAATTTGTCAGTTTATTCCCACGTAGGAGGATCCAGACTCAAAATCCTGTCCACCAACGATGCCCCCAGGGGTGAAACAAGCAAATTTCAAGACAAAAAATCAGAACAAAGTCAGAGGTAAAATAAATTAATATCCTGGAGTTTGGAAAAAACATCTCAGCAGGGGTTTGCGATAGATTTCTGGGCGGCTTAGGATCACATATGAGCTGCCTGTTTCCTAGCTGGTCCTGAGATGCTTCAAAATAAATGGGGGGAATAGCGTCAGAAAATTGCTTATCTTTGGTGCGACTGCCGAATGAACCCAGATGAGTCGGAGATTAAATACGTAAAATTCTCCTGCATTGCCTCGCCCCCTGGACAAGGCTTGGAAACCCAGTAAGCGTCCCTGATGGAGGTGCAACCCTCCATTGGTTGTTCCTCGGAGCTGTGAGGAGCGTTGGGATGGCGGCTGCAGCGGCCGACGTCCTGTTTGACCCCGGCGACCCCTCGCTTCCATTGTTTTTTTTTCTGGTGGCAGCCGGATCCCCTTCCCGCTCAAGGGTCCGGGGTCGGGGAGGGGAGTCGTTTCCTGCATTAGCCCCCGTTCCCCCCTAAACCACATGTGCTGATGTCTCACTCGGGTTCATAATGGCATTTTAAAAGTCCCCTGTGGACGCCGGCCACCCCCACCCCCCCTTCACCCTTCTCCCCCATCCTCCTCGCACCCCAGTGTCGGGTTGCCGGCTTTTCAGGCAAATGGCCAGTGACTCATAAACACACGCACAAAAGTCCCAAGACCCACGTGTGATTCTTACCCATTGTTTGGCAAGAGGCCATAACGGCCTCTTTTGGCAAGATATCCTCCGGTTAGTCGACGCACATAAAATTCAGTTCTTCAAACACGGATGGTTTTCGAGGACAGTTGTGCAGAATTCATGAATTTTGACTTCAGGGTGGGGTTTTTTGTTGTGAATATTTCAGAAATCCATCAATTCCTGCAGAAAATTTTGGCCCGCAAAAAAGTACTCACGCTAGCTGGTAGTTAGCATGGTTGGCAAAATTGTATTTTTTGCATGAGGTTCTAGCTCATTATCACACCCCGGATAACTTAGCATTATGCAGCGCTCCTCTAGCCTGCTAGGTGGTGAAGAAAATTAAATTTAAATACAAAACCATCATTGAAATTGTCAGGCAGATCAGATGGAGAGCTTATATGCAGATACCACCAGGACAGTAATGTAGTTGATATCTACTAGCTGACAGTGACAGAAAGGGAGCTCGCTGCTGGCATTGACGTGGAAATTGTGGCACTCTGAGCTTTGCGTACTTTAACATTAGCAAGGCAGATGTTTTCTGATTAGTTTTGCCGTGTGGAGGGACACGGATTCAGTCAGGGGTGCGCAATCGGGGGGTCTGACGGAAGAAAAAACCTTAAACAAGCGTTTTTGAAAAGGTTACGAGTGGTAGAAGAGCTTGCAGGATGATCCGCGTACAGGGAGTCATTTGTTAGCTAATCACTTATCCGTGGACTGGATTACGCAAAATCTAGCCGTCAGGAGTCTTGGTGAAATGGCCGAACATGAGGAACCCTGCTCAGGGGGGACCTCACGAAATGTGACGCTGAGAAAAGAACATCAGGTTAAAGCGGCGTCCCTCTTGAAGAGGCTTGGTTGAATCTGCCCTGGTCAAGGATTAGCTTTATCTTTGTCAGAAAGGGATTGGGGCTAATGTGGGTCTTTGTTGGAAACTCGTGACAAAGAAAAAAAAATCTGAAAAAATTAACTAAACAGAATTCAATTTATATAAATGGGTCTCCCAGGTGTTATTCAGCCGTTTTGTTCTCGTCGTGGTGGTATTTTTATTCGGCATATTCTCCTATTATATCCTTAAATGTATCCTCGGCTTCGTTAGCAGGCTCATCTGAGGGTTACGCCGTTAGCGTTAGCTGGAGCTGAAGATAATCCAGGCTGACGACCAGGACGAGGGGCGGGGTTTCATCGAAGGAGGGTCACCTGTCAATCACTTCGATTTCCACACTCTTCCTCTTCATAATCAATTCGACTAATCACTGAGCACTTTTTTGCGAGCTAGCAACAGCGCTAACCACTGCGTTAGCTGAAGGCTAAAAAGAAGCATTGTGATGTCTTTGATTTTATTTTGATTTTTTTCATGCGAATTGATGACAAAACACTTTTCCCCATCAATGAACAAAATTTTAAACTGTTACCAATGTGTCAGTACCTTTCCTTGTGCGATGATGTAGAAGGTGCTTCCTTCCTCTCCCTCCCGGATGACGTATTCTCCTTTGTCATAGTATTCCTGATGTGGGGTTGAGGAGAGCAGTCAGAACGGAAGCGGCACATTGATCGATTCCTATTTTATAACCATTGATTCGGCCCGTTCCTAGTATCAATCTCCCCCCCCCCCCTCCCGGAGGATGGGTTGGTTCAGTCCACAGGAGCTGTAACAAGGCCCTAATGAAATATAGATTAGAAGCCGCCGAAGCTGCCGTGCGATGTGACCGTTTCTCCAAAAATTCCGCCGTTTCACCTCCAGAACATCTCGGAAAGGAAAAGTGTCACGTTTTGTCATCGAACGCGCCCGCTGAAGAATTGCATTTAAATCCTTATTCTCCTCAGAGCCACCGTCTCTAAAGTGTACAAAAAGTGTTGGAAAACTTTATTTCCATCTTCTGCTTCTTCTTCTTCACAGCATCTCCGCAGCGGCGGTCCCAAAAAACAGTAACAAGCATGTACTGTAGTACTATAGTAGGACTAGTACTGTAGTATAGTATTACCTTGACTTACAAGTTTATTTTGTCCCGTGACCAAGTTCATAACTCAGTTTGCTCGTATATCAAAAAATATCTCCTCATTAAAATGAATTGAAATGCTATTAATCTGTTCCAACACCACGTTTTTGTTGTGTGTTTTTAAATAAGAAAATGTACTCTACAAATAACAATTCATAAATGAAAAATAATGATACAGAGGGAGGAGAATGTAAAGAAATAAACTGGTTTAATTAAGTGTATTTTCATTTGGTGCTAAATTGGAACTTACGTACTACACACTTAAGGCTGCAATGTATTGCTTCACTTAACTAGCATGCTATGCTATACTTTATTGCTAAAATTAATTTAGCGACGGAGTGAATGTCAATCCTCTTTTTAAAATAATCCGCGAATGGCTTTGAGAGACTCTTCCGATGCCTCGTCCGTTGACGTTCCCGCCGTCTGCTACATCACATCTACATCAAGCGTTCTCTCAGATGATGCTCTTGGTCACGGTATCTCAGCAAAGACAACTTCTCCATCTCTTCACAGAAAAGTCCACATGTTGAGTGTCCACGGGCTCCCAGAGGCACCATTTCACGCACAGCCATGTAAGTGTCAAACACGAATCTCGCCTCGGATCATAAAACAAAAAAAAAAATCATCCGAGTAACGGCTCGTATCTCGGAAAAATTCGTATGTCGAGGCGCTCGTAAGTCAAAGTTCCACTATACTGTGGTACTTTTGTAGTACTAGTAGTACTGTAGTGCTAGTGTAGCGTTAATGTCGTACTGTGAGTCCCGCCATTTAAGATTTTTAGTTCCGGCGTCTGATCGGTGTTTATGGGATGCGGGTTCGTTTTCGGACATCGAGCTCAAACGGAGGTACTCTCACGCACACACACACCCATGAACGAGACGCTCCACAATTATCCGGAGGATTCTGATGAACATCTGCGCCCCTATTGGGTTACAGCGGACCCCCTCCAATCCCAGGGGAGGTAACAGAATTCTCTCGTATAGAATCCATCGGGCCCGGAGCGGCGACGGCGAGGAACGTCCTTGAAGACGCTGAGATCTGCTGTTTTTTTTTTTTTTTTTCCGACCCCGTTTTCTCTTTCGCCCTCTGAAACACGACGCTCTCAACCCACGCCGTCGCCTCACACACACACACATGCACGCACCGCTTCAACCTGTCACTCGCACATCTTTAAGAAATCACTCCGTTCCTCCCATTTGGATAAACACTTTCTGGGGCCCCGGTCAAATAATTACGGTAACAATATACAGCACACGGCGATGACAGG
This sequence comes from Fistularia commersonii, assembly GCF_037954325.1. Lineage (NCBI taxonomy): Eukaryota > Metazoa > Chordata > Actinopteri > Syngnathiformes > Fistulariidae > Fistularia > Fistularia commersonii. The sequence goes on from NC_141305.1 coordinate 6,589,158, forward strand.
AATAATGTCGGCCCCTGTTCGTCAACAAGGTAATTTCGCCGCTATCCTGCCAACCGGGGGGCCAAAGGAATACGCTGACACGACCAAACGCTAATGATATTTTGACAGCAGCTATCTACGACACCGCCGATTGCGCAACGCCTGACGGAAAACAACGAAAAATTCGAGTCGTCCCGCAAGTTTAATTAAAAGACAGAAAAGTCGTTTGAAAAAAAAAAACTTACCACTTCCAGGCAGTCGACTATTTTGCTGAGCTTGTCCTCGGGTAGATTCGCCAGGAGCGACACGCTGACAGAACAAGACAAAACGCAGACGGTGAATGTGTGTGATTGTTATAACAAAAACGTGCGGTTCAAACCATGACGACATTTAGCGTGCGCGCCGCCCTGGTAGTCGTAAAGTATTAATGCCAACTTTTATAAAATTCCACGGATCAACCTGGGCAGCAATTCATCTTATTTAACAGTGTTTTGACGGGCGTTGTCATTTCAGCCTTGAGCTGCCGGATCGCGCCAACGGCATCAAATCGTGGTTCACGCGGCGACCGGGGTGAAACCAACCGCTGCTAAGGGTTGGGTAACACAAACTCCGAGTTGAATTCAGGCTGCGCAATTGCTTTGTAAAGACCGGGGTTCAAAACTGCGCAGTTAACTTTAGGCGAGGTAAATTGCTTGGTTTAGTTTAAGCTAAAGCGGAGTAGCGGCAAGCTCCTCAACTGCTACTAAGTTTAAGGCTGAACATGTTACTTTTGGGTTGCAGGGTTATGTTTAGGCTACAAAATTTTCTTGGTTAAGTTGAAGTGAAACAAGTAGGGTTTGAGGTTAAGCTATCAAAGTGATCAAGGTTAAGGGTATACTAAACCAGTTAGCATTAGCTTTGGACTACTAAACTGCTCAGCTAAGTTTAGGCTAAAACAGATACATTTACAGGACAATCAAAGGCTACCGAAATTACTTGGTTAAGTTGAGGCTAAGTTGAGACTATAAAAAATATTTAGTTTAGGTTATGCTAATCCAATTAGGGTTAGCTTTAGGCTACTCAGCTGCTCACGTAAATTTAGGCTAAACAGGTTATGTTTAGGTTGAGGGAATCAAACTGCACAATTTTGCTTTGTACAGATATTACTTCGTTAAGTTTAGGCAAAGCATGTTCGGTTTGGGTTTAAGCTACCATACTGCTTGGTCAAGATTAGGTTAGATGAAATACTTGGGTGCTTAGGCTTAACAAGTAACAAGTAACAAGTAACAAGGTACCTGTTCGGTTAAGTTTAAACTAGACAAAATACTTGGTTAAGTTAAGATAGACTGAGATTTAGGTTTTATTTTAACAAATGACTTAATTTGTGCTAAATATTTAGGCTACTGGCTGGACTGCTAGATTAAATGTAAGAATTTTTTTTTTTACTTTGTCAGGTTGAAGTTCAGAAAGTTAGGTTTAGGTTCTTTACTACCAAACTGTCAGGTTAAGTTTAGGCTACAAATATTACCTGGTTCAATTTAGGCTGTGTTGTTTGAACATAAAACTCTGCTCATAGTTGGAATAAATAATGTACCTGGTAAAGTCTCATCAACTAAACTACTTATTTAGGTTTGGGCCACATTAATATTTGGGTAAATTAATTCTCAACAAATACGTGGTTAGATTTTTGAAGCGCAAATACTAACAAACTCCCAGTCAAGTTACGGCTAACTCCAAGCTCAGCAGGAAGAGGCGATGCAGTGGTGGGAGGGGACCTTCAGGCGCTGACCTTCGCAGGAAGTTGCGGTGCTGGTCGTGTCTCATCTCCGCCGTTCTCCTCATGATGTTCTGAAAGACCTCACGATCCAAAGCCCAGGTCCGGACCTTGTTTGCCGCTGCGAAGGCAGATACACATTTACATTTTGCCCAGGTTATGAAAGGCTTTTATTTTGAGGTATTTATAAAAGTATTAACAAAAAATGTTCTGGTTATCTTTGAATTGTCCCGAATGACATCTGCCAATTTCAATTTAAAAATCAACATATTTCATTGATACAGTATTATGATAAATATTAATATATAATCAGTTTGTTAATCTGATATTTTGGTCATTTCAAATTCTTGCACATTCATATAACTGTTGTGATAGACTTAAGGGTGTTTTGACTGGTTTAGATAGCAGCTAGAAGAGAAATAGATTCCCATTTTTTATTTTGGCTGAATTTCTTCTCATGTCTTTCAGCCTACAGTTTCTTGTATCTTTTTGCCATTTTTTATTTTATTTTTTTCATTCATTTACTTCTACTTTGATATCTATCAATACTTTTTATCATTTTTATCACAGTCATTTTGATATTTCCTTTATCTGATTATTTTCCAACCCATATGGATCCAACATAAAAACAATATTTTTATTTTTATTTTTATTTTTATTTTCATTTTTCATCGATGTTAATCTGTGATTAACTAACTCCACTTGGCACCTTTTGAAAATCTCTCCCAGCAAGTAAACAGGGCAAGGGAATGCGGCATCGACCGGGATCATCCTGTTACGTAATACCGGCGCTCCGACGCCACGTTCAATTTGAGGGCGGCAGCAGGGACTTTATCTCCAAAACATCTCCCATGTGCTGTCCCTCTCATGGGCTCGTTCCTGATCCCATCCATCCGCCTCACTCCCAAAGAGGACCTCAACATCTCCATCTCCATCTCTGCTTCCTGTCTTCCTCATCTTCCTTTTCCTTCTAATTTTTTTTCTTGTTGGGAATCAAACCCGATCACCAATACACACATTTGTCATCTTTTATGATATATATTTATTGAAAATCTTTTCTTATAGCTGGGTTCGACCTTTTCATCTTGGTGTCCACATTATTTTTCTTTTTTACTGTGTGTTCTTTTCAGCCTAAATAAGTCCTTTTTTTATGGAGCATTTTGTACTGTTAGTACGGTAAAGCCTTGAGAATAAGAGGTAAATATAGAAGGTGACAAAAATAGCCGTTCTTTGCTAACTCAAAGCAGCAGGATCGTTTGGGACTAAATTAGAAGCAGTGAGAAAAAAAAAACTAAAAACAACTGTTTATCTTTTTTTTTAATTCCAAAAAGCGAATCCGGATAAAAGTCTGACTTTTTTTTTCACCTGGTCTAAAAAAAAAAAAAAATCAGGTTATTATAAGAGTTTTACTCAAATCTGCCAAACACAAAGGCGTTCTTTTTCCCCCCAAAACTGCAGCTAATTAAAGTCTCATAGACTAAGGCCGGGTATGGCTGAGTATCAAAACAAGGACTTGTCATAGGTAGGAGGCCCAGGATGTCCCCTGCCCCTGTTTGGGTGAGGTCAAAGGTCACAAGACTCTCTACATGCTTGTGTGCATGTGTGTGTGTGTGTGTGTGTGTGTGTGTGTGTGCTACATCTCACATTTACCTCTGACCGAAGCCGTGCGTGTGCAGTTGTAGAGGATGGCGAGCTCGCCGAACGTGGTGCCGACCGCTATCGACGTGAGCAGCTTGTTCTGCTGAAACACATCCAGCTTCCCGTCTGCGTGGACACACGCACACACGCACACACACACACACACACACACAAACACACACATACACACACACTAAATAAGGACAATCAATGCCTGGTTTATTGTCACATTCGGGGACACGGACCGAGCAATGGAACACACACAAACATACACATACACACACACACTTGCCACAGGTCAAAGAATCAGATGTCATTTACATATTATACTGGTCACTTAGGAAATGATGGTAATAACTTGATAATAACTACTGCTGGTCTGTGGCCTCTTTACTACAATGTCAGAGAAATCACACAAAGTAGAGACAAGAAAAATGAAAAAAAAAAATGAACATACATATATATATATATATATATATATATACATATATATATATATATATATATATATATATATACACCTTTATACATACACATGTATGTATTCAATGTTTGCGGCGACCAAGTCCATTCTGAATACATTTCCTGTATATATATGTATATATATAAAATATGTTTATTTGCTATATATAAATAAATATATACTGTATATATATATATATATTTATATATGGACACAGACACATGCAACATAATATAAACAAATGGTGAAAAAGGAAAAAAGTGATATATTGTAAAACCCTGAAAGACGGTTGCTTCAACTTCAATAAATACATCAATCAATTAAAACAATGAAAAAATTAGCTAAACAAATTTGTCAATAAAAAAGGGAATATCATACTTATATTACATTATGTGTATATATGTTTTACTATTATTATTCTTCATGTGCTATCATTATATTGTTTATTTATTATCATCTTATCATCACCATAATTTTCTCTTCAAATATTGTATATTTATATATACATGACAGTGTCAGATATTTGGGTATATAATACATGTATGTATAAGGATATGGATATACTTATATGCATATGGGTATGTACATGTATGTGTGTGTGTGTGTGTGTGTGTGTGTGTGTGTTCATCCTTGGCAAACCAAAAACAGAAAAACAAACATATTGTTGTTTTAAGCTTTAAATGAAAATAACACAGGGTTTCTGGTCCTGGATCAGAGTCCAGATCCTGGATCAGAGTTCTGGTTCTGCGGCTGATAAACAGATAACTAGATCTTGAGGTGAATAAACACCAGACAAACACGGGCTGCTACTGCTCCTCCATTTTTTTTTTCCCCCGGCAGCTCTGTCTGGTGCACTTGCCACGACACACACACGCAAACACACACACACACACACACACACACGTGTCCAAATTTAACTTAGAGGTTCGGCTGCCAGGAGCTGGTGAACCAGAGGAATTTCTGTCGGGCTCACCTGCCAAGGATACTTTTCGCCCGCCAAAATAATTACAGTCTACATTTTTCACCGAGTGGCGTCCAAATCCAGGGAGGAGAAAGAAACGGCTACAAAGCTTTTTTTTTTTTTTTTGACAAAGAGCTCAGATGTTGATTTGTTTTGAGTGAAACCAATCAGGAGAGCTTTGATTTGATTGGCTCTGGTTCTGGGAAGCCGGCGCCGAGAAGCATTCACGTTGAACGCGGCAGGTGGCGGCCGGCTCCTTCTGCCAGCTGTTATTGTCCAAATCCGGCAGTTCGGCGGACGTCGCCGCCTACTGGCCATACTGGCGTCATGCTGGAATGAGCCGTCACTGATGAATATGTTTACTTTATCATTTTTATGAGGTTTTTCCAACATAAAACACCAGTTGGAACACCGGCCCCTTTTTCCTTCATTAGGAAAGTCAGGATTTGTGGGCAGTGTGTGTGTGTGTGTGTGTGGGCGTGTATCAGGGTGTCAAAGTGGCTAAAACAAATGGGGATTTGATGCAAGATGATCCTGGTGCAGGTGCTAGCTGTCCTAGCGGTTGAACCACAGAACTGCAGTTGTCATTGGGCCCAAGTAAAAAAAAAAAAAAAAAACACGCCTGGTGCGATTTGTTTGGTCTGAAACAAAATGTTTCACTTCATTTCATTGAGTGGACAGCTAAATGTTAGCTGCAGAGGTTTTGTAGGGTCCTTGACAAGACCCAAGTATCCAAGGATTATTTGGCACCCTGTGACACTGACCAATCGTCGGTCGTCTTTAAAGAGCCAAATCTGAACAACGCTGAGCTAAAGGATCAAGAAACCGAAAAAAAAAAAAAGTTTTTGGAAGGTTTAAAATTTGTCCCTTCAGACCCCGAGTTGCCCATTTTTCCCTAAAAACCAAACTGCTGACATGTTGCCGACTGAGTTAACCTGTAACGCTAATGTCTCCCTGCTAATGCTAATGCTAAATGCTAAAAATCACAGAAAATTTACTGTTGAGGCTACAGACATGAATCAGATTTTGCATTATTTCCCTTTGGCGCTGTTCTTGATCAGACAGCAAAATTGTTTGGTGAATTTAGCGAAAAATTCTCAATGCAAAAGCTAAATTTTTGAAGCTAACTTTGTTCACAAAATACAGAAAAGGACAAATGATGCTAATGCTAAACAACCAGTACATTGTCCAACATGTTTTTGACAATCCAACCTGATCAAACTGATGATTATTCTTTCAGAATTTCTCGACAGGCTGTGACATCGTGTCACATTGTGCTTTTTTTTAGCATTTTAGCTTCGTTTCATTTTGAAAAGCTTCCCTCTTATGATTTAATTATAAGAGGGATGTCAGACGATCACCTGTCAGATGATCTGTCCTGTTAAACACTTCCTGTTTGACACCTTGTCCGACCAAGTAGCATTTAGCTTACTTTGCTCGTCTTTGTTTGTTCGCCTGCCTTTTTTTGTCCTTATTTTTTTTCTTATCTGTCGCCACAGAATCATCCAAGTCTAATTTGTCAAGGCATCAGATCCACTTCCATTTCCTGTTGCTAAGCTAAACCAGAAGCGAATTACGTCGGGGTGGATATGGTACCTGCCAGGACGAAGAGGTGGTTGCCGGGTTCTCCCTGCTTGACGACATACTCCCCCTGATGGTACGTGCACTCGTACATGCACTCCACCATGTCCTTGACCTGCTGCAGCTCCAGGCGCTTCAGGTACTGGTTCCTGTTCAGGGCGTCGGTCAGCAGCTTCTTCAGGCTGTCATGACAACAATGGCGGCAGGAGCCATGTTATGGTTGTCGCCATGGAGATGGGGAAGGGGGCATATATATACATATATATATATATATATACACACACACATAAATATATATATGTATGCCCCCTCCCCGTATATATACATATATATATATATATATATATACACACACACATAAATATATATATGTATGCCCCCTCCCCGTATATATATATATATATATATATATATATATATATATATATATATATATATATATATATATATATATATATATATATATACACACATATATATACATATATATGCATATATGTAAAGACCGGGAGTTGAGGAACCATATGAATATAAAGATTCTCAAAGAGAACCGAAAGAACAAATGAAAAGAGGTCGTGCGACAAAAAGCAGCATTATATTATGACAGGTAGATCAAATATCACAAAATTAAAGTACTTAAAATGGAAGTAATACTTGGGTACCCATTGCCTCGTCCATTCATTTACTCCAGCCTGCAGCGTGTGCTGCGGCGGGCAGGAGCCAATCACAGCGTTCATTGGAGGTGACAGACCGGATTTTACCGGACGAGCCACCTGGAAATCACATAGTCCACTATCCAATCATTCAATATGGATTGATTAGCTAAAGGAGCTAGTGAACTCTATTCAATTTCATTGAGGCTGATTGATTGATTGATTGATTGATTGATTGATTGATTGATTGATCAACTGATTGGCTGGTTGGTTGATTGGTTGATTGGTTGATTGATTTGCTCTTAATAGTTGGTTGGTTGACTGATTGATTGATAGATTGATGTTTGTTTTATGATTGATTGATAGATTGATGTTTGTTTTATGATAGATTGATTGATTGATTGATTGATTGATTGATTGATTGATTGATTGGCTCTTAATGGTTAGTTGACTGATTGATTGCTTGCTTGCTTGATTGATTGATTGATTGATTGATTGATTGATTGATTGATTGATGGTTGGTTGTTTTTTTGATTGTTTGATTGATCTATTGATTGATTGATTGATTGTTGGTTAGTTTGTTGATTTATTTATTGATTGATCGATTGATTGGTTTAATTGCTGGTTGATTGAGTGATAGATTGAATGATTGATTGATTGTTGTACCGCACAGTAGAACATTTGAAAGGAATACTAGCTTTTTCTATGATCAGTATTCACATTCATTCATCCACTCAATCATTTTCTGATAGAGGGGCAGTAGCCAATCCCATTCGTCCTTTCCACGAAAGGCGGGTTTTAACATTCGCCACATTTCGCAGAACCGCGGAACCCGAGAGACTCCGACGTCCGACCTCCTCTCACCTGGCGTCCTTGGGGACCCGGGCCTTGTCGAAGGAGAACCTGGGGAGGCCGCCGGAGTCGTAGGTCCTGGAGGTGGGCTCGGCCGACACCCCCGCCTTGGCGCCCCTCCTCCGGTTCAGCGTCTCCTTGATGCGGAGGCTCAGGTTTGGACTGCTCCTGCTGGCGTTCTTGGACGACCCGCCTTGGTTCCTCCCGGCCTCCTGCGCCTTGGCCGGCTGGGCGCACTTGCTCCGCAGCTGTTCGCCGAGCTCGGCCAGCGCCAGCGTCCGATTGGCCAGCTGCTCCTGGAGGCACCCGATCTGCCGCTCCTTAACCCGAAGCTCCTCGTCCTTCCTCTTCACCTCCCGCTCCAGCTCCTCCAGCCGGGCCCTCAGGGTGTCCGGCGACGAGTCCTTGCAGCCGCCGGGGCCCTTGTGGGCGGAGCCGTTGGCGGCGTCGGGGTGCTTGTGACGTCTGGGTTTCACCGAGCCGTTTCCCATCGCCTCACCTGCAGAGACCACAGCTCTGAGATCCAGCTGCTCCCTCTCATTGGGATGATCGGGTGACGTAATATATCTTGGTTATCATACGGTGATTACACATGCTTCACCTATTCATCCGTCCGTCCGTCTTCCCAGGGGCGCCGGGAGGAGACCCCGGGGGCTGACGGAGGGAGGAGGAGGAGGAGGAATGTTCCAGTAAGAATGAGGAGCGACCGGGGAGAGAGTCATTTATTATTCAGGAGGAAGGAAGTGTCAGATTACATCAACGGTCTCTCCCTGCTCATCCACCTCCTGCTCATCCTCCATAATCACACTGCAAATTCATTTCTTTCTCCTGTTTTTTTTCTTTTTCTTATTTTCCATTAATATATATTTTTTAATTTCATTGTGATCTAAATTTCTAAAAAAAAAAAAAGAAAAAGAAAAAAAAAATCAATCTCCAATATGGAGAGGCTTGTAGTTATGTTTTTTATCTTTTGTTTATCTTGGATTAAAAATAGAAAGAAAATGTTTATCAAGGGGATTTTTAAATATAATTTTCTAGGAGAATCTGAGGGAATTTTGAGAACGATTTTCCTGTCTTAAAAAAAGGTTTCAAGTTAATTTCATGCTGATATGTTTTATTTTCATTTTATAAACCCATTTATTTATTAAAGGTAAATTCCTGCTATTTTTTTCTTGCCATTTTCTTGCACATTTTTTTGTTTTCATTTATTGTTTTTTTCTGGATAATTATTTGGAGTATATGCAAATATGATTTGGTTCCTGTTAGATATTCTTTTTTCTTTTAATAAATTTCTTATAGAAATTGTTTTGAAATAATTTTCATGCTGATTTTTCCTAAAATACCCCAAGAGTTTTCAAATTATTATTTGCAAATTTTGTTAGCAATTTGTGGCTATTGTTTTTCCATTTTCATTTATTTATTTATCCATTGGAGGTAAATATTTCCTTTTTTCATGCAGATTTTGCATGTTCATTTATTGGATTATCTTCTTGCGAATGATCTAAATTATTTGCAGGTTGGTTTAGTTCCTGTCAGATGTTGTTAAAATTAATATTGTTTTTGTTTTTGTATTTTTGTTAATAGAATTTGTTTTCAAATCTTTTTCTCAGTGACCTATTTCCCAAAGTCCTCCCTGAATTGCTGGCTAAATTTTCTGTATTCTTCTCTGCCTTTGCTATGATGTTCTTATTTTTAACAAACGCAGTTCGCAATCTGTAACTGTGTAATTTCCATTTTGTTTATTTATTTACTTCATGGGGATAAATATTCTCTTTATTTTCTCGCCATTCTTTCCTTCATCTGTTCCGGACTTTGCATGTTCATTTATCAGATTATCTTCTGACTAATATTATTTGTTTTTTTGAATTAGATTTCCATTTCCTTTTTTTAAATGTAATTTCTAACAGAATCCAGAATTTTTTTAGAACATTTCTTTCCAGCAAAATGTGATGGATTTCACTTTTGAGTTTGTTATTTCTTTAAGCAAACATAGTTTTACCATGTATTTGTTTGTCTGTTTGTTATTTCACAAACTTTCCCATAATATATTTTCTTATTATTATTATTATAATTTTTCCTCCCCCGTGGATAATATCTCGCGGTCAAAGGTCACACGCAGAACAATCCTGTTTCTGTGGCCTCCGTGTCCGAGCGACGCGCACACGCTCCCACGCACGCAGCTACGCGCACACGCATTCCTCCTCGGGCACGCCCGTCGCGGACGGGGATGCTCGCCGTTTCAAAACTCTGGTAAATAAAAACACGGAAGGATCGAAGCGCTCTGAGATGTTATTTTTACTTATTTATCTTCTTGTGTCCGACAAAGTGCACGGCGGAAGTTGCACCCCCTGCACCGGAAGTTTAAAAAAGCCGTTCTTTACCTGCTGCGCGTCCGTGGGTGTCGTTGCGTGGAAGCACCGAGCGGATCCTCTCCTGCATCCTCCGCCTGCTCGCTCCGCTCACGGGGCGGTGCGCGTTCACGCGTGCGCACAACCTCGGTGCGATCGTGTGTGCGTGCGTGCGTGCGTGTGCGTCGTGACACGACCGCGCCTCGAGTGAACGTTCGTCCCACGGGACGCCTGACGCCCCGGTGACGTCAACGGCTTTCTGGATAATAACGATGATTATACTGACAGGAACAATAATAATTAAAAGTCATAATAATACTCCTACTAATAATAGTAATGATAATATTACTAATACCACTATTACTACCACTACTACGACAAATAACAATAATAATAATAATAATGATGATGATTACCATTATTATTACTATTATTATTATTATGATTATGATTATCATAATTATGATAATCATAATAATCATAATCATAATGTTTGTGAAGATGTAATGATGGTACTTGTGAAAGTAATAGTATGTTAATGGTAATGCTGATAATGATATTGATATATATTATAGTTATAATGATAATAATAACGGTTGTGAAGATGATAATGAAAATAGTGATATTTATGAAAGTAAAAGCATGTTAATGGTGATGCTCATAATATATACATATATTATAGATATAATAATAATAGTAATGTTTGTGAAGATGGTAATAATACTTGTGAAAGTAATAGTATGTTAATGGTGATGCTGATAATGATATTGATATGTCATAGTTATAATAATTATAATAATTATAATAACGGTTGTGAAAATGGTAATGAAAATAATAATATTTATGAAGGTAAGAGTATGTTAATGGTGATGCGGATAATATATACCTATATATTATAGATAGAATAGTAATAGTAACGTTTGTGAAGATGGTAATGATGACAATAATAATACTTGTGAAAGTAATAGTATGTTAATGGTGATGCTGATAATAATATTGACATACATGATGGATATCATAATTGTAATATTGATAATTATTATTACTATAACGTTTGTGAAGATGGTAATGATAATAATAATACTTATTAAAGTAATAGCATGTTGATGCCAATAATGATAACAAAACTTGTTAATAATGATTCTGATACTAAGAATAGTAGTAAAGATCAATTACCAATACAAATAATGATGCTGATAGATATGGTCATAGAAAAGAATCAGTCAATCGGCAAGATATCCCAATTCAGTTATTTTGAAAAATCACCTCAAAATTACACATAAATTCCCTAAAAAAATCAATAAAATAATTCAAAAATGTTTTCACAGTGTTTTCAACTCAAACTCAAAATCAAAGATTTTGATGAGACCCCAGAAGAACAGGTGAAAAGAATAATCTAAAAAGTAAATCAGAAAGGAATTAGTTTGAAACAACCTCAGATATCCTGTGGAAACTATTGGAATCTGTACAAACCTAAGTTTGAAAACAAAAAATAGCAACAAGCTATTTATACAAAATAATATAAAAAAGAAAATGAGAAATAAAATCCTTACACATTTTTGAAATCACCCAAAAAATAATGCTCGAATTTATTTGATTAAAATAAGTTAAATAATTGATAATAATTTAAAAAATCACTAAATCCACATAAAAACATATCTTCTAGTAACCTTACATGATACCAAAACTTTTTTAAAAAGTCAAGAAAATACATAAAAGGAAATTTGAGTGAAAACTATTCTCATGAAAAGACTTCAAAATCTGCAGCCCAAAACCCATAATTAAAAACCTAAAAATAATGAGGATATTTAAAAAGTTCAAAATAAATCAGTGATTTAAGAATATATATATTGAAAGTAATTCCTAAAATATCTGTGAAAGTTGTCCTGCACAAATAAATTAAGAAAAAAAAACTGAATATCCGCAAAAATACCAACAAAAGATGCACTAAAAATATTTTGAATTTCAAAAAAAGCTAAAGAATATCCACATGAATTATCAATAAATTTCCAGTAAAAGCAATAAAATTTGACCTCACGATCTGCACCAAATTTCAATTAAATATTGAGAGAATGCCATAATAAAAGAATTAATTTAAAAAGTAAAATAGTACATCAAATAAATATATAATTAAATAAACAAACCTAAATATATATAATATTGAAAATCCCCTAAGAATCTTCCAGTTAATGTCAAAATGTGCACCACATTTGATTTTGAGAAACTCTAAAAAGTAAAAAAAAAAAAAAAAGATTGAATTTAGAGATTTGAATTGTTTTTCACAAAAATGTCAAAAAAATAGTCATAACAAAATATGAATGAAATAAATATAGATCAACAGAAATATCTGAAAGAATAACCTTGGGTAGATGGCTAGATAAAATCCATTAACATCCATCCATAAACAACTAATTTAAGAGAAGCAATAAATTATTAAAAAAGTAATGACACAAGTTAAAAAATAAAACCAAACAAAAGAAAAACATTTAAATCATGGAAATATTCACATTAAATATATAGGACACGACTCGACAAAGCCGCAACAAATGCAGATATAAAACGCCTGGGCAGTCATCACTCTCAAATGAATGAATAACTATTTTTTTTCATTCATTCATTCAATCATTTCTAAAATTTTAAAAAATAGTAATTAATGAAAATAGAAAATAAGCTATTATTGACGGTTACGCCTTTATCAAAAGACCATAATCAAAGGCAATCGAGTTTGTTAATTAGCTAAGTAATATTCATCTTTACTAATTATCTAAGCTTTCAGTGATGGTGCCGAAAACCAATCAATAATCAATCAATCAACCAAACTTCCTCATCGATCCATTGGGGAGGGGTCAAGGGCTGTGGATGCTCTTTCGGACCAACTGCAATGACTCGTTTCGCCACTAGATGTCGCCAAATACACGTTCATGTCCTGCCGTCGATGATCCTCCACAATGTCTTTCCACACTGAATTTAATTAATACTTATACGTACGTACAAAGCAGATGTAAACATGCATATATGTATACATGTATATAGATTTAGAATATTTCATTCGTTATTTTTCCTTATTAAAATGCAGAGAAGCATAAGCTAAGTGTCTTGGCAAGTAATGCAGGATTATGAATAAATATTAAACACTGTTTCCATAAATAATAGAAGAGGAAAAATACAGCAAAGAGATAGTAATGGAGCAGTGAAGCTAGTGTAAGTGTGTGTGTGTGTGTGTGTGTGTGTGTGTGTGTGTGTGTGTGTGTGTATGTGTGTGTGTGTGTGTGTGTATAGGATAGGAGAACACACAAAAAGGGTTTTTCAGTCAAAAAGACAAAAATGAAATAAAATAAAAAGACAAAGAGGATGTTTGACTTTTCCATCAAATCGAATGTTATAGAAAAATTAAATGTCCAGGTAACATGAAAAAATACAGATATCTTTAAATTCTAGAAAAAAAAAATGCATGGAAGGAATATTCAAATCATTTTGAAAACACACAGTAGGTGGCGTGGCGCAGAAAGTACAGCAATCGTCTTTGGAACCGAACATTCTTGGTTTGATTCCCGCCCCCTCCTGGTGTGTCGAAGTGTTGTTGAGCAAGACACTGAACTCCTGACTGGTAGACTTCTGTTCATGGTTCATCCATGATAGGTTGATTGCAGAGAATGTATATTACTACTCTATAAGTGTTGATTAACAATCTGCTGATTGCAAAAAATGACCTTAAAATTAATCAAAAATTAGTGTTTCAATTTAGTAAAACCATCAGAAACTATATATGTATATATATATATATACATATATATATATATATATATACACATATATATGTGTGTGTGTGTGTGTGTGTGTGTGTGTGCGTGTGTGTATAAGAGAAACAATAAATTATTTTAAAATTTAAGAAACAATTCAATTCATTCAAATCAATGAATTCACCAGTTTTTTTGCTTTTAGAACAGCAAACTTGCTCCATCGAAAACCAAAAACACATAAAAAGTGAGACTTGGACGTTGGCAGTTTTTTTGTCTTTTCAGGAAAACTGAATTTAGAAATAACTAAAATACACAAGTTGAATTTGAATCAATAATTTTCACTGATTTTAGAAACAAGGGATTAAATAAAGGATAAATTATTATTGAATAAAATCATGCTGACGTTTTGAAAAAGCTGCCTTAAGCCATCAAGATATTCTCAAAATAATATCAACCCATTATTTTGCAATTCTGCAAGAACACAAAACTAAAAAAAAAAATTGGAAAGTATGAAAAAAATTATCTTTTTAAAAAGTGTTTATTAACAATCTGCTGACTGCAAAAATGACCTAAAATGAATTAAAAATTAGTGTTTCAATTAATTTAAACCATAAGAAATTAGACATATTTATGTAAATGCATATATATGGGGAGGGGGGGGGAGAATGAGGAGGCCAGCTTGGTTCAAACAGGCTTTTATTCAGTTTGTGTTACAAACACAGCTGACGGAGGCATCGCTCTTCCTCCGTCAGTCTTCATCATCCGAGCCGTCGCTGCCGTCTGACCAAGAGAGTAACATCAACCCAGCAGACGTGCGAGGAGGTGTGAGAGCGTGTGAGGCTCCTGCTATTGTTACATTACAAAATAAAATGATGAATAAATAATAAAAACAAAAACACACAGGAAACCTTTCTACGAACCTTTTTTGTCCCTTGGAGTTCAAACAAAAAGAAAAGAATAAGATTAAAAAATGAAATATTCACCGCTTCACATTGTTCAGACACACACCGGCCACCAGGGGGCGGTACAGACAGACCCAGCAGGGAGGGGGCGGGGCTTAGAAGTTCGAACGTTAGCTGAGCGCCTCTGTAGCAGCACAATGTCTCTTTTTTAATGTTTTATTTTTGAAACACATCATCAGGAATGAAACAGGAAACAGGTGATCAGGACAACTTCCTGTAAACAAACAAACAAAAAAAACAAACAAAAACACAGCTCTGACCCTTCAAAATAAGAGTCTCAAAGCTTGAGTTCTGTGGAATCTTTTCTTTACACAAAAAAAGGTTTCTGGCGAAAAGAAATATATATTTTTCAAATTAAAGTTGTACAAGCAGATAATGTATTCATTTTCATTTTATGACTTAAATAAAAAGTGGATAATACAATAAATGGCTGCTGTAACAAAGTACATTAACATTAAATTAGCAAAATATACATAAAAAAAGAAAAGGGGGAAAAATATGGGTAAATTTGTATTCAATAAAAGGAAATACTTTGGAATTAATTAAGTAATTAAAGTGACCTGAAATTGAGAAATCAGAAAACAATGTAGAAATAAAAACATAATGGGAAATAGAAGCATTAAATATATATTATTTTCCAAATCATATTAAAATAAAAAAGAATGTGGTCTAATCAGTCTACTCCAGATGGCACTTTCGTTTCCTATTAATATTTTAACTATTTTTTCCACCAGAATATATGTCCTGATAGTTATCAAGCTATTACAACTACTTACTCTGAAAACAAAAACAATTTCATGACTTATTCAGGAATTCAATTATACTGCTAGCTTTTTCCAATCAAATGGAAAAATAAGCAATTTCATTATTTTTTTGCAAAGAGAAACAATAAATTATTTTGAAATTTCAAAAACAATTCAATTCATTCAAATCAATGAATTCACCATTTTTTTTGCTTTTCGAACAGCAAACTTGCTCCATTCCATCACCAAAAACCAAAAACAAACAAAAAGTGAGACTTGAACGTTGACAGCTTTTGGTCTTTTCAGGAAAACTTGAATTTAGAAACAAGTAAAACACATGATATGAATTTTAATCAGTAATTTTCACTAAAAAGGAAAAAAAAAAAAAAAAGATTTTGAAATAAATAGGTCTTGAAAAATGACCGATAATAGAAACAATAGAAATCCCTGAAAATTTGAAAAAAAATTAAAAAAATAAAAACGAAAGTCAAATTTGGATAAATTCCAAAAAAATATCTGTAAATAAAATAAAAAGAAAAACCTGACAAGTATTTAAATTTTTCATTTTGGACGAATTCGAAAAAAAAAAAAAAAAAAACAGCCCTGAAATGAATTTTAAACAAAAATGAAAACAGACAACACTGAAATCTGGGACAAATTACAAAACGTTAACCTGGGAATTTAACAAGAAAAAAACTAGCTTGGAAAGGACTTCAATTTTATATACGTTTAAACAAAAAGGACGAAGAAACCACTTTCTCACAGATATGCAATTTCATTAGAAATTCTTTTCATTTTTTCCTCAAACTGGATTCAAAGGGGTCGTCGCCCCCACCCCCGACACATCCCCAACCCTTTTGTCACAAAACTATACAACAAACAACAACAACAACAACAACAAAAACACAAATTACATCTTGAAAAATGCACCCAGCGCATGTTCGTTGTTCCGTCCACATGGGAAAACTGTGGGACAGGAAGCGGGAAAGTCTCCAAGTACAAAAAGAAGAAAAAGAAAAAATTAAAAAAAGAGGAGGGGGGGGGTTAAAGGCAAGTTTCTTCGGGCCACAGGAAATGCTGGTTTGTGGAACCAGAAAGAGCAGTGGGGTTAGCTAACCAGCAGCTAACGTCGCTCACTGAAGGTTCTCTGTTGTTTATTTTGTTTTTGTTAGCAAAAGTGACTATAAAGTCGTACAAAGAGGTGAAAACGTAAATGTGGCTGAGAGCGAAGAAGAGGAAGAGGAGGAGGCGGGTGGAGCTTCGTCGTAGTTTGGACGTCGGCGCCGGAGAGAAACAAAAAAAACAAGACGACGTCTTGGCCGGGCTGAGCGTCTCCAGGGGGTTAAACTCTGCTTAACAGAGTCGATCTGAGGACAGAAGAAGAGCACAGGTCAGCCACTGGAGGGAGGGAGGTAAAGAAATGAAAACGAGAAAATAGAAAAGTATTTGACCATTTTTATTTGATATTTATCAATGTCCAAGGTGTCCAAGGTTACCGATGGCCACCGGGGGCAGCAGAGAGCAGGGCAGGCTTAGGAGTTTATAAAATAAAACTGTTAAGTAAAAGGCTAAGAATTTGCTGACGGAGTCATTTAAATAGAATATTTAAAAGTATTTGGGGAAATACAGTTTTCAAAATACTGCACATATTCCTGCAAATATATCAGGAAAGTACAAAAGAATACATAACTGCTTTTTCTTTTTTATTTTATTTGACTCAATCAGCTAAGGGCTATAAAAAAAACATTAAAAACTCCAAACATTAATGGTATTCAGTGAATCAGACTTAATGCGTTTTTATCACTTTATAGAATTAACAGCAAATGAGAATGAAAAATGAGACCTTAACAGTCTAACAGTCTGTTAACAGTCTAAAAAAATTGCTCAGAAAAGTAAATAAAAATTTCTGCAGTTCATAGAAATATGTATTAAGTTTTGTTAAGGTTTTAATGGTAAAATTTGAATTTGATTCGTCAACAGTGCAGCGTCACGGTCCGCTGACAAGACACCGAGTGGTAAGAGTGACAGACTGTGTCGTAGTGACACACGCACACACACACACACACACGCACACACGCACACACGCACACACACACACACACACACACACACACTCTGCCAAAGATCTGTAGCCAAAACCTGCTGTGACCTTTAACCTTTGCCAGCTAATCTGCTTCATTCATCTGCATGTGGGAGGTTGGCGCTTAGCATGTTTGTATGTGTGTATGTGTGTGTGTGTGTGTGTGTGAGATACACACCTGAGTGTCTTCCATCTGTCCTTCT
The DNA here is from genome assembly GCF_037954325.1 of Fistularia commersonii. NCBI lineage: Eukaryota > Metazoa > Chordata > Actinopteri > Syngnathiformes > Fistulariidae > Fistularia > Fistularia commersonii. The sequence continues at coordinate 6,607,114 of NC_141305.1, forward strand.
CCATGTTGTTCTCAGGACCTTCACTGTCATATGAAGCCAAATACAAAGCTAGAAAAAAAATAATAATCAGTGTAAGATATATATATATATATATATATATATATACACACACAACATGCATAGTATAGAAAGCTGCATGAAACAGGCATTCAGTATAATGACCTGTAATATGAAGAATATTACAATAAAACTGAAATTTGAGCAAAAATTACATAAAAATGTAGGCCACTTTGAAGGAAATTATCAGAAAATTTTGAATTTCATAAATATATATGAATTATACATATAAATAAATATGGAAAAAATAGCCAATAAATGACTTTTAAATAATTGGAAAAAGAGCCAAAAATCTGCAGGAATATTGCACAACAGTTTCTATGAGAGGCCGTTTAAAGAAAAAGCAAGCATGAAAAGAAAAAAAAAAAGATAAATTACAAGCCCAACAGACCACCCAGGATAATTTTTTTTTAATATGGCGAAAAAAAAAACTGATTATCCTGAGTGACAACTGCCTCGTCTTGTGTACCTGTGTGTGTTATTCTGTTATTGTGTGTGTGTGTGTGTGTGTGTGTGCTCCCCTACCGTCCTCAGAGAAGACGGGTGCCGTCAGCAGGTGCTGCAGGATGCGGCGGTCCTTCTCAAAGGGACACTCCACCTGCTTCCACGTCATGAACTCGCTCACCTGCTTCGCCAGCTCCCAGAATTTCTGCAGGTCAGAGCGCCGTCACCACGGCAACAACATCAGCATCCAAATTCATTGAGTTTTTTTTAACACTGATCATCAGAAATGAAACAATTGATGGACAACCTCCTGTTAAAAGAATCACCCTCCATATAAACAGTCAACACCAGAGCTTTCAGAGGGAACTTCGATTTTGTGTTTTCTCTTTTTTTCTGTTGTAAACAAACGTTCACTCAGAAAAGAACCGAAGTTTCCCACGGACAGAGAGTAGAAAAAATACTTTGAACGGAGCTGATTCAACTTCAACATTTTGAATTATTTTCTTTTTTCTTTATTCTACCTCAGAATCAATGAAATTATTAGTTTGGTCATATTTTCTATTTAGCAAAAAAAAAACATTTATTATGATCAAACATAATTATTTAACATGTTTATTTCAATTATTTTCCTCGCAGCAAGTAGTAATGCATTTTAAATAATGACATTATATTAACAAACCATTTTCAAAATGCACTATTAAAATAATGAAATAACTTGAAATTTTATCATTGTGATTACCTTGCTGTTTTAATTAAATCCCATTTCATGATGAGAAAAAGAAAAAAGAACATTTCACTTATAAGTTAGTAATAAAGCAAAAATACTTATTTTGACAATAATAAATTTCCAAAATAAAGTGAATCAATCATTTTCAGATTATTTTAGATCAGTAAAATTTAAAAGAAAAATCTTGAAAAGATATAAATAGAAGTAATCCCTAAAATAGTTGGATTCGAGGGACATTTGATCAGCAGGGCGTGGAAACTATCGGTCACCTTGCCGTGGAAACCAGGCTGATTTTATCGCAACGCGCCATAGTTTCCCTTGTTTTTTGGGGAAGTATCTGCAGACATGCACACACACACACACAAGCAGATAGAAGTTCTTCTCACTTGGAAGTTGATGTGTCCATTCTGTAGTCGGCTGGAACATCCCTCGTTCAGGAAGTAGAGGTCCTTGATCAGCAGGCTGAAGAAGGGGATGACAATCTGGAGGAGGAAGAAGAGAGGTGGCATTTATTTATTCTAAAAAAAATAAAATATAATAAATAAATAAATGTCATTTTTTTCTTTACATTTTTAGCTTTTCTAGAAACGCATGGACCCTCTCTACTTGAGAAAATCATTGACATGACCCGGAACGGCTCCTCTGGCACCCTCGACAGGCATCTTTGGTACATTCCAAGAGCTAATCCCTGCAAATTGCTGTATTATATCTGGCAGATTATTTCCTAAAATTTCCTAATTTCCAGGGAATTACTTGGTGGTTGAGGATTTTTCCAGGCACCCTCTGGCACCAGTGAGAATATAAGAGAATAAGTGTGCAGTGACATAAAAAAACAAAGATAAGCAAATTAACCAAAAGAAAAGGAGAAAATTGTGAAACGAATTGAGAAAATACTCCTAAAAAAAACATTTCACTGTAATTCCAGCAGGATAAACACCCTCAACCCCTCCCTTATAAGGGAATGTCAAAGGGGCAAAAAACAGCCAGACTTTCCCTTCGTGACCTCTGACCTCTTGGGCCGGGAGCACTTGCATAACTGAGCTCCGGAGAAACAGATACACAAACACACACACACACACACACACACACATTCTTGCAGGGTGAGGGACTGGACGTTCCGTCTCGGATGAAAAAAACAGAAGAAAACACTTATCAAAGTGGCGATGTCGTCAAAATGCGGCGGCGCCTTGGCAACCGGCCACAACATCAAGACCCCCCACCCCACCCTGACCTACTTTTAGACTCTAACTCTTATGTAACATCAGCGAGGGGGCGTGGGGGGGGGGGGGGGGGGGGGGGTAAACAGGATGTGAACATCGACGAATCTCAATCTCGATCTTAGAATATCACAAGAACAAGCTGTGGACGTTTTGAGACGGAAAACAAGTGGGAGAAAATATAACTGAGGGAACATTGAAAAAACAAAACAAAACAGGGTGTCATGGCCGCCTCACCTTCTCCCGGCTGCTGTGGGCGGTGATGGATCTCTGCGTGGCTCCTCGGAGCGCTGTCCGGTAGTTGTAGAAGTTACTGGAAGGATCCATCTGGTGCTGCGGACACAATTTGGGGGTGGGGAATTCAGTTATTCACGCCTAACAGGGTTTCATATTGTTTGATTCATCAATTATTATTTTTCCCCTGGAAAAGATCCATAATCGAGGAGGTAATGGCTTTTTAACATATGTATATATATGTGTGTGTATATATATATATATAAAATATTTACATTTAAATTATTCTATATATAAAAAATGTAAAAAATAATATACTAATAATATAGAGTGTGTATATTTATATATATACATTTATTTATACTTTGATGTTCACTATTTGATGCTGCTACCCAATGCGACCCAAAATTGCCCCTCTGGAACATTTTTTTCTGATTCTGAATAAATCTTTATTCCAGTTGAGAAATGTAATAAATTGTATTTTGCTTTTGAAAAGGAAGAAGAGGAGCGGCCAGTTTGATTGACAGGTTCACAAACATAAAACCCCGCCCCTTTTCTCCATTTGCCAAAAATGATATCATGTACATTTATTAATTCGTTCGAATTGTTTCACCTTTTCTTATTTTACTACTCTAGATTTTCTTCAAGAGGTTTAAAATAAACTCCTCAATAATTTTCATCTCGATTTCTGATCATTGATCATTGATTATGGGTCAGTCCTCCTGTTTGCTTTCTTCCTATTTTAAATGACTTATAGATGGTCAAATTTTTTTAAAGAAATACTTAATTAAGCCCCAATTTGATGTTCAATTTTATTTTCTAATAATGCTAATTTGTTAACATTTAGCTGCTTTGAGGATTTTTTTTCCTTCTTTGCCCTTTCTGTGACCATCTTCACTTCTGCTCCAGTGAGTTTTTAGGTCATTTCTGTGTTTACGTCTTTGCATCTACGCTACCGTACTCCTCTCAGAAAAGGGGCCAATGCCCCGGGGCACGGGTGGAGGGGGGGGGTTTGGAGGGTGGAGGGGGGGGGGGGGGGGCGCTCGGGGTCAAAGATCAACCAGGGAGCCGACTCACCTCCAGTATGTCGAACTTGGCCGTCTTTACTTTGCTCCAGGTTTTTTTCAGCCGCGACACAGGGCTCATGTTCATCCCAGCTGCAAAACCAGAAATGACAACGTGAGTCACATGCGCACACACACACACACACACACACACACATGCACGGCCTCTTCCTCCCAGACGCACAGCCTTTTCATCCCCCCACCGCCTCTCCCTTTATTCTCTCCCAAAACAGCCGAGACAATGGCGTAAACGCACGCCTCGTTTCCCCGCCGAGCTGCGCTTCCCATATGCTAAATCTTCTGTCTGTGTGTGTGTGTGTGTGTGTGTGTGTGTGTGTGTGTGTGTGTGTGTGTGTGTGTGTGTGTGTGTGTGAGAGAGATAGAGAGAGTGGGGAGTTCAGACAACAAAGCCCTGCCGTGATCGCCCAGTTTATTGTTGCCTTGGTAGTTATTCCTTATTTTTTCCTGTTGTTTGTAGTTCTTTTTCCGGTAACTTGTAGTTCTTTTGCTAGTTTTTTTTTTTTTAGGTTTGTCTAAAATTTTTTCAACCATGATTTTCTGAAAGGAAATTTCATGTATTTTTTTTTTTTTTCATAAGTGATATGTATGTTGTTCATTCATTTGCTGTAACTCATTTTCCCATATTCCAGATTTTTAACAGATTCCTTTGTGCTTTCTCAGAGCTTAAGCCATCTTTTTAGAATTTCTTTAGATGGAAAAAGGTCTGAGAGAAGTGTGTTTGTGAGCAGGGATCGCCAGTCCTGGCCTGATTTTCATTCTGCTAATATTCTGGTGCTTTTTCTACATTTTTTTGTACCATATCTTAATTCATTTGGTTTTTCACTATTAATTATTTAACACATTTTCCTTTCCAAATTTTCTTTTCCAAGTTTAATTATGAAGAATTTGTTATTAACAATTAATCACTTTTTTTTTCGGAAAAGATTTAACTTTTTTTTTTTGAACGATTTTGTGTTTTGTTCTTCTGATTTCTCAGACGATAGTCCATCGAGCTCTGGAACTATATCAACAATTTCCAATGTTCTTAAAAAACACTTCAAAACAAATGTTGATATAATTTCTCTCCTCTTGTTTAGGGATCATTATTATTATTATTATTTAATATCACTTCCTGCCTCCCCCCTTTGATTTTTATTTTTATTCTAATAATGAATAATGTATTTTCCAATCAGAGTAACCATTTAAAGTGCTTACCCACCCAGGGGTGGGGGGGGGACAACAACAGAAGACAGCTGGCTCTCCGATATCCTCCATCTTGCTTGACCTCCTCCTCGTCATCACACACATACACACACACACACACACACACACACACACACACACACACACACACACACACACACACACCCAACATACATACAACATACACATCCTCACTCTCTCTGGTCACTGACCATCTGCCTGGATGGCTTGTGATGGTGAGTCCTGGTCCAGCTGCCCCCCACCTCCACCTCCACACACACACACACACACACACACTCACTCTTGGACATTGCCCCCCCCCCCCCCCCCCCCCCCGGCCCCAGAGGTCTGTGAAGCTGACCAGATGCCCCTCTCTCCTCGACAAACACGCCCCTGAGCCAAACGCCACCCTGCCCCCGCCCTCATCCTCCAGTTCTGTGGACTTTTAAACTCGGTCTAATCCTAATCTCAGTCCCATTTCATCGCAGGTTCGGGCGGTCAAAAAGGGGGCCTTTTTACAGTCCTCCGCTGGACGGATCACAGCAAGGGAGGGGAGGGAGGGGGTCAAAGGTCATATACTCTTCGGGGGTCAGATTAGCTCTGCTGCAGGGTTAAGATAAAGATCTGCAAAGTAGGAGCATCGGTGTAATTACATGGTAATTACCATTACATGGTAATGCACCCTGGTCCTTTGTTTTTTTTTTGTAGCGTTTTTTTAGGTCTTTTATTTTCTTTTTCTTTTTCCAGGTCTTTCTTTTAGCTATTGAAGTTGATTATTTGTTTTCATTAAAAGAGTTACATTTAAATAAAAAGAATTGAGAAAAATGATCTTATTGGCATGCGGTTATCCCACATGAAGGGTGAATTATTGATTCATTAAACACACGTTTTACAGAAAACCCATCTTTTGGGGATTTTTTAATCGCCAAAACAAAGCGTGCGCACTCACAGATGATGGCCATCAGTGAGTTGAAGTTGCCGATGTTGAAGCATTCCCGCGCCACGTCGATGAAGAACTCGATGACTCGGGCTCGGTGCTTCTTCTTCATGGGCTGGAGAAGAAAAAAGAAAAAAAAAAGGGAAATAAAACGAGAGCACATTTTTTTGACCAATAAAAAGAAATTGAACAGAAAAAAAAGACATTCACATTTGATGCCAGACGGGATAGACATCCCGTGTGTGTTTGTGTTTTTTTTTGGTATTGAATTTAGAAATTCAATTTAGAATTTAGAAATTTTTTTGAAAATTCAGAATTGATTTTTTTTCTCACACATATATAAACACGCAGTCTGCAAAATGTTCACCTCCCTGCTAACGGACCATCAGTCATTTTTTCAAAAAACGATTAATTAATACATCAATATCAATACATCTATTTACAATAAAGTGCAGTTCTAATCACCGGGCACTAGGGGGAGTTTTTTTCTTTTTTTTTTCTATTTTATTCGCTGCATGACAGGGTCTCTCACCAGGCAGATTTCCGTGGCGACCAGGTAGCTGAGCCGGTTGAACCAGTCCACGTAGGCTTCCAGGTTGGTAGCCTTCTTGTGATCACTGAAGCGACTCTGCAACGAAAAAACCAAAACAAATAATTAGCGTCGGCTTGTCGAAAAAAATCGGACAGTGTTTTTTTCTTTGCAACGCTGAGCATGAAGAATAAAGCTTTTTTTTTTTTTTTTTTTTTTTGAGGGGGGGGGGTTGGTCTCCTGGACGATTGTGCTCGGCTTCACCGGCCCGGTGATGGTACAAAGAGGACGCAGCGGTTCTCCTTTGTCCGCGTGGGATTCCGCACATTCCTGCCTCTTTACGTAACACGCAGAATTCCCGCCGTTGAGGTCACTCTTCACAAAACATCAGTCGGGTGCGCCGCCAGGCATAAAGCCCCCCCACCTGACCACACCCCACCCTCCTCCATCACTTCACCTCCACTTAAAAAGAGAAAAAGAAAAAAAAAAAACCCTGTTGCCTAGCAGCCAAACATCAGACTATACACCCAGATTGAATTGATTCACTTCCATGTGGGTTTTTGTCTTCTCCCCCTTTTTATTTTGATGGCCTAAATAATAAGATATACAGAAAGAATAAAGATTATTGGTCACACTGCTGAATGATTCATCAATAATCAATAACAAAAGGGCAATTTGACAAAAACAAACCAAATAATTCAAAACCTGTTTATCGTCCAAGATGAAAACTGATCAATTCGATATCCGATACTTAAAATAATTAAGAATGATTAAAAAAAAGCTCAGGAAAACAAAAACAAGGGATTTATTTTGGATGATCAGTTTTTGTTTATTTAATCTTTTATCAAACACTGTAATTTAAAGTTGATCCAAGGTGCTGGTCAAACACCCGTTACTGAGGGAAATCGTTCTAATCACCAATATCCATTGATTGGTGAGGAAGAGGAAGTCTTGAAGGAACGGCTAAATAATCCTAGAATCATCCAAACGGGCACGGGGACAACGGGGGGGAGAGGGGCGGAAAAAAAAACCTGTTGCCTAGCAGCCAAAGCGCACAACAGAACCCCACACGCTCTCCGTCCGCACCCCCAAAACAAACCCCTGGCAGCGGTGGTTGCTAGGAGACCAGGAGCATTCATGCCCTCCTAATCCTGACATCGGCTCGATTTGGAAGAAATCCCTGGGTTCGGATTCTTCTGAAACGCAGGGCGCGCCGGGTCCGACCTCCCAACAAAATCTGTCTGGTTGGGTCCAGGTTTTTTTTCCAATTCTTTTGCAAAAAGTCCAGAGTGGGCTGATCTAATCCAATCCCCGCGGCTTTATATTTACCGTCTTGGACCAACGTAATACCGCAATACGCCTAAAAGACGTACAGGTGTTACCTTGTCGTTGTCCACCGGGTCTTTCTGGACGAAGGCCTGGATGAATTCTTCGGGTCCGATGTACCCGAGGCGCTCCTAAAAAAAGACGAAGAAAAAAGAAAGGGAGAGAAACCAGAAATCTGAGTTATCACATCATAGTAATACAGATATTAATCTTATAATAATTAATAATAATTTGAAAAGGTCTGAAGAGAATAGGGGTTTCTATAGATCAGATCCAGTCAAAATGTTAATTCAAATATTAAGTGGGCAGTATAATTAATTCAAAGTTGCCTGGAAAGCGGCAACAATTGGAAATGATATCATAAAATCACAGACTTGACAACTTAAAAGCCAAAATAAAAAAAGGCAATCATCAATCAATCAATGACATAGACTACATTACGAGTCAATAACAAAACGAAATCTAGAAATTCAGTATATCAACACTTTTTGACTGTTTTCAGCAAAAATAAGGTTGTTCCTGTATCAAAAACAGAAATATTCTTAATGCAGATGAAATATATGCACGTATACTTTATTAAAGATCAATACACTGCATCCGTGTATTGATACATTAAAAACTGATACGATGGCGTGCTGAGATTCTGCCGGAAGATCAATATCTGGCGGGTGAAACAGCATTTCCGAACGTTCGACGCGAAAACCTCTCAACTTGAACGCTCCTTGTGGGGCTCCGCCCACTTCCCCCCCCTGTCACAATAAGGCGCGATTCGGTCGAAAATCCAAAAAACCCAAAACTGCCTTACGATCAATAGCGCAGCACCGATTTCTAATCAGTCACGTGTGTCACATGACTTCCCCCGGGGATGGATTTGGTCCTATTTTGCCTCGGCCGCCTGCCAATACAAGGGCGAGGCATCGGCGTCCCGTCTTTTGGAGGATTGACGAGGAGCTGACGATCGCTGACATCGTTCCCTTCGAGCTGACGTCCACATCTGCCTTTAGCTGTCGGAGCTAGCGAATGTTTCATGAGGTTCCCAGGGTTGGTTTACGGTTTAGTCGGTCGCCGGGAGCCGGACAGGAAGTTCGGCTCATTTGAGAAAAAAAAAAAAAAAACTCCCTCTCCCTTTATTTAAAAATATTTTTGACTCTCATAGAAAGAAAACAAAAAGGCTGGGACCAATGAAGGGGAACGAAACCGTCACTTTGCCTTTTTTACGGCTGCCGCTCGGACGTCGGCGCCATTCCGTGTCTTTGCGGCAAACGAGACTGGACACGAAGCCCGGGGTCAAGACGGGGACAGACAGGGCCGCAGTGGAAGTTGTGGTTTCCACGGCAACCTCAAGTACACCGCAGGAACTCGAGGACGGTTGCGAGGCTTTTTAGCTTTCTAGCAGCAGAGACGTCCCAAGGAGCACCTTCTCCCACGGACGCCTTCCACGCTTTGCAGAACCAATCCTAAACCAGCATCAACTGCATGGATCTCAAAAACCTTCTACACCACCAGGAGAACCTTAAGGCGACATAAACCTTCGGATCCATCGTGGAAACCTTTGAATTCACAACCAAATCCCTCAAATCTGTGGCGAGTACCTTGTAAACCGTCAGCTTTATAAGGCAATTTTCTCCATCTCATCCTTGTTGAAACTTGAAAACCACTTTTAACGCCTGAGAATGCCTGTCGGAAAGCCTCGAGTCAGAAGTCGTTGACATGTTCAGCTTTTTCTAAAGACCTTTGCCCGTCTTCTAAATGCTAGAAAACTGACCTGGTTGAATGTGGCTTGTTATGCTAATGTTCGCCTCACGTACTAGCCCGTTATGGTAATGTCGGGTCGTCGGGAAACCGAATGAGTCGAATCCACTTCAAAAGCCGTGGAAAATCCAAACCTTCATCGGAAGAACCTTCCAATCCGCATTGTCATTGTTTGGACTTTGTTGTGGAAAAAAACATGGGATTCATGACAAGCCTGATGAAATACGCAATGAAAGCCACTGAAAGAACCTTCTAGACATCAAAAAACTTTGAAATTGCGGGGATATGCACTAAATCTGCAACAAGAACCTTGAAAACCATCAACAGACCATCTGGACCACCAAAAGACACTTTGAAATCATGGCGACTTTGACTTTTAAATTTGCAGCAAGAACCTTCAAAACCACTTAAGGTTCTTCAAGACATCACAAGAACTTTAAAATCATGGGTAAACCCTTCAAAACTGGAACAAGAACCTTCAAAATTGTTAAGATTCTTCAAGTTATCACAGGAACCTTCCTCGCCAACTTTAAAATCATGGTAATATCTTCAAAAAAAAATTAAAAGGTTCTTTAAGACATCAAAAGAATCTTCTACACATTGCGAGAACTTTGAAAATCATGGTGAAATTCCAAAAATCTGCAAGAAGAATCTTCTAAACATGACAATTCCTTTGAAATCATAGCGACATCTTTTAAAACTGCAGCGAGAACCGTCAAAACATTCTTCAAGATATTACAAGAACCTTTAAAGCATTACAAGAACTTAAAAATCACGGAAAAATTCCTCAAATCTGCAAAGAGAATCTTGAGCACCATCAAAAGAGTCCTTAAGACGTCAACAAACCCTTCAAAACATCACTAGAACTTTGAAAATCATTGCTACATCCCTAAAATCTGCAACAAGAACCTTCAAAATCATCACAAGAACATTGGAAACAATAGGGAAACCTTTTAAATCTTCAGCAAGAACCTTCTAACCAGTAAGATTCTTCAAAACATTACGAGAACCATCAAAACTGTCACAGGAACTTTTGACGTTCACAACGGAATCCTTCAAATATGCAACAAAAATTTGGAGATTCCTCAAGACATCACAAAACCTTCTTAACCTATCACAAGAACTTGGAAAATGATGGTGAAATTCTTCAAATCTGCAACAACAACCGTCAAACAACTCATCAAGGCCCCGCAAGAACTTTAATATAGAACATTCCTGAGATCTGCAAATCACGAGAACCTTCCAAACATCACAAAAATGTTGGAAACCATGAAGAAATCCCTAAAATCTGCCACAAGAACCTTCTAAACTGTAAAAAGATTCTTCTAAACATCACAAAAAAATGATAAAAACTATCACAAGAACTTTGAAAATCATGGCAAAATGCTTCAAGTCTGCAAAAAGAACCTTGAGAACTCATTGCCGGAACCTTCTTAACATCAACGTGAACTTCGGCGCGCACGTGCAGGAGGTCTTACCAGCTCAATGTGGGTGAGCTGCTGGGCGACGGTGAAGGGGTCGTTGCAGATGGACAGCACGTCCCTCTGGATGGCCGCCTGGGGTTTGGCCTTGAGCGCCGCGCGCCGTTCCGCCGCCGTGGCGTTGATCCTGACCAGCGCCTCCTCGTACTGGCTGAGCACCGTCAGCCTGCGGATCAGACCCTGGCTCATCTGGCCCACCGCCTTCCTGTACACCTGCCGGACCAATAGGAGGACACCGTTTCAGGTGGCTGCAGGTGACTTCCGGGAACGATTAGCATCCTTCGCTAACTAGTTAAATTAGCGCAGCTGAAACAGACTGTATTTGCTGAAAGCTGACCGGGTGGAGTAGTCGATGGAACGACGCCCGGCGTTTCTTTTTTTCCCCCAAGCCGACGGTGTGACCCACACACACACACTTCATTCGGCGTCAGCAGATTCTGTGTAAGATGATGCCGACTCAGGTGGTGTGTGTGTGTGTGTGTGTGTGTGTGTGTGTGTGGTCAGCAGCAATCACTTAACATTGAACAGCCTCCTTCCTGCAGGGAGTCTGGCTTCTGCTGGCTTCAAGTGTTTGCATATGTGTGTGTGTGTGTGTGTGTGTGTGTGTGTGTGTGTGTGTGTGTGTGTGTGTTTGCGTGTGTGCGTGCTTGCGTGCATGTGTATGATGGAGTTGGTGGGACTCGAAACCAGGCCAGGATTAGATAACCGTCCCTGCGCTGACACACTTGTTGCATAACACGGTCTTTAAATGGAAGAAGTGTGTTTTGTTTTGGCTGCAACAGACTTCAGTTGTGTGTGCATGTGCGCGCCAACGTGCATGTGTGTGTGAGACACTCCACCAACACATGCATGTACTGGTGATGGGGAGGGAAATTTGGAAAGTTTCCAACAAAATCAACACGAAGACATGTGTTACATATAATAACATGTGTTATTAAATTGTAATAATGCAATTACATAATCTTTTTTTTTCCCCCTAGCAGACCCGTGAGAAATGACTGTCGGTGCACATGAGGACTCAACAGGAGTGTCGAGTGTGAGGACTTTGTGTGAATGTGTGTGTGTGTGTGTTCTGTCAGCAGACAGAATATTTAGTCGCACCCTGGAAACCAAATCTTGCAAAACTTCCCTCCCTGGTGGTTTTGAGGAATGAATGACACCCCCCACCCATAAGACACACACGCACACACACATGCACACGGCCAATAAACTGCTGGGGGGGGGGGGGGCTTGCTAAGATTGAGAACAGGGAGAAGAAAAATTTTTTTTTTTTTGTGGCGGGGAAACTGGCTGGACTTTCAGGGGTGTGTTTGTGGGAACGGGAGGAAAAATGAAAACAAGACAGCGGACCGAAGTTCTTCGGCCGGGAACCCGGTCGGATGTTTGTAGCTGGCGGTAGAACTCGCTGCACCCATTCAGCTTTTCGCAGTTCCTCCAAACTTTCTCGATTTTTAAGTGCTATTTATTTTAGCTTATTTTTCCCGCCCAAAACTTTTTAAATCTATATCTTAAAAGTGACCGTGAGGGGTTGTGTAGTGGCCTGGTAAGCTGAAAAAAAAACAAAAACAAACAAACAAAAAACCCCCTCTATACCACCATCTGCCGACGTTTCTGTCCTCACGGCAACTGAGGTCGGATAAATATAGCTGCGCGTCGTGGAGTGAAGCAGCATGGCTGACATTTTGGCTCACGTTTGGTGCTGCAACCTACTGCCATTACAAATGGCCGACGGGGGGCGGCGTGTGTGTGTGTGTGTGTGTGTGTGTGTGGTTGGCAGTGGTCGGGTGAAGCCTCGACACAAACCCCCGCCAAGACGTAGGGGGTTTCCTTCCCGTGGAGGGACACCTGATGGCGTGGGCATGTGTGCCGTTAGCATGTTAGCACGATCATGCTAATGAAGTTTATATCTAACTGGCTGACATTTTTGTCGTTTTTCTTCCAAAACTCTGCATTGTGTTGAAGATTGATTGCTAATCTTTTTCGACATTTGTACAAAGATCCCAGGTACATGCGTCCCAATTTCTACATTTTATATCCTTTTTTTTTGTCATTTACGCCTTTGTTTTCAGGTAATTCTTCGCCGCTCTTCCTTTTTTTGATGTCTGGCTCATCACAAACGTGTGGGTGTCGAGACGAGACATGGGAGCTGAAGGACGACTGGCCGAAATCTCACCGAGGCGAAAGCAGACCTTTAAAAAAAAAAAAAAACACCAGGAGCAAAATAAAAGCTGCACATTTTGCAAGGGTGGGGGCGGGGGTGGGGGGGTATCGGACCGCAGGCTGAGGTCGGACCCAGATTTTCCCTCCCGTTATATCCAGCCGCGTCCATAATGACAGTCTGACGACCAGATTACAGATTAAAGGTCCCGGGATGTTTGGATTGTGGTCTGGAAGCCACTACGGCCAGATGTTGGGAGCATCTATTCTGGACTTGCCACTGCTGCCGCCGACCGGCTGCGGTCCACGCTGTGAAAAACACTGCAAGTCCGAAGCCCAGAGAACCTGCCGGGTCTCTGCCAGTGTTTCCAAAACATCGGGTTGGTTTTCTTTTTCTTTTTGGGAGAACGAGATGGAGGTGATGGGATGGAATCCTCTGCTTCTGTCAGCAAAACCACTTCCTCCGACCTCGCCTCCAAACCCCTGAGGTTCCGAAGGACAGTTTTATTTCATCCCTATTTTTTCATTTTTACAGTTTGTCCGCGTTTTACTCAAAAATTAAAAAGATTTTTCTATTTTTTTTTTTCAATATATTTTTCACAAAAAAAAATTCTGCCAAAATTTACCGATTAAGTTACATAAGTTTTATTTTGTTTTCCAGCTTATTTCTGGTTTGTTTGTAGTTTTTTGTCCGAGCTTTGAATTAATTTTTTAATTTCATTTGAACATTTTCAGTTACAGGGTTCATGTCTTTGCGTACTTTTAAACCCAGGTTGATAGGCATTTGGCAGGAAAGAAAAAAAATTGATGTCTAATTGCTCAAAACTTGCCACATGGTGACCTAAACTAATGAGACGGTCCAATAGGTGAACTTAATAACAGGGTAATAAGTAGTAATATCACATATTCTCATTGATCCCGAGGGTGTCCTTTTCCCTCGTACATTATTCCTGGTCACGCTGGGTTCATCATGAGTCTGTGTGTGTGCATGTCAGGACAGAACACAGTGTTCCTGATTTATCTGTTAAAAGAGCTTCTTCTCCTTGGAGAAAGGTCAAGAGTCGAGTGAGTGAATGGCTGGCTTTCCCACAGCCGAGGTCAGAGGAGAAGAATTGAAAAAAAAAAAGGAGTTTGCGAAGGAAATATAAAAGTTGGAACTCTCGGCCCATCGAGGACAATCAGAGGTTTTAACTGAAGTTATTTTTTGAAAGAGTCAAAAATGATTGCAATTTAATTTCACTGCTGACATCTGAACCCCACCCGAATTTAATCACGATTCGGCCCAGAATCAAAAGTTCTCACCTAAACTGATATTGAAGGGAGGGACAAATAAGGCAAATAAAAATAAATGATGGTAGGCAATGATAGCCAATAATGTTAGGAAAAAATGAAAATTCAATTGAATAATATTATCTATAATAGCTGATAATATCAGAAAATCTGAAAAAATAAAATAAAAATGCTCTTAGTCATATTGTACACCTCGCGGTGCCACCTGGACACATCGTCAGTTGCGTCATTGGGTGTTTCGGGTCTTATGTTCACACACTCTCTTCTAGGCGACCCAGCTGGGTCATACAGTGACTTGACCAGGAACTCTGTTGAGCACGCCATTCCTTGCCTGTTCTGATCTTTCCCCAGCTGAAGAGACCTTGGTATCAGATGAGTTTTGGTAGACCAGGATATCTCTGGCTCCAGTCACATTAAACGCTTCCATAGACTGCTCAACGGGAGCTGCAGCGTGCTAGTCTGCCCGTAAAGGGTGATGCTGCTGAGACTCGGTGGGACGCCCAGCCACCTGCGCATTAAGTGGTTTACCTTACGTCCAAAGGTCTCCACAGTGGAAAGCGGAACTTCACAAACCAGAAAAGACCAGAGCAGCTGCGACAGGATTCCATGTTGGCACATTCATGCCTTGAATTTCCTGGGCAGTCCTTGGAAGAAAGTCACGTGCTGAAAACCTCACTGGTTGACTACAAGATGCAGCGTCCCTCAGGTCCCCAGTGAAGAAGTTCCCCGAGCTCTTAATTGTCTTCTCAGACAATATTGGAATTTTTGCATTTCGAAGAGAAAAGCGGAACTGGTTTGGCAGTTCTTAAAATTCAAAGAAATGACCATCATCTGGAAAGTGTGTCCAATTAATCAATGATAATTATCATTATCACAACAAGAAAATGGGGAAAAGGTTGAGACACAGACATGAAAAATGATGAAGATTACATAAAGTGGCCGAATGACATTCTGACACACACGCGCACACACACAAAAAGCATCAACCCCAGGGGTGTTTGGACACACTAGCAAAGCACAGGCACGTGCTTGATGTGTGTCTGTTGTCATTTTGTTAAATGGGCCGAGGTAGGAGTCGCCAAGGGAAGAGTCGCCCGAGCGACGCGGCAGGCAGCCGCCCGTTAAATTACTTCCTGTCGGCGGAATCGATCGTAACGATCACAGATATCTGAGGAGGGGTGTGTTTTTGCTGCAGTAGCAGAACCAGGAGACAAGTGTATGTTTGTGTACGTGTGTGCACATGTGTGTCCATATGTGTGCGTTTGTATTAAAATTACTTTACATGTGACAGGAGTTTTTTTCCCCCTCTGTATTTTTCTCACTTATTGAAAGAAAAAATATTTTTACTTTTTATTAATTTATTATTTTGGTTATTTAAATGTATCTCTACAACAAATGTGCTTTTTTCTAATGGTTTGTCACTTTCATTAATGATTTGGTGGTTGCTTAAGTGCTGTCACTGCAGGCTAAATGAGTGTGTGTGTGCGTGGGTGTGCGTGGGCGTTGTGTGACAGAAGTATTGACTGGTAGATTAAATGAGGATCAATACTTGTGGTCGTGGTATCAAGTCATGTGACACCTGTGTTAAAGATGGCTCAGGGTCTGGAAGGCAGGCCTTTGCCCTTTTTTCTCATTCTTTCCTATTTTTGTTGCATATTTTGCTCTTTTTTTTCCTGCTTATTTGTTAATTTATGAGATTAGCCTATTATTTCTTATTGTTTTGGTCTATTTTTTGGGGGGTAATTTTTTAAGTTATTTCAAAATTTTCTAAACATTTTCAGCCATATTTGAATAATTTCAATTGCCTTCCTGGGTGATTTTCCAATGTCTTTCAAGAGGTTTTCCTGCTAAATTCAAGTCAATTGTTACTTTCCCAAATAAAATTCAATATGTTTTTACTTCGTCCTAATCCCAGAATATCTTTAGGAGATTATCTATTTTGTATCGTGTTTTTTTTTTTGTTTTAGACCATTTTTTTTGCTGGGATTTTTTTTTAAGTTTAAAGAAATTTCCAAATTTTGACATTTCCCACTAAATTTGAATCATTTTACCCCCAATTGGATTCTTCCTTTCAGGTCACTTCAAGCCAATCTTTGATAATAATAGTTTCAGGACTGGATGACTAACAGTCAGGAAAGGAAAGTATAGTCCCTATGTCCGAGCATTAGACACTCATGCACACTTCTTTTGTTTCCCAGAGAGACCCCACCCCAAGGCGGGGGAAGCCCGCCGCTGCAGAAACAGATCAATAAACCCTTTGACAGATCCGATAATTCACTTCCTTGTCCTCAGAGTTGGACAATATGTTGGTCATTTCCATTTATAAACACATGTGTGTGTGTGTGTGTGTGTGTGTGTGTGTGTGTGTGTGTGTGTGTGTGTTTGTGTTTGTATATCAAGTAGTGTTGTGATAAACTGATCTCCCAATTTTTGGGAAAAAAAAAACATGCCAATGTCGTTCCACCAGAGTAGAAATTAAAATACAGAGATGAATCAAAATTTTGCCAAAAACTGCCCGAAATAAAAAAAAAAAGGAATTGTATATTTATAAACAAGATATTCAGAAAAAATAATTTAGATTGAAAATAAATCCTCTGAAATTTTCCCATGCAGTTTCTCAAGTAGTTATTTCATATTCTAATTCCTTATAAATGCCAAAAAGTGTCAGAAAGGCAAACAGACCTCATCGCCGCTGGCCAGCCGGTGTGTGAGCTCCTTCAGGCTCCTCATCATCCTCTCGTCCCTGAAGTCGTAGGGGAAGGTTTCCGTCCACTCGCTCAGCAGCTGCAGAACCTTGGGGGTGATTTTCCTGAGTCGCAGCTGAAAGGAGGGACAAAAAAAAAAACATGAATATAAAAATGTGACTTTGCATCTACAAGTACT
Source organism: Fistularia commersonii (assembly GCF_037954325.1). Classification (NCBI taxonomy): domain Eukaryota; kingdom Metazoa; phylum Chordata; class Actinopteri; order Syngnathiformes; family Fistulariidae; genus Fistularia; species Fistularia commersonii. Next base: position 6,624,415 of record NC_141305.1, read on the forward strand.
TTGCCGACGTTAGCTTAGCACAATGAATGGTAGCCTATTGTAACTGTTAACCAGCTCGTCTTTCAGGGATTAACAGAAAGACCAAAATTATTAGCCCCCAATTTCTTTTTGGAAATGATCTGAAGAGCAAACTGGTGGAAATTCGGTTTAAATTAGCTAGAAAATCATCAAGCGCGGGAATATAACCAGACTGGGAAAGACACCCGGCGTTAGCACCTTGTCGGCCTGTGGCTCGCTGAGTCGCTGCGTCTCCACGCACAGCTGGCAAACTCTAGACATGAGTTCTGAGGGGTGGATAAAGAGTCGCGAGCTGAGGATGAAGGTGAAGATGTACGTTGTCTGCAGTAGGACAGAAGAACAAAAACACAAGATGCATCAGGTTAGCGAAAGCAAAGAGAAGGGAGGCCACCTTTTTTTTTCCTGAAATTACTTAATTTAGAGAGAAATCACCAAATGATTAAAATAATTCATCTGGTAAGATAAAATAAATTATCAAGAAAAATACCTAGGCACGTTTATAAAAAGTTTTACAAAATCAGCAATTAATTTAAAATAATGAATTAAAAAATCTGGAGTATTCACTTGAAAATTTGCAAAAATGTAGCTGAAAAAATACCAGGAAATGACATTACTATCTCGATACATACACAAAATAATGGAGAAACTCCCTTGAAAAGAAAGGAATTGATATAAAATGTGTCAAAAAAGATGAGATCTGCAAGTCTATAAACCTTAAAAATCAGAAATAAATTAATTAAAAGACCAATGATTAAATTAAAAAAATCTGTAGAAATCCTTGGAACGCGCCCAAAAAACAAATAAAGAAAAAAATCATCTACAAAAATAAAAGGTTAGGAGAATCTACTGACATCCACCTGAAAATTTGCAATAAATCAGCCAAAAAACAAAGTAAGAAGATAATTTGGAAAATAATACTTTTTGGAAACTTTTTGAGTACCCCTTGATCTGTAGGCCTCCACCTGAAATAAATAAGCAATAAAAGATGTCGGTACTGACGTCGGGGTAGTAGTCCACGGTGGGGACCAGGTGGTGAACCAGGGCCTCCAGGGATCCTGATACGAGGTTGTTGTCATGGTAATAGAGACCCGGGAAATCCTCCTCCTTGCTCTGGAACAGGTTCTTGTAGCCGCCCAGCTGGCCCGCCAGGGGCGGAGTCTGGGGCATGTTGTCCTGCGGCACAGAGGAGGAAGAGGAGGAGACGGTCAGTCTGGGGGTCAAATCTATCTGGAATGAGCGGCAGACACAAACTGGGAAGGAGGAGTGGAGGCTCTTCCTCCTCCTCTACATTCTCAATGTCTGAGTTCAGGCCTCTGGGTTTTGGCTGCTGGATCATTTGGATGTAAAATGAAAAAAAAAAGGGGGAGTTGCTTTGTTTTCTTATTTTAAAACACAAAAAGGAGACGGATCATTTAATGTCTGTCTGTATGTCTGTTGGTCTAGAAAAAAAGAAAAGGTTTTTCTGGGTCTGTTACCGCAAAATAAAAAAAATAAAAAATGTTGAATTAGCAAAAATATAACCTGAACATTAAAGGAAACTAGATAGAACAAAAAAAGAAAAGTGCAAAGTAGCAAAAAATAAAAATCTGCTACAAATGACCTGATTATTAATAATAATATCTGACTAATATCTGAAAAATCTACTAGAAATTCCCACAACACAGCTGGAATCTGCAAAGAAAGTCAAAAAAAAAAGAAGAAAAACTACCAGCCGACAATATGATCTCCAAGAAAATTTGCCTTAAAGAGAAGCTTAAAACTCTAAAGAAAAGGCACAAAACAATTACCGGAAAAGAAGAGTAAAAAATTGGTAAGACTTTACTGAAAAAAAGGAAAAAACAGAGTACAGAAGTACAAAAAAATACCAAAAATAAAACAAAAAGAAATTGCTGATATATCACATAAACCTACCAAAAAATTGTAGGAAATAACTTTAAAGATAGGAAAAAAAACACAAAAGAATTAACTAAAAATTAATTGAGTAAAAATTGGCAAGACATATCAATCAAAAAAACTGATAAAAATACAAAAAATTGCCAAAGGTAAAACAAAAAAATTCAGTGATCATTTGGGAAAATTTCACAGAAACTTTCTTGAATGTCAATGAATCCCACTCCAACTTTTGGAAGAAACAACCTCCCCCGATGCTAGAAAGCACCAATGATCAACAGGCAGGGGGGTTCAGTCCACCTGAGCCCCCACTACCGAGAAAAACCACAGCGAGGCACCACGACCTTTCACTATCAAAAAATAAATAGATAAACAAAATGACCTGTGGTTCTGTGGAGACAGAAAACCTCGGTGCAACAATGGGCTCTTTCAGAACAGAATGTCGACACAGACAACGGACAAAACATATAAATTAAAGTTGGAGAAAAGAAGAGCAAAAACACAAACTGCAGAGCCAGAAGGACGTTATGAAACTGTGTGTGCGTAAGGAAATGTGTATGTGGTAGAGGAAGTGACGAAACAATTTTGTTTACTTCTTAGAAAACTATCATGAAACTACCTTTACAAAAAATATATAAGCATGACCTAGGTAGGAATAGAAAAATAGTTATCATAAAACCTGCCATAAAAACACCAAAACCTTTAAGGGTAGCTGACCAAAAAAACCAAAGTGAAATTATTTATTTGAGGTGCCAAAAAAAATGTATAAAAAAATGCAAATATGAAATAAGAGAAGGATTTTATTTGATTATGATATTCCATCAATAAATAATACAAAGCAATTGATTAAAATGTTTTTAAAAAAGTTACTCAAGTGGGCTGAGCCCTCAAATGTAGCTTTAAAAAAAAAAAAAAAATCAAACACTCACAGCCTCCTGACCTTTGACCTTGACACTTGCTGAATACCGCTGAAGACCCCATCAGGCCTATCGCAGGCAAAAACAAAGGGGCTTTTCCCCCCACTGTGGGGGTAAACAGGGAGGTTGGAGGGGCAACTACCCCCATCCCTGCACCGATACCCCACCTACCCCTAATGCCCCTGCCACCCCCGACATCCTCCAACCCGATAATGTGACGCCTGCCAAGTCAGGGAGCCTCAAGCAGAGATGGATAAGAGGAAGCACCTGCACACACACACAGACAGACAGTGGTTTTCCAGTTGCGTCACACAGCTGGAGTGTAAAAATACACGGTTTGTACTGCTTCCCCCTGAGAAGGGCAGGATTGTTTTGTTTATCAAAATAAATGGAGGAAAATTTAAATTGAAACAAGCAACCAAATGTTTAAACATGGATCATGTGATCAGACCATCGATGGTCACACACTGGGGGACCTCCGGGGAATACAAAAACCACACGTCTGGCCACGTGCACGTGCACGCACGCTCACGGCGGCCATTATTCAGCCAGACGGCGAGGTCAATTCTATGACAAAGAGGGGGCGAGGGGGGGGCGGAGCTTGTGGACGGAGGAAGGGGAGAAGGAAGTTTTTTGTGTTTGAGAATAAAATCAGGGGGTACCACAAATAAAAGGGAAATATAAACCATTATTATATACTTTATTTAAAGAAAATGTAAAAGTGAAAAGTGTTATTTTAATGCTGGAAAATTCTTTTCAGGTATCCACCAGGGATCCAGCCGTGGTGTTCGCTGCATTTTTCACCCATAATTATACATGAAATAATTATATTATTGATATAAAATCAATAATATTGATTTCTTCTTCCAGACTGAGAAAAATAGTGGTATGTTGGTAAATTAAAAATAAATGACACTGCATGTGGTTTACTCCACATGAGGACCAAACATAAAAATCAGCGTGAACAGATTTCACAATAAATAGAGAGCAGGACATTTGCCGTAAAAGTCTCGTGTTTTTCCCCGGTGTCGTCTTATTTGGGTTTTTTTTTCTCCGAGAGCAGAGACAGAGCCCCGTTGTTCCACCAGCAGCAGGTGATTCTGGGCTGAGAACCGCAGTCCTTCTCAGTTCCCAGCTGGGACCTCTTTCCTCTCTGCCTGCAGGGGTGTATGTGTGTATGTGTGTGTGTGTGTGTGTGTGTGTGTGTGAGACTGTGTGTGTGTTGGGGTCAGACTGCTGTGGTTCGGCTGTGACCCCGGATAAAAAGTACAGGGCGGGAAATAAACCGGAAAAAAAAATAGTTATAAAATTATTTTTTTAAACTGAAATGAAAATTGATTAAAAATAATCTAAAATAATGGCATGGAATATCAACAAAATCAAAATTAAAAAGCTAAAATGAGTAAAATAAAAATCAAATAAAATAAATGTAACCAAAAATGATAAAAAAATAAAATTTGCAAAAAAGGTAAAAAAATAAATGAATGAAATTCTATTTTTTTTGAAGGACAGACAACCCCAGTTTTGTTGTGACTTTAATTATTACAAAAAAGACTGTAAAAAATATTTGAAACTTGTTGAAAATTTAGTAAAAAATAACAAATAAAAAATCAGCACTAATCACATCCCTGGGTGGCTGAATGGGGAAAAAAAGGTAAAAAACAATAATTGATAAATTTTATAACTATAATAATATATCTACAAACACTTCCTTGGGGTCATGACCACAGTGCCCTGACGTCGATGACTCAACTGAGTTCTAGCACCCACACGGCAAATACACACTTACGCAAAAATAAACACACACACTCAAAATTACTCCAGTAGCCTTGATATCACTGAGGTTTTTCATTGTAATTGGATCAGAGTGTAAAACCAGCAGAGCCTGTCTTCACACACACACACACACACACACACACACACACACACACACACACACACACACACACACACACACACACACACACACACACACACACACACACACACACTCACACACTGGTGCGCACGCACAGCAGCTGCAACATAATCCCAAAAACAAAGATGTTTACAAGCGGCGACACATGAGACTCATGATTTACATTTGGCCTCCAGGTGCCATGTGACGTTACTGGGGGAGTAGAAGGGATGGAAGGGAGGTTGGGGGTCTGGGGGTTCTGAGGGGGTGTTGGCAGGTTGCGGGCGGCAGCTGAAGGTAAACAAACAAAATGCCACAGCTCGCCTCCCCCCTGTTTCGGGGGACGGGGGTGTTGATGTTGGATGGATGGTTTTAATTATAGGCTCAGTGTGTGTGGGTGTGTCTTTGTGTGCGTGTGAGTGTGTTTGTGTGTGCATGTGTGCACGCGCATGTGAAGCCATCTGTCTCCAATGTGTGAGAATTTTAACACTGGAGTTGTGTTTTACTGTTAAAAAAATATATTAACCTCTTTTTTTTTTTTGTTAAAACCAAAAACTAATTGTTTCTTTTTTTGGCATTGACAAATTTATCACCAGCAACTTCCTGTGACTATCAAAATAAGGTGCTGGTACAGGAAATGTACGGTATAGCAGCAGTGGAAATGCCTTTGAAAAATCAGCAGCAGACAATTAGCAGAGAAATTAATAAAATTAAATATCAATATAAAAAATATATCCTGACAGATAAAATGAAAAATAAATTTAAAAAGTTGAAGGGGAATTTCAAGAATGAGTGAGAGTTTACAGCAAAAAGGACAAGAAAATTGAAATAAATAGATTATTAAGATAATTAAAACTATAATGTTTATTATAATACAAAGTTAATAATTGGGTTCTTTTATGGAAGAAATGCTATAAAGAAATACTAATACAAACAAAAAAAATACTAACAAAACACCTTAGTCATTTTTTTTGTGGGCGGTGTCAGCAGGGTGGCGGAAGACAAAGATTCACTGGAAGGCTTAACAATTCAACTCACGTGATTTATTTTGAGACGCACAACTCCGTTACTCCTTTGCAGCGCATTGTGCAGTGTCACAGCTCAAGGTTGTGACTTTTTCTACTGTTCACACATGGGAGGATAGGTATGGGTATGACCATAGGACAAAAAAAGGATGTCATTTTGACGGATTTGAGAACATTTTTGTTATTTCTGTTTTATCTTTGGGGTAATTCCTAAAGACATCACTGAAAGAAAAGAAACACTGAAAGTTCCCATTTCAATCACTATGGGAAAATAAACGGATTAATTCCTTGAAAATAATTATAACATTGAGACATTTCCAGATACAATCTTCTGAAACTTATAGCTAATTAAATTCTCTGTCAAATAAACAAGAATTTAAGAAGAAATTGGAAGAGAATGACTGAGAGATGCCAAAAAAAATCCTCCAAATTCTTGAATATTTTGCTCTTGATTTTATCATTTGTGTTCTATTTCATTCTTTTTATATAGCTTTTTATTTATTCAAAATATCAGTTTATTCATTTATCTCATTTTTTTTCCACATTGTACTCTTAATTTTATATATTATTTTTCTCCATTATATTTTGTATCATATCTTCCAACTCATTTCTTCCCCAGCTCTATGGCAACCCCGGGGAAAAAAACAACAAAAAAACAAACAAACATTGGAGGAGTCAAAGCAGGCGGAGCAGAGATTTGTGATGCAATAAAAAAAAAAAAAAAAAAGCAAGAGACGGAAGAAGAAGGTTTGATTCAGCTGAAAAGGAGGAGGACACATGGTCCCGCAGTAAATCAACGGCCCACCCTCATCCTCCCCCTCCTGGACAAACAGTTTGAAAGGCTGGAGGAATCTCACTCGTCCGTCGCCACAGGAAATGAGGGTGAGAGACAGTGGAGTCGCTGCTCAGCAGGTGAGCGGTAGTGTGTGTGTGTGTGTGTGTGTGTGTGTGTGTGTGTGTGTGTGCGTGTGCGTGTGCCCAAGCCAATCCTCTCCGCTAGTCTATGATACTCAAAACATCGCAGAAACTAAAAATAGACCAAATTAACAGCATTTATAGGAAAAACACGCCAGATATGTTGTCACATGATGCAACGTCTCTAGAAGAATCAAAATCGATTTGTCGGCCATTTCCCCCGCTGACTCTCTGACATATTTGAGATGATGAGACAAGATGTACTTTAATGATCCCGTGCTTGAGAAATTGTTTAGCAGCACCAGTAAGGACAAGACAGTGACAAGCTACAAATACAAGTAAAAAATTAATTGTCCGAAAGTCGTTTCAAGAACTCGCCAATCTGAACATGGTTTTCAGATCAGGTGAAAAACCACTACTGTTGGATACAAGTCGCAATTTCGGAGTCTGTCTAGAAGTTAGCTCAAAGTGCTACTTGTCAATGACAAAAAAAAAAAAAACAACTTTAGACACCGTTAGCACATTTTAATGGCAATATCCTCTATGCATGAAGTTGGCTTGGCCAACGCCAAGCGTCAACAACAATAGCCACTATCGCCCATTCTGGAAACTATCCCCGAAACCAACAGATGGAATAAGGGGACACTGTGGGTGTCTGTGGCAACCAGGTGTCAGTGTCTCTTAGGTGACGATGGACCGAAGATTCAATCAGTTTGTATCTACAGACGCTGTGTGGATGCTGCTGTCTGGTTTGATATAAACTTTGATCAAAACACGAGGTCTTCACAATGGCCAGCCAATGAAAGGATTCGAACACTATGATCTCTATAGTTCTTTTTGCTTTGATGTCCAATGCCGTTCGATTGACATCTTGACCTGAATGACAAACTATGATCAAACTCCAAGTTCATCGGCTTCTGGGGAAAAACCTCAAATGTCTTTGAGTTTCGGGATGAAACTCAACAAAAAACTCCCTCCAACATACACGCAGACACACACAGGCATGCGCTATCACTACAAAAAACCCTTGACCTCGAATGCACCCCGATTTCATCAAATCACCCGTAAATTCAAGGAAAGGATAGAATAGAAGAAGAAAGCGAAGGAGATGACGGGAGTCCCTGAGAGGAGTAACCGGATTAACATGGTGGTGGGGGGAATCCTCTTAGCCAGAAGGTGGGTGGGGGGTTAAAAATAGCCAGGACTGATTTAAAGAAACCAAACACAAAACATGAAGGGATACCTGCAGGGGGAGGAGGGGTTCGATGGAAGGGAAAGAAAACGAAAACAAAATAAGCAAGGGTGTCTGGGGATTTCCGACAAATCAGGGGGCGGCTTCCAAAAAAGAAGTAAAATTCAGCTCCATTGGGGGGTTTTTGTTTATATGAATTTTTTTTTTTAAACGCAAACTGATGTTAAAAACACATTTCCATCGGAAATATCTCCTCAATGTTAAAAATTTTAATTGTTGGAAGTCGACTTGACGTTAGATAAAATTACATAACACCGCCTGACATGAATCTGACGTCTTCGCGACATCTAAAAATACAACGGCGTCCTGAAGCTGCCACGTTAAACTGACGTTCGTTAGTTTCGGGGTTCCGGTAAGAGTCCCTGCTAAAATAAAAATAAATAAATAAAAAAAACTTGGTTAATAAACGACGTGTTATTAGTGAAATGATCACGTGATTTATTGATCAAATAAATAATTATCAAAATAAACAGAGTACCGGCGTTTAACTGAAAATAAAAAACAAACAAACAAACAAACAAACAAACAAGGTGCGCAAATAGCATCGCGAGAATCTCCGAGAATCTCCATCAGTTGAGACCGCACGCTCACCTGCACGCGAGGGAACCCACGCGCGAGCCCCCCGGTCGTGTCTTCTGATCCCGGAGAGGAAAGAAATAACCGCCGTTTCTTCTTTCAACTACCTCCTCTTCTTCTAAAACTTATAGAAGTCCCGAGAGGTTCCGCGGTCCGCTGGCGGCTCCGGCGGTTCGAGAAGCCGCATGAATGAACAGGAGGGTCCGGATGCTGTGTCCGCGACGACGTTAGGTTACGGCCGAAGTCCGCTAGCGTTCTGAGGCGAGGGGGGCGCGGCGCGGTAGTATTTTCAGGTGGGCGGGGCTTGTACGGGAAAGGGGGGCGAGGTGTCCAATCAGAGTAGAGCGCCTCGGCCAATCCCCTCCCTCGGATTCCCCGCCTCCTGCCTTCATCTCTCCCTTTACAGCCGCTTCGACTCCCCCGCACTTTGACGGCCCGAATGAAAATAAATAGATGAAAAAAAAAAAAAAAAGTCACGCATTACTCATTTTAGTTATATGTAGTTAATTTCATCTGTTTAGTTTAATCAGGTTGATTTGTCGGGAAATTGAATGATTTGTTAATTTGCTCAATGATTTTTGAGTCTAATTAATTGACAGCTGTACATCGTCCCCTCTTTTACTATTAAAACACACCAACTGATCTATAATCCGTTCATTTTCCCGGGGTTTTCGTCATCCGGTTTTAATCATTTTTACATTTCAAGAGTCTTTTTCTTTTTTTTTTTTTTATTTTATTTTATTTTATTTTATTTTATTTTAAGAATTAGAATGAATTAATACATAACAAATAAATTGAATAATTTTATCGACACACTTTTTTCATAGGCGCTTTTGTGAAAACTCAAGGACACTTTTTGTAGTGAATAAAAACAACACACATGAAACAGCAATGGATAAAATGCAGTGAACAGATTATAATCACAACTCAAGATACGTCTATTTAAAGTGGCCTCTTCCACTGAGCACTAACCACTCTGTCGATGTTATTTTTTATTTTTGCCATATTTTCACTTTTATTTTCTTTTAAATATTTTGTGTATATGTACATCTCTGTACAGTGTAGAATGTGAACATATTATTATCTATTATTATTATTATCATAATGTAAGAGCATGTGGCTTTAATTGTTACAAAATGTGAACATTTTCTGTAGAAATAGAAAATGAAAGACAGATATGGAGAGTAGGCAGGTTGGAACAGGTAGGTTTTGAGTCTGGGTTTGTTTTACAATGTGTGTGCGTGTATATGTGTGTGTGTGTGTGTGTGTGTGTGTGTGTGTGTGTGTGTGTGTGTGTGTCCGAGTGACCCAACCTTGGCACACACTCACAGAAACTTGCCAAAAAAAATATTTTGTCTAAACTCGAATTAGCATTCTTGTTTAATCTGTGAGTTGCAGGGTTGTTGTTTTTTTTGTTTGTTTGTTTGTTTTTTTGCTGTTTTTAAACTTGATTCCATTTTGAAGATTTTAAAGAGAGGTCAAATCATTTTTATTAAATACATTTTATAAATGTGTCATTAGCAATTTTTATTTTCTAATGGGGGGGGTTGGAGGGAGCAGGAATTTTAGATTATTTTTATTTATTTTTGTTAGCATTTTAAAGTGATCACTTAATATTTTACAGGACTTCTTGCTTTCAATTTTAAAGTCTTGCAAAATTCCACCGGATTAGAATGTGAATACTTGCCTTCGTCTGTGGAAATACCTCTCAGTCATCCAGGTCATGGTGAATTCTTGTCGAAAGATTCTTGTCATGGACAAGAAGATTTCAACAAGAATTCTTGCCTTTCTTTAGATGTTATTTTTTATTTGAGAGTGATTTTTTTTCTTGTATTTGGAGAAAATCTGGAGAATTATCAGTGTTTCTTCCGTAATTTGACATAATATGTGATCTGTCTGTCAGAATAATAAGCAGTGGTAAAATAACAGCAAGTCAACCAAATCTCATCATCCTTCGGGGCTATGATGTAATCTGGGATTAACGCCCCTAATCCATCTGATGTCTGGTCGCAGAGCGTGGACATCACCTTACGCTCCACGACACCTGACGGGGAAATTCAAGGGTTTTCCACTGAAAAGAAAGGGGGGTGGATCCTACGAGGGATTTTCCTTTTTTTTTCTTCAACACATCACTTTCATTTCCTGAATATTTCCCCAGAACCTGAATGCTATTCAGTTTGTCACTTCTTTGTGAAATTCTTGGAAACGGCCTTGTAACAAGTGAAAAATGCATCTATCAACTCTCGGGTCTGCGGTTTGAGAGAAACTGATGAAAAGAGGAAGAAAAAAGTCATTTAAAAAAAACAAGTGGAATTTGACGTTAATTCCATGACGTGAAGTCAACGTTCCACTTCTTGTCACAGAAAACTTAACAACACAGGAAATCATTCATACTCTATTGCTACAAATAAAAAAAAATCCTCAAAATATTTTTGGTTACTGATTTAAATAAAACAAAAAAATGATTTCAAGGGTATTTTGGAAAAAGAATTCCCCATTTACTGCCACACTAAGGTAGCTAGCCAACATCCATGTTCTCAACATGACAAAAACTTGACTTTTTGTTCTAAAAGTTCACATTTTTAAACAGAAATGTTAATTTAATCCTTGATTTTACATTTTTTAACTACCAGCTTCCTCTTTTGAATGCTGTGCAGATAATAATCTTCACTTATTGACAATGTGAGGCTTTATACCATTTGAATTTGATGCTTTTTATTCTCCTTTTATGATTGCAGCTGTAAAATGTTATTTTTCAAAACAAACCTTTTTTTCATGTACTTTCTTACAGATTTAATGTAGTTTTTCTTATATTTCTTTTAATTTGACTGTTGTGCTCTTCTGACTTCCTGAATATGAAATAGCTGGAATTGCAAAATTTGTATTTTTTAAAATGTAATAATCAAAAAGAAACACACACACAAGCAAAGCCTTGGAACTGGTTGGAATCAGTGAATATTTTAATTTATCTATAAAACACATCACAAGCTATGAGTCCAGTGTGCTCCATGTCAGAGGGATTCCCCTCCCTGGGACGGAATCAAGCTGTCAAACCGTTGCTGTTTCGGTTCTGGCCGCTACCAGTGGCTCCATTCTTTGGTCCTGACCTGAGTTCCTCTTCTTCTATTTGGTTCTTTTTCCATTACTTATTATATATACATAAATATATATTTGTTTTACTTGAAGTGCCAGGTGGAGAACACCATGACCTTGCAAGTCTGATAAATCTGTACCCCGTTTGTCGCGGCAAGCCAGATGTTTATCAGGCCAGGTTGCTCGCAAGAAGGCGATGTGAAAAATCTCTTGGGATTATTTTTGTCCAGCTTCTTTGGAGATTGAATGGATCTCAGGCCTCAATCCAGGTTTACTTTAGGTTTGATTTCTTGTACATTTTGATCAATTATTATCTTAGATTCCTTTTTCAAACTTCTGAGGTTCAATTCTTCTCCGGTCCACGTCGTTGCCACTTCAATTATAATCATTTCCAACTTCACGGCTGAATTCTTCTGTCTTGTTTTGTGCCTCATTTCCAGCTAATTTATTCCGAACATGAGAGATATTTTCCTACTGAATTTTGCTCATTGTGAATTTTAAGAAAATTTTCCTTGTTTTTTTCCAGTAGATGTTTTGGAAACCTTTTCACCAAATATCCTCTGACTTTCCTAGTTAATCAAGTTGCAATCAGTGAGTGGGTCTTGCTGTTTGACTGAATGATGATGGAAGTGAAATGCACATCAAGAGACCTGCTGCCATTCTGGTCTCTTGATGTCCATGTGGGACATTGTCGCTGACTTCTGGGTGAGCTCTAGACATCTTCACATTGCTTGATGTGCACCTCACCCGGAGGTCCTTTGAAATAAAATCTTGGCATGAATCCCGGGCAGCTGATGTTCCATTACCCCGGAATCCTGGATTATTTGTCTGGGTACAGTGTCACGCGTGGTTCGGTCCGCTCGCCGCCACAGTGACACCCCCGCTCCCTGGCCAGACTCATGAGGAGCTCCAGTACCCGGATTTCGTGCTCCATGCGCGCTTTCTCCCGCCGCTCTTCCCGCTCGGCCGCCTCCCTCTGCCGCCGCTCTTCGCGGTGCAGCCACTGGGCGAGCAGCTCCTGGTGCCAGCGGGCCTGGTCCTGCCTCTGGGCCTCCAGCTGCACCAGCAGGCTGCGGCTCTCTGACACCAGCTGCTGGAAGCACTGCGACAGGTGACGCAGGACCGGCTCTAGGTGGGGCGGGTCAGCGGGCGCGGTGTGAGGGGCGAGGGGCGGGGGCCGGGGTTCGGGGAGAGGAGGTGGCGGGGCGGCGGGCGGCGGGAGGACGTGCGGGGACGGAGTGCTGAGGCTGTTTTCCACCGGGGAGCCTGAGATACGGAAATTACAAAGAACTTCAGAGATTAAACTAACCGGCTACAACAAAATGGGAGTAGTTTCTAAAATATGTTTCACTTATAAAGACTTACAAACTGGTCAGATATTGATCAAATTCTGATAAATATGTGATAGCGGTGGATAAAAATCCCCGACGGGAGCATTATCCACACCCTTCGAGGATAATAAATATGTTACACACCAGGGCATTGAGGATGGACGGATGACTCCAGATGAGCGTCATGGCGTCTGTCCCGGGGCGCCGGCGGGAACCCCGTGTCACTAAACTCAAACTCGTCAGTGGAGTCCTCTCTGTTCTCCAGCTTCACCTCTGAGTATGGCTGCAAAAACACAAAAACACACGTGGATTTTGGCTCATTTCTTGCTAGTTTTTGTTTTTTGGATAATTTCCTGAAGATTAGAAACAAAGCTCTTATGTTTCAGAGCCTCAGCCTCCGAGCTCTACCTCGGAGTCCACCTGCCACGGCTGTCGGCCACCCTTCTCCTCGGAGGAGCGAACGTGTCTGCCGTTCAGCACCAGGGGGCCGAAATGATGATCCCCGAGCGACGCGTCCGAGTTCAAACCCGGCAAATCGATGGAGCTCAGGCCGTGACTCGCCACCCTGTCCGTGGAAATGAGGTACGGCTCCCCCTCCTCCCCTGCCGACCTCCTCCCCAGCACGGCGTCCATCTCCTCGAAGTACTTGAAGGTGCACAGTTGGGCGCTGTCCACGCTCCGCTGCAGCTTAGCCCTCACGTAGTTAGCCTTCAGTGTCTTAACGCGGAGGCGGCACTGGTGTGGACTTCGGGAGAAGCCCATCTCGCTCATGCGGGACGAGAGGTGCTTGAAGACGTGACGGTTACGGAGGTTCTCCGCCAGGCTCTTTTGAATGCGTTCATCGCTCCAGGCACAGAGGAGCACCTGAGTTTCCTCGACTGTCCAGTTGACAGAGCGCTCTGCCTCCCGTTTCCCTGCGAAGACATCACCGAGTTCAGTCAGAAAACCCACAGCCGTGCAAACTGAACAGATTAGAATTCATAATAAAAAAAATAATGATGATAATAATAATAACGAGTATGGCAGGAAACTCTTCAAGTAGTGCTATTATACTACTTGCCCAACCAAGATTATCAGGGCTTAGATGTTTGTTTAGTTTCACATGTTGATATCAATGCAAAGAGCAAGCGAGAGTGACAGCTGACCCTGACTCAGCCGCTGCGGTCACGCGGCAAACCCAAGCGATGCCACAGTTCTGCAAACGGATTGCGCAGACTGTTAGGGATAAAAATAAAATAAATAAATAAAAGCCGGGATTCAACGTTATGTCTCATTTCTCGCTAGAAACAGTGAGAAGAAAAAAAAAACCCGGAGCGAGTTAAGTTATGTAAGAGGAAGTTTACGATTGCAACTGGAGGCTGGTGTCCAATTGCGTGCAGCCAGGATGCACAGGCACAGGCCGTACACGGTGTGTCTGTGTAATTATAACATCCTTGTTTATTTTGTCTATTCTTAACATTAACATTGCAAAGACCTCAGTGACTTTAGGGCGGTGACCTGAGTCGCACCCTAACAATTGACAGCAAAAAAGGAATAGAAAGAACCTGCTCCATCCAAAACAACACATATCGTAGATTAGTCGCAGTATAATATAGAAAATATGAAAAGTGATAAAACTTCCAGCAAGCCACCTTAAACTACAGAACCTTGGGCTAGCATCGATGACCAATACAATACTACATGTCTTGTGCTTGGAATCATTAGTTACAGCTAAATAACTTTCAGGTTAAAGACGACCAAATTGGTTCTTACTGTTGCTATGGTTCAATTATCATATTTCCAAGAATCAACATAAAACGAATATAAACTTATAAACGCATTATCTCAACGCGGTAGTATGACTAATAGGGACTGCAGCATAGCATCGACCGGTGGCTCGTTTATCAACACAGCAAGCTAATGATTCATATGAGGCAACGGGTAACAAGTTAGCCAGCGAGCTTACGCCTATTTGTGCCTTTTGTGGCCTATGTGTCTTCGTATAGCTCACACAATAACGACAAACTGCGGGAGAGAATTAAACCGCGTTCAACAGCCGTGAATTAAACTGGACTTGGTTCTTTTACAGCCCGGCTAGTAGCGTTAGCAGCCAACAACTAGCCGCAATAGCAGCGAGCTGCTATACTTTAGCCTTGCTAGCTAGCTGTCTGACTTTCCGGTTCCAGCACAAATAAGACACATTAGGGGCTAGAGAGACTCTTACTTTTTGTCGTCGAGACGGAGTTGTTGGAGTTGACGGTCGAGGGATTCATCCTGACGAGCTGCGGTAAATGTAAACAATAAGCACACCAACCGGCCGTCCTCTCTTCCGGGTTGATGGACTCGGGCTCTGACGTCACCGCGTCGGATTTTCAAACGGTCTTCGAAATGTTAAGTTTCCGTATAAATTCGACCATGGAAAAACATATATTCCCCCAAATTAAATATATAGGAGACAAATAAATAAATATTTCAGAGCGTATTATACTTTAAAATCTACAGGTTCTGAAAACGTCTGGAGTGATATTTCTCAAAATTAAATAATTCTTCTACAGATACAGTCAGGCCGAGAAATATTTGGACGGTGACACAGACTTCATGATTTGGGCTCTGCGTGCCCCCACATTGGATTTGAAATAAAACAACTACAACAGAATTGAAGGGCAGACTTTAAGGTTAAATTCAAGGGTCTGAACAAAAATAATCATGTAGGAATTGTAGCTATTTTTATACAAACGCCCCTCATTTCAGCATCTCAAAAGTAATTGGACAAATAAACATAATCCTAATTAAAATGTTCCTTTTCAATATTTTGTTGAGAATCTTTTGCAGGCAACGACTGCCTGAAGTCTGGAACCCATGGGCATCATCAAACGCTGGGTTTCCTCCTTTATGATGCTTTGCCAGGCTTTTACTGCAGCTGTCTTCAGTTGTTGCATGTTTGTGAGTCTTTCTGCCTTAAGTTTTGTCTTGAGCAAATGAAACGCATGCTATATTGGGTTGAGATCTGGTGACTGACTTGGCCATCGCAGAATATTCCACTTTGCTTTAAAAAAACCCTGGATTGATTTTGCAGTATGTTTTGGATCATTGTCCATCTGTACTGTGAGGTGCCATGCAACCAACTTTAGCGAAATCTGAGCGGAAAATATATCGCTATACACTTCACAATTCATCCGGATGTTTCTGTCTTTTGTCACATCATCAATAAACACAACTAACCACGTGCCATTGGAAGCCATGCATGCCCTTGCCATCACACTGCCTCCTCCATGTTTTACAGAAGATGTGGTGTGCTTTGGATCATAAGCTCTACCAATTCTTCTCCAAACTTTCTTCTTCCCATCATTCTGGTACAGGTTGATCTTAATCTCATCTGTCCAAAGAATTCTGTCCCAGAACTGGGCTTCTTCAGGTGTTTATTGGCAAAGTCAATTTTGTCCTTTCAATTTTTGAGGTTTGCACCTTGTGGCGAATCCTTTGTATTTCCTCTCATCTTTATGGTAGACTTAGATACTTATACACCTACTTCCTGGAGCGTGTTCTTCACTTGAGTGGATGTTATGAAGGGGTTTTTCTTCACCGTGGAAGGATTTTGCGATCACCCATCACTGGCCTTTTTGAGTTCTCAAGCTCACCAGTGCACTCTTTTTTTTTTTTCTCAGAACGTACCAATCTGTTGATTTGGCCACTTCTAACATTTCTGCTATCTCTGATGGATTTTTTTCATCCTCAGGATGGTCTGCTTCGCCTCCACTGAGAGCTCCTTTGACCGCATGTTGTGTGTTCATTGCTTCCAAATGCAAACGCCACACCTGGAATCAACTCCTGAGCTTTTAACTGTTTAATTGATGACAAGTTATTGAGGGAAGAGCCCATGCAGCCTTGTTATTTTTTTCTCAACCTTCTGAGTCAATTGTCTGCATTTAAGCCCATGTAGATATAATTGTATCCTGAACGCAAACAGCTAAAATAACAAAACCTGTGTCACTGTCCAAATATTTCCGGGACTAACTGTACATGAAAATATAACAGTTAAAAATCTTGTTTTTCTCAACCAATGCTCTTCATTACTTTCTAATTCACACATGATTTTTTTTTCCATACAATTAAAAATCACTTCTGTGATGATATTGAAATTTTCCTCCAAATGAAAAAATAAAAACAAAGACCTTTATATTATCAACAACAAGCCTTAGATTTATCTCTAAAATTTGCAGAACACTTTAATTTCAAAGATTTTGATGAATTATTATTATTACGTAAGAGAACTGAAAGCAATGACTGGAGGAAGTATCTCTTGCAGCGCTGCTTATTTCTCATTTCTCATCGTGAAACCAAGACTATGTGTGGTTCCATTGCTGCAATGAAACTGTTAGCGACCGCCTGACCCCAGCCTCGCCCCCGTCCAGTCACATTGACATGACATCCCACGAGAGAATGACGACAAGTATATTTGTGATTTTCCCGAGGCAAAGATATACTTCCCTTTTGTGGCCTTTATTTAGATCGATTCAAAATCTCTGCTTCTCAGCGTGACGCTGATGATTTGTTGGAATCTTTTTTTTTTTTTACATGGGGACTGTAAAAAAAAAAACAAGCTTTGCCATCATTTGTAGTTTGTTAAAATACGTCACAAAAAAGCTCTAAATGTTGTTTCAGTTACTGTTTTTGAGCAACGTGTGTTTTACTGCATTTTTTCAACTTTGAATTATGTAAAATCAGCAACGACAACGAACACAGATATTTTAGATTCTCTGGATTTTCCAGCACCTGATACAAAGAACACCTCTCGAACCATCGGCCTCCGAGATTTCATTGCTTCACATCAACTTTTCGGCTCTCCTGGTCTCTCATTCGGGGTAATTTTTCAATTTTTTTCATTCACACATCTCTTCGGTGCATTAACTAAAAGGACTTTTTAGATATATCATCATTATTATTCATTCTAACATAATCGTCATCATTTGCCTCAATCACAATAGCAAAAAAACAGGAACGTTAAGAACAACAGCTTCATAATCAGCATCATAAGCATCATCACTGTCAGCAGCAGAAGCAGCAGTCGTTTCATCATCAATGTCATCGTCATCATCCGCACATATCTTCGGTGCTTTAATTAAAACCACTTTCTAGATGTATTTATCATTATTATTATTTATCCTAACATCAACATCATCAATCATAGCGTCACCATCATCATCGTCATTCACCTCAATCACAATAACAAAGCAACAGCAACATCAAGAACATCGTCATAATCATCATCATCATCATCATCATCATCATCATCGTCTACATGATCTTCATCATCCACACATTTCTTCCATGCTTTAATTAAAAGCAGTTTTTAGATATATTTATCATTATTATTATTTATCCTAACATCATCATTATCATTGACCTCAATCACAATCACAATAACAAAAGAACAGCAACATCGAGAACATCATCTTCATAATCAGCATTATCATCTTCATCATCCACATGTTTCCTAGGTGCTTTAATTAAAAACACTTTAGATATATGTATTATTATTACTGTTAACCCAACATCATCATCATCCTCGCAGGGACACATATGGAGACCTCCTCTTATTTACTCTTATAGATGACTTTGAGTCTTCAACCAACCTGCTGACTACTCTCTCAAGCAGGAGAACCGGGAGAACCCACACAGAGAACCCCGGCAGGAGCAGGAGAACATGGGGAATAAAAATGAAAATGACAAGATGAGTGTCTTAAAATGAAGCCGGTGGGATTTTGAACAACTGTGATGCAGAACCCAGGTGTAACTGGAGCCAAAAGTGTGTGAAGAAAAGAAAACAAACGTGAATCTCTGCCCAGATGTGGAGATTTGACCTCCCAAAAACAGGAAACAATCCGCCCCCCTTCATTAACCTTCATCTCAGGTGGATTTTTAAACTAACTTTTTCAGTGATTCTTGTTGCCATGGCTACCTGAACATAAATAAAAGTCACTCTATCCTTGGCCCGATCCTTGGAGCCGGAGGACGGGTTCATATCCAGTTCTCATTCAGAAGAGATATCCATTTTTTTTCCCGCCTGGTTTTTCGGTGGTTCTGTTGCTACGGTTACTGGGAACGGAACCTGATCGGCCCTTGATCGAGACGCGGTTAATGATTTATTCAGGGTTGGGGGTTTCATCGGAAGGCGCAGGAGGGGAGCGTTCCACCCCCCCAAAAAAGCACGCCAAAACCCGCTGGATTCGTGTGTGGACGGGGTGGGGGGGGTTCCGGCAGCACGAAATATGTTTTCATTAAACGTGGGGTTCCTGGGTGGTCACCGTGGCGTGGCGGCGGCCTGCTGGCGTTGCGGCGGCGGCTCTGGAAAACGTTCCCGCGCATCTAGGACGTTGCAGCTGCACAGCACGTGCTCCGCTGCGAAAACCGCGGAATTCAGGCGGAACGCCGACGAATTCTCAGCAATCAAAGTGGGCTTCTAGGCCTGCTGTGATGTGGAGCCCCCCTGCCTCGCAACACACACACACACTCACAAACACACCTCTGTTTTCAAAGCTCCCGCGGAGACGCTCCTTCTAATTTGCCGGCGTTTTTATAGCAGCCGCCAATTTTTGCGGAGGCGGCTTTGACCCAGTAGCGAGCATCTGGGCCTGGAGACGTTTCTCACGAGTACCAGATGCCCTGCATGCATGCGTACACCAGGGGGGGGTTGCGGCGGCACACACGTCGCCACACACACTTGCTGCCGCTATGGGGACGAAGTGAATTCTTGGGTTCGAGCCGATGGGTCGGCTATTGCGGACGTAAAAATCCTTGGACACCTACAGCCGATTCTAACCCCCTGGTGGACCTCTGGTTGTGGTTCTTCTGCCTGGGTTCTCTCCAGGTTCTCCGTCTTCCTCCCCACAACCCAAAAACAGCAGGTCAACTGAAGACTCCGAGACAGATCTCCCACTCTGGTTAAACCCCTGTGATTGGCTCCTGCTCCCCCATGTAGCTAATGAATGAATGAATGAATAAATAACCAACACAACAGTAAAAAAAAAACCTCATATTACATAAAAATGTAAAGTGAAGCACTTATTTTGTGTATCAATCTATCATTCAATCAATTAAGAATAAGAATAAGAATAAGAATAAGAATAAGAATAAGAATAAGAATAAGAATAAGAATAAGAATAAGAATAAGAACAACTTTATTTATCCCGAAGAAAATTGTTGTGCCAGAGTTTCAAGTAAAAACATAACAATAATTAATAATAGTAGGAAGGAGGGAGAATAAGAAATACAAATAAAACCATAAAGTGTCAAAGTCAATCGATCAAAATTAATCAATCAAAGCTTCACTTGACATTCGGGATCATGAGGTTGTGACCTTATTGATTACCCAATCAATTAAATTGTAGTTGTGACTGAGAGAGCGAATGGTCAGATGCGTCAATATGTCACCCTGTGATTGACAGGTGTCCTGCCTTGGTTTAATCCCGCCTCTCGGGTAAAATGACAAATGCGATTGGCTGCTCCTCCGCGAGCGACCCGGCCAGCAGGATAAGAACATTAGATATCGTATGATTTTTTTTTGTTTGTTTATAGGAGGAGGGGCGTAACGTCAGAAGGATGTAGTGATGAACGATGAGGGATGACAGAAGTGGGCGGGGTCTCTCATCATCGCTTAGTCACATGACGTCACCTGTCGCGCAACTTCCCATCTTTCTGGTTCCTGTTCGACAAGATGGGTTCATCCATTTATTTTTGGCAATTTACTGACAGCAGTTACCGCCTCGATTATTTGTTTTGTCATGGAAACGAACGTTTCGCCACCTTGGCAGCGAGATCAAATGCAAATACGTAAAGAGATCGAACCTCCAAAAGAATCAGAGCAAAGCCCCTGATGTTTGCAGCACGTCCGACATTTCAACGCGGGGCAACGATTGGCCGCGGTGTTTCCTGCCGTTCTCTGATTGGCCGGTCAGCTTCAGCCAATCAGGGCACAAGAGGAGAGACAGGCCCTTAACTCTTCGTCAAATCCGAATCTGCATCAAACATCTGATTTGATCACTTAAACTACTTAAAATCCAAAACAAATCAGTTAAAATAGTTCAATTTTATTCCATTTTAAACTAATTATTGGCTAGAAATTCCGCAGAACTTTTATAAACTCTCAATAAAACAACTTTGCAATATCCTTAAAACAAAGACGGCAAAGACGTTGAGGGTGAAAAGTATCTGCCCTCATTTTTTTATTTCCAGGCCTGATTGTGACGGTCGGGGAAAAAATAGCGATAATAAATGGGAAGCGACGGGCGTGCAGGCGACTCCTCCCTGCCCGCCCCGGGTCGCCGTCGTCTGAGAGCGCTCTGACACACTGGCAGAACTTCCACCTGAAATTCCTCCTCCCATTGTGTTAGCCTCACTTCCTGTTTAGAAGCTAAAACTGGAACGGAGACTGAAAGGACACCTAAATATATCAAACTATGGGAAACAAAAAGGGTCACATGAACAAAACACCACAACCTATCTATCTATCTATCTATCTATCTATCTATCTATCTATCTATCTATCTATCTATCTATCTATCTATCTATCTATCTATCTATCTATCTATCCATCTATCCATCCATCCATCCATCCATCCATCCATCCATCCATCCATCCATCCATCTATCTATCTATCTATCTATCTATCTATCTATCTATCTATCTATCTATCTATCTATCTATCCATCTATCCATCCATCCATCCATCCATCCATCCATCCATCCATCCATCCATCCATCTATCTATCTATCTATCTATCTATCTATCTATCTATCCATCCATCCCTCCATCCATCTATACATCTCTGTGTGTCAGTATTCTGACCATAGAAGGGCCGGGCCTTTCTTACGCAACTCCCGCCGACTGACTGTTTACATAAAACGACGAATGTCGGTCGCCGAGCCACCGGGGTCGGGTCATGTGACCTGTTGCATCACCAGGTCAGCGCAGGAAGAAGCGGAGGGGGGAGAGAACACCGGGCGCCATTCTCAAGTGTTCCTCCTCAGGACACGACAGAACCTGACCTGCTTTTTTTCCTTTTTTTTTTTTACACCACGGCGGGAATCGGGCTGTCGTCCAATTTCCGCTGTGACCCGGTTGTCACGGCGACAGAGACGATTCGCAGGTCAGGGGATGTTTGGACGCGGAGGCCAAAGTTATGTAAAAATCCAGGTCAAAAAAAAAATGTACGGCGCTCAGAGTCTGAAGTCACAATTCCTTTTTTACTTTCCAATCACTTTCAGCAAATCTGGGTTCCATGACAACATGTTTGGGTTGTGAGAGAACCTCTTCGGCACAAATGTTCTCAAAGTTGTTGTTTTTTTTTGTTTTCTTTTCTTTTTACAAACTACGATACCATTCCCAATGCCAATATGGCTGTTGGACAATCATATATTTTGAAAATATGTTGTTTTATGTATTTATATACATATATATATATATTTACACCTGAAGCCTTGAAAATATGCACAAAATGTATTCATTTGAGTAAACACCTGAAAAATGTTAGTATATGGATCAAAATAATTGGCAGGAAAGTTAAAAATGTAATCACAGAGACACGTAAAAGAGAGTAGTGCTAATGTAAATGAACAGGAATTAGCTTCATCTTGAGAAAGGATGTATTTTCATAAAGATCTCCTTTATGCAGGCGTGTCCAAAGTCCGGCCTGCGGGCCAAATGCGTCCCGTGTACGAGGATTAATATGGCCCTCAATGGTTTGTAGTTCTGAATAATATCACCGTTAGCGTTCACATTTTTGAATTTAGAAGTTCATTGTGAGCATTTAATAGTGAATAATATGTAATGTTTCAAATGAATGTGTAATCTTTTGAAAAGTTTTTTTTTTTCTATACACTTTTTTCCCATTTTATGTGGTATTAAAACATGAAAGACAGCGTGATTTTGGTAAAACTTTAGATTTGCGTTCTGTGTTAAGACATGAAACGACTGCCATTTGCAATAAAAAAAAATATCATGAAATAGTTAATTTGTTATTTGTTAATTTAATGTTAATGGTTTAAAGAATGTCAGGCTAAGTGGTTGGCCCGCGCACATTTTCAGCTCACCAAATATGGCCCTCTTTGCAAAAAGTTTGTCTACCCCTTGCCTGATGTTTGAATGCGACTGCACCCTGCCCCACCCCACCCCCTCCAGACTCTGAGGAATTCATCCCTCCATAAGTCACCGGGGCGACACCCGCCTGGCGGGCTAGGAATGCCCGGCGTTTCACGGCTCGGCCTGTTTTCTCAAGCCCGTGTTGCTGATTGTAAACCGATCCGGGTGACCACACAGGAGGACAACCGACACCCCCCCACCCCCACCCAAAACCCCCCCAGCCCACCTTAGACACCCCCGCCATCGCCCCCGCCCTCCTGTCAGCACAGCTGATCTAAACCACGTGGCCGGCTGGCTGATTGACTGTCTGGCTGAATGACCGCCGGGTCCAGATCCTGCAGGAATGTGCTTATGTAAGTGGAGAGAACTGGGCCATCTCTGCAACAGAGGTTGGGGTGGGGGGGCTGTCCTGGGGGTTTCAGACAGTGGAGCTGATCCAAGGCGGAAAAGACAGGGCAATTGCAATATTACTACTTTTTTGCACTACTGCGACTTTGCACTGTCACAAAGAAAACCATCATGCTGCTATTGTACCATATAACATTATGGTATTACTTATTGACCTTTGCACTAAACTGTACAAAAAAAAGCATAAACCCTTTGCTGCTACTTTCTCATCACGTCAAATGTCTGCCATCTTTTCAGCTTACCAGCAGTATCTACACTTTCTACTTCTTCTCAAGAACAGCGAGTCCAGTTCCTGCACCCCATGCGGTTCTTTGACGGCTCATGTTTAGCGCTTTTCTTTTTTTTCAATTATATGAAATGTGAATGAACACAATATCACACAGGACCCAGATACTTACAAGATAATTGCAATGATTCCGCAACAGCAGAGAAAGCATCTCACGCTCCACGTGGGTAGCTGACAGAGGAATAAATATTATGCACAGTGGTCTCACTTTATCACAGATTTTTTAAAATCTAATTTTATATGACAGATTTTTTTGCTATACCGGAGTTTTTTGCATTATAAATGTATTTGTATAAAATAAAATTTTATAAAAAATGAAATAAAAATATAGCCACTACTTTGAGGATTTTCGTTTATTGTTATTTTGTTTATTTTATGTTCATAGACAATGGACTACAACAAATCCCTTTCCATTCTGCATTGCTGATGGAGTTTCGAAGCCAAAGCGAATGGGTCACACTTTTCTAGGAAGCTTCATCCGAAAAAAAAATGAAATCTGACCTAAGGGGAGTGAATTACGATGAAACCAACCAAAACAAACGGGGAAAATAAAAATGAATAAGAAAACGCCTCAGCGGAGACGGACGTCAACAGCCTCTTTTCACGCCCTCTTTCCACGCCCAAAACTGTTTGTTTTGGCCTCCGAGAAACCGTGGAAAGAATGAGCCAGGTCACATGACGCCCTCCTGCCCAGGAAAGGGCGTGGGGGAGAGGTCACATGACAGCAGAGATGGCGTCCTCCCTTCGGCCACCACGGAACCACCACTGCCTTTCTACGCCTCTGACAATAAGTCAGGATTTCTTTATTGATCCCTAAACTGTCAACATTGAAAATATATCTATTTACTTTTTGATAGATATTGTCTGAATCTGATATATATTCTTTTATTTTTAAAAATGTATAGATTTTTCGAAATTGAGTTCTTTATTGTTTGCATCAAGGCTAAAAAATTATTGTCTGGTAAATATGTATATGTATATGTCTCTATATACGTATATGTATATGTATATATTGTTGCAGGTTTGTTATTGATAATATCACTGTTTTTTTTTAAAAAAAAAACAGGAATATTTTGAAAAAAAAATTTAAATTAATTGAAACAGAATTCTGAGAATATTGCATGAGAAAGGACAAAAAATTGCAAAGATACACAAAACCTGCAGAGAAAAGACCGAAAACCCTGCAGAAACTGAGCAAGAAATCTGCGTAAGATCAGACCACAAGCCACCAGACATATAGCTGAGGAGGTTGCTTGGCAACCGGTGAGGCTTTAACTGAAACATGAGCGTGAAATATCAAGAGAGCGGCGGGAAATTATCGGGAAAATCAGTAGAGAAATGAATTAGCCTTAAAAGGACTATTTCAAATTTCTATTTTTTAACAACTTAGGTTTTCCATGCGGCCATTTTTTCAACCTCTTATCTTGTTTTTTCAATCGGCCATGACTGCATTTGAGAAAACACACGTCCAGATGGACCAAATTTACTGGGCTCTGGATGAAAGCGTCAGAGGCGTTTCCGAGGTGGAGTTCCTCCGCTGCTCCCCGGGGAGCTCGGTCACTCTTACATAACGTCCGATTTTTTTTGTTTTGATCGCCCGCGACTTCGAACCAGAGCGGTTGACGTCAGTCCGAAAACACCGATTTTTTCCGCCCATCTGCAAGGACAGAAAAACCCAATGACTGTCATTCAAGTGCTGGTTGCCATTATCACGGCTTAAATCATCACTTCTGAATGTCTTTTTTTTTTATAACGGGTTCCACCTTTTCTGAAATGTTCTTTGTATGCATGGATTTCAATTAAAACGCAGGTAGACATTTTGAGGGAGGAGGGCGGAGTTTGGGTTCTAGTTTCACCAAGTTCCGCGTCCCATTCCTCTGACCTATTTACCTGGAGATTCGGACCTGTAGCCACAAAGCTAACCCTTTCCTCCCTGGCTGATGGCGGACTGACGCCCCCCCGGGACTTCCCTTCAACATCGCCTAGGATTGGACCAAACTCCGCTCATTGGGTCGCTTATCGCTAGAAGACGCATCCGATCACCCAATGCTTCCTTACGCCTATTTTCCATTTTGACCGAATCCGAAACCAAGAAAGATCTTGAATTGTTGTCATGACAACAGGAAGGTTACTAATGTACCGTCGGAGTACGCGGTTCTGCGCTGAGTTAAGTCACGCATTGGCAACCGTGTGGTAAATTTGGACCGGCTTCTACGGGAACCCAAGAACTTCATAAGGAAAATGACCTCCGGGGACCCGAAGTCTCCCACGGAGCCGGCGTCGGTGATCTGCATCGGCCAGCGACGCAGCCGGGCGGAACTGAGACGGCTGAGAACATCAACGCCACATTACATAACGTAGAGTTTTACGTAACAGGCCGTCTGCGAGCCGGACTAGAACCTTTTAGGGATCTGTTCCCCTTCTGCTTCCATTTAGGAGCAAAGAGACGGATGGACGGACGCGTCTCAAACTCATTTCAAGCTCACGACACAGCGAGTTATTCCCTGACGATTGCCTCCATAATCTCATAATATCATGACTTTAATCGCATGAAATTACAACCTTAATCCGGTAATATCATCGCTTGATTCATGTAATATTGTGACATCGTATCAGGCAGAATCACGTCTTTAATCCCATAATACTCTAACTGTGATCTCATGATGGTTTTAATATGACTTTGGATTTTATTGAAATTAGAATTTTAATCTCGGAATACGAATTGAATCGAAAATATCACAAGGTCATCTCTCATAATACTACTACTTTTAATCCGATATTGAATATTACAATATTGTGACTTTATTCTGTAAAAAAAATTACCCGGACTTTCTCCAGGTAAAAAAAAAAAGGAATTAACGATATTATGATTTTATTTGGGGAAAATAACAAAAAAATTCTTAAACATTGCCACTTTATTCTGGTGAAATTACCAAAAAACAATTTGATTAACGACATTATGATTTTATTTGGGAAAAACAACAAAAAAAATTCTCAAACATTGCCACTTTATTCTGGTGAAATTACCATTTAAAATATTTTGACTTGTTTCTGGGCAAATGGTCAGATTGATGGTTCTCTAGAAGTACCATCCCAGTGTTTTCGTCCCCTAATTACGTTGCCATGACGACTTCATTCCGACGCAATGAAGACATCTGAAGGTTCCATCAGACATAAACGGCGGCTCATTGATCGGATCAGAACCCCCCCCTCAAACGTCTCTCCGGGGTTTCTCCGTCCCTCATTCTATTTGCATTTAGGAACGTAAACAAGCTAGTGGACCGACTGGAACCGGCCCAAAGCGCCACCTCGGCGACAAAGAGCAGCGCAGATGGCGGCCTCGGGGCAGGCCGGGGTTCGAAGGGGGGGGCGGGCGGTGCGGCCACAACAAGCCCAGATGGACCCGCCGCTTTGTTTCTGCCTCTGAATGGACACGGGATTAAAAACCGGGGGAGTTAAAGCGGCGGTCGGCAGGAGGGTCGCAACGTGGCGGCAGAACAAGGGCACAAAGACGAAAAGGAGAGCGGGTGATCAAACTTCTCCCCCCTCCTGGCGTTTAGATGGTTTGGCTCTGACAGGAAGCGGACACCCCACAAAGACCGAGCTACAGGAATTCCAGAGCGGCGAGAACCGTCATTCCTTCGTCCATCTCAGGAATTTATTCCCATCAAATTCCAACTGGAATCTAATGGTATTTAATAAATTGTTCTAGAATTTATTCACAAAAAAAACATTTGATCCCATAACATTTTCACAATATTGTGACTTAGCGTTGTTGTAAACTTGAAAAAATGTATCCCCTCCCAAAATGTATGCAATATTATGAAAGTATTGAGAGAAATCATTCATTAATATATAACCATATGATAATGTAACTTAAATAAAAGGATTTAGATGGCTTTGATTTTAAGAAAAAAAATTAAAGATAAAATAAAAAGCAAGAATTATCTATGAGGATAATCAGGAGCAAAAACTCTTGATAGGAAGTGTCCAGAAAAAAAATCCCCTTGGAATTTATTGGAAAAAACAAGACAGAATAAGGAAACAAATAAAATTATACAAAAAAAACTTAGGTGGTAAATCACCTTGAACGTTTTAATGACCGTTCCCTCCATTGAAAATGTTCCTGAAAAAATCTCTAGCAAAAGAAAGTCTCTGTCGAAATGACAAGAAACAAATTCAACAATCCTGAATTACCTGTAAATTATGAATTCCATCTGGATGCAGTCTGTAAAAGTATATCAATGATCTCTAATAAAATGTAAATTATCTGAAATAGATAACAAATTATTTGCAAAAATTAGAAATTACATGAAATTTGTTCTAATCATTTGCAAATACCTTGACCATGTATATTTTTTGATAGTGTCATTCAATTCTGTGGTTTCAGTCTTTACATCTTTGTTCTTTTATACCTTTATTAAAGAACATCATGGGATAACTAATTAATTAATCAGTTGCAATTCATTCATTCGTTGATTAATCTAATTAATTGGTTAATTTTTCTTATTTTACTGGAATATCTTTGATAATAATTATTATAGTTTCACCATATTAAGATACTGTAAAAAAACAAACAAAAAAAAAAAATTTCAGTAAGTTTTCTTCCAGTTTCCTTTCAGGAAAAAAAGCTCCAATATTTGGAGGCATTTTTCTTTTTAAATGGACCAATTTCATTTCCACTCCCCTCCCCAACACACCGGCGGCGTTTGACAGGGCCACATAAATGTTGTCGTTACTGTCGTCTATTTTACAGGACGTCGTGCTTCGCTCCCGGCTGGCGAGAAAATTGCTGACCTGCATCTTGTTGATGTGAGTGCAACCTCAATACTCACACACACGTAACACACACACACAAGCCCTGCTGTGCCACGAAAGTAGTATCACTGCACGAAAAGAGAATTCTCTGGCCCCCGCCGCTGTGACTCTCTGGTTGTATTTACGGCTCGATGTGGCCCAGAGGAAGAAATGCGGCACAAAAAAAAAAAAAAAAAGAACCTGAGTGAAATTGTACGGAAACCTAAAGAGGCCATCCCTTCAACCAGCCGCATTTCCTTGGTTTCTTGTGATGACAAGTTAATTTGTACTTTATTTATTCTTTTATTTACCTTTACTAGCATGTGTCACAGGTGGCTGAGTGGGGACAAACTAATAAAAAGACAAGAAAATAAAATGAAATATTAAAAGGAATAAAAATCCTATTTATCTGAATTATTGTAACCAATTACAAGAGCATAAAAGCGTGATATGATTTATTGCAAACATTAGAAATGATATAATTTGCATTATTATATTCATTGTCAATGAGTTATGCCTAAAATGTATATGAAATATGTACTGACATGCAGTTAAAATGAGGGAGAATTGAGTTTTCTTTTCTTACACAATTTCTTGAATTAAATTGCAATTTTTTTACTTGATGTGATTTTCTTCTTATTTTGAAAATAAATGTTTTTAACCAAGAAAGAAAGCTGCCTCAAACTGACCCAGACCTTCGTTAAAAATTAAGATAAAAAAAAACAGAAAATACATTCATACATAAATACATTCTAAAAACGTATCAGAAATCAGTTTCCAGAGCTGCGAGCAAGAAATTACTTAAAAATCTGCAACAAAATTGCAAAAGCAAAAATTAATTAATCTATGTCTTTAAGAGACACTCATTATTTTAAGAATCCAACAAAGCATCGCTGGAAATCATTAATCAAAAATGAAGGAAAATTAAATGTTTGGGCTTTTTTCACAGCAGGGCATCAAACCGGCAACAGAGTTTAATTTCCCAAAACCAGTAGGAGTTGGTCGTCAATCATTCATTACTGATCCTCGGGGAGGATGCTGAGAGGAGCCAATCACAGCTGCCAGTAGAAGCCCAACCAGGACCGATCACCTGTCAATCATACATAGAAACATCCAACCACTCACTCAGACGCTCACACCGATTGACAATTTGCTACATTCTGTCAGTTTTTGGACTGCGGAAGGAGGACGGAGAACCTGGAGAGAACCCAGGCAGGAGAACCCGCTCAGGAACCCGATCAGAAATCATGTAATTGTTTTGCTCAAATGCTGCAAATTTCTGCAGCCCTGATTAGATTTTGTCCGGCTGGAATCAACGGAAGTCGTTGAAATATCCCAAAATGGACTAACTGCACTCAAGTGTGTGTGTGTGTGTTTGTGTGTGTGTGTGTGTGTGTGTGTGTGTGTGTGAGTATCAGAGCGGAGCCACACCAGCTGCACCTCATTACCATCATCAACCCCTCCTCCAGCGTCCTGCTCTGGCACAATTTTACCTCCGGGCCGCTTCACTTCAAGCCCCTCTAATATTCTTCACCCCATTACTCGCCGCCCGGTTCTCGCCATTGCCGCCTCCCAAACTTGCCTGCTTTTCCTTCCTCCCCACCATGGCGTCCGACTCCTGGATGTGGAACAGCAGCAGGAGCGGGGGCGGAGCCTCTGTTCATTTCCATCTTGCCAATCGGTGTTTCTGACATCTAGTACTATGACTTTCTGGTTCCAAAGGAACGTGCGCTGTCAGGTTGAACCCGATTAACAGCATTGCTATGACGATTTATTGGTCAAAATGAAACTGTGGTCACCGTGATCCCGGAAGCGTTCGGTAAGATTTAACAAGAGATCTGCCTCATGCACCATTAGCTTAGCGCAATGAAAGGGAGCCTATGGTAACTCTTAGCATGCTAACTTAAACTATCATTGAATTTTGGGACTCCTGCATTCAAAGCTTGACAAAATAGAAAACAAAATAGAAAACTTCCCCTACCATGAGGTCTGAGTAGTGGAAGTGTAATAGCAGCACTAGTTGGGGCGGAGCCTCTGTTCATTT
Organism: Fistularia commersonii; assembly: GCF_037954325.1. Taxonomy (NCBI): domain Eukaryota; kingdom Metazoa; phylum Chordata; class Actinopteri; order Syngnathiformes; family Fistulariidae; genus Fistularia; species Fistularia commersonii. The sequence continues at coordinate 6,654,982 of NC_141305.1, forward strand.
CCATCAAGTCATAAAAATCTGTGTTTCTGACATCGAGTTTTCCAACTTCCTGGTTCCAAAGGAACATCCGGCATTTGTTGAACCTGCTCAACAGCATTGCTACAACAATTGATTGGGCAAAAGTGTCACGGATAGTCATGAAACTATGGTCGCCGTGATCCCCAAAGCTTAGAGCAATGAAAGGAAGCCTATGGTAACTGTTAGCATGCTAACCTAAAATACCGTGGAACACACATTCGAGAACACTTGTGTTTGGACTCCCACATTCAGAGCTTGACGAATGGAAAATAATCATCCGAAACTACTTTCCTGGCAAATCGTCGGGAGCGGCTACTTCTGTTTAGCTAATGTTGAAAACGTTAGCAGTCGTAGGAAACACAGCGTGGATGCCGCGGCTGCAGTTCCGCCACCCGGCCACCGGGTTGACCCGCATCCGCACAAGTTTGTCCCGTAGCATCGCCTCCCGAACCGCCAACCTCCTTCCTGCTTGATGATTTTGTTGCATTTCCCGCCTTCCCCCGCTCTGCCTCCCCCTGCGGGATGCCGGGGGAAGCGTCAGCCTCTGCTGAGAACATAATTAGCCTCACCCCACTCCGCTTATCGCTCCCCCCACGCCTGTGGCAGGAGTGTAAATTAGCTCCCCGCTACCTCGGAACGACCGGGTTCCCGGGCTGGGAAGGCGGCCGGCGCGCAACCTGAATGACAACGAGTACGGAGTGATGCCGCGTCCCAGTTTTCTTTATCCTTCTACTTTCCTTCAATGTCGGGTTCAAAGTAAACCTTCAGGAGCGAATCGGGTGGCAGGTTCAAACTACGGTTGCAGAAAAAACTTACTACGTGATGTCTCAGCTGAAAGAGTTCAGGAATATATCAGTATATTTAAAGATACCCTTAAATATTATCAATAAATACTTAGTCGCGATTCCTTAACCAAAAACAGTGTGAATGAATGAATAATTTTTTATCTCATTCCGTCAAACTCTTACTTGATCTTCTTTGTGAGCACTCACAAAGGATGGAAAGAGCTTTGTAAATGTATTTATAATTACACTTTAAATCATTTTTCTTCTAATCATGTTTTCATGCGTTTAAGAATTGATCTAAATAGTGATTTATATGAATAAAAAATATATTAAATAGACTTTAAATCATAGGTTATCATCTTATTCGTCCCGATCATTCTTAAATTGTTTTAAAGTACATTTTTATTTTATCAATAAATCATTATGAACATATATTTTAGAAACTTTAAGATACTTCAGTCAACGAAGCTTTGCTGGAGTTTACAAAAACAGTTTTTTCAATGCATTTTGTAATGAGCCTCATTAGCCTGTAATAGCAGTGTTATAAAACATGGTTTAAATGTGACCTCCAAAAATTCTGCTCACACACACACACACACACACACATACACACACACAACACACACAGACACACACACATAAATATATTCATCATTATTGTTTATTATAACTAACAAATTATACTTTTTAAAACATTTAGTAAAGTAGCTGGCAATTTGTCAACATTATCTGGTTCATTTTTGTTTTTTCGAAGTGAATTAAAGGATAATTAAAATGGTTTGTCCATCCAATAATTCATTAAAAATTCACATTAAATAATATTTCAAAATTTTTAAGGAATTTCTGAATAGTTTTGAATGCATTTTTTTGTATAACTGTGTAGTTATATATTTATTATTATTTAACCAAGGGTTGAATAATCAAAAATAACCAAGGCTCCACCCTCTCTTCAGTTTGTTCATCCACCCAGAGGTCACATGGGGAGAAATCGGCCGCACCCCGTCCGCCAGGTCGGGCCTCATGAATACTAACTGCCTCCCGCCGTTCGCCTCTTCAAAACCGCCGGCGCAGCAGCTCAAAGCCGGGAGGTTCAAACGTTGGCCTTTAGCAGATCAAACGGCCGCCGCCGCCTCGGGGGGGGGGGGTCAGGCGGCGCTGAACCGTGGCATTTCGGAGGGGCCGGCCGTGAGAACGCAGCGGCGAATGGAAAAACAAAACCAAAATGTTGGAAAAATAAATGAGGACGTAAAGGGGTTGGAGTGATGGGGGGGGGACGGAGGCGAGCCGGTGACATGATGCGCCCTGCGACGGGAATCGGACTTGGGGTGGGGGGAGGGGTCATGGAAATGTTGCGATGTTGCCCCCGGCGACGCACAGAAACCGGATCGCGGCAGGGGGTTGCGGCAGGATGTAAACAAAAGATGTGATCTTCAGCGGGAAAAAGCCACAGAGGAAAATCTGATTCCAAGCAAAAATGACGGATGGGGATGGAGGTGTTGTCTTTGCGCGACATGACCGTTAGCACCTAGCTAGCATCTTAGCTACAGAGGCGATGGATGTCCAGGAGGTACAACTACCCGACCATGCAACCAATATGTCGGACAATTCCGTCCTCGATGAACCCGCTAACTGTTTTGGACTGTGGGAGAAAGATTGAGAACCCAGGCAGGAGAACCTGGAAGGAACTCATGGATCATCTGGAGAACCTGCTCAGAGAGAGGTTGTCAGAACTTGGAATATTGATAGCTAAGCCATCAGTTTGTGGCTAGCGAGATAAGCTACATTAGCATTGATCACAGAACAAAACTATGTGTATGTTCTATGTTTTCTCTCGTCAACTTGTAAAGCGTCTTTGTATACCTTGGAAAGCGCTATACAAATCATATGTATTATTATTATTATTATTAAAACAGCTACATCTGACTGTTTTTTTTTTTTAATTTCTCTTGTTATTTTCATTATTCGTCTATGAATAATCATCATCTAGTCTATTTGCAGTATTCGTTGGATAGAGTGAGGGGTTGACAGCTGACATTGGAAGCGAGAGGCGGGGTTTAACCAAGACGGGTCACCTGTCAATCACAGGGCCTCGCACAGTGACGTCCAACAAAGTCTTCATTTCAGATTTCTGTCCATCAACAAATTCAAAACAACCAAGCGGCAACATCAGGTGATCGCAATCAGACATCGACACCGACCCAAATGCGGAAGTCAGGAGAATCTCGGAGAACCGGCGTGCATCGGCGACGTGCGAGTTGGCCGCTGGTTCAGACCGTATCTCTCATACGACCTTGCCGTGACCCTCGGTCGCACACGTAAGCGAGGTCTCTATCTGGCGGGATCTCCCGTCTTCACGTCAAACTCTTTCTGTAGATGAGAGGAAACCATTTATCCCCGTCTCTGATGGGTGGAAGCGGTGGAGGAGGGGTTGGGGGGTCCGCGGACCGCCGGTCAGCTGTTGACCCTCTTCAAAAGAGCTGTTATGCAACCGGCGTCTTAGACCCGCCGCCGTTTATGTAAGTGTGTTTTGTTTCCCGGCCAGAGACACGAGGCGTCGGGTCAGGAGGAGATGTTCTGCTCAGACAGGAAGCGGGACGGATGGCGAGGAGGAGGAGGGCGGGGAAGTCACTTGACCTTGTTTTTCTGTTTTTATTCAGTTTCATCTCTACCGTCAACACTTAGCATCGGTTTCGGCCTTTTCTTACGACTTCCTGTTTTTTACCTTAAGTCTCTTTTCTTTTGTTTTTCATTTCTTGCCAGTCGCTAGTCGCTAAGCTAGCTCTGCCACTTGTCAAAGTAAATTCTTGCTAATTTGTCATTAAATTTTGGATGACATTTTATACATTTTTTAGGGCATCTCTTTCCAACATTTTAAGGAAACTGCATACTTTAATGTATTTATACCATCAAGACTTAGCTCAAGCATTAGTCGTTTCCAGGGGGTTTGTCGTCGTATTCAGATGACTTACTGTTTCTTACCTTGATTCTGTTTTCTTTTGTTTTTCATCTCCTGCATATTTTGGAGGGGCTTTTTTTTATTTCTCTTTTGTGGTATCTTGTTTTACAAGTTTACAGTTTTGTCTCTGATTTTCTTCCCCTGCTAATCAACAAGCTAGCCCTGTCACTTGTAGTTAATTGCTTGCTAATCTGAATTATTACCTACCATTTAGGAAATAATTTTGCTAATTCTATATTTCCAGACAACTGTAGGCGTTTTTTGAACAAATCTATTTTCAACGACTTTTCGAAAGTGCAGGGGAAATTTCTTCTTAATTTTTCGATTTTTTTTTTGCAAAATTCTGCTGACTATTTTCACATATTAATACATTTACTAGAAATTTGTCTTAATATTCCATATAATTTCTTGACTGACCGACAAACGAATTCACACATTTTTTAAATTTCAAAAACTTTACTTATTACGTATTTTTTGTGCCACTTTAAAGCAATATTCCCCCCCTCCCGTCATTATACAACATGAAGTAAAACAACATGTAAGATTTTCTTTCCATCCACACGGGACACTGTACAAGCCAGCGCCTCCAAAGAGGCTCATTAGCATGTAATAGCAGTGACATAAGCATAATAAGACTTCTAGAAATGCTGCGTGTAGTACACTCACACACACACACATACACACACACACACACACGCCTGCTCCGTCCTGGTTTCAGCTGGTCAGGAATCCAGCGTGTCGGCTCTCTAATCCCTGCTGACTCTCGGCTGTCGGAGCGCTGATGTCAACGCGCCCCGACTGCAGTCATGAATAAAGCAAACGCTGCTTTGTTATTCTGAAACGCCGGCCGGACCCCTCAGCGCCTCACCGTTATTTATTTATTAATTTATTTTTTGACTCGTGTTGCTATGGTAACCACTGATATACATGCAGATTTCTTTCTCACTGTATTTATCTTCGTGGGTGGGGGGGGGGGGGCGAAGGAAGCACAGCTGTAAGCGAGAGGATAACTGGTTCTGGTCCCGGTTTGGAGTCTCCGTGTTCCTGCATGGGTTCTCTGCAGGTTCCCCATCATCCTCCATCAGTCCAACAACAATAAGTTGGTTTGTTGAAGGCAGATGTCTCTAGTGAGTGACTGCTGACCCTGTGATTGACAGGTGTGCTGTCCGGATTAAACTTCACCCGTCCCCTACAATGTCAGCTGGGTTTGGAGACGGTTCACCGGGCTGAGGCCCGATCCATCGGGCGAGGGCGGGATTGTGTCGGTGTAAGTCGGAATTGAGAGCTACGCTATCGTTAGCAGGCTAGCTTCCTCCCTGTGCTACGTCAACAGTCCACAAACCATAAGGTGCCATCAGGGATTGACCGCCATCTGCGGGAGCCGTCTTTGACTGGCGCCCGAGGCCCATCTGATTATTCTGGAACCTTCCTGCTTTCTGGAGGAACCCCAGGTGTGCGTATGCTTTGCCCCAACGCCTTACAGGGTGCACGCGCACACACACACACACACACACACACACACACGCACACACACGCACACACACGCACACACACGCACACACACACACGCACACACACACACACACACACACACACACACACACAAACACACACACACTGTCCTGCAGAACTGAGGAAGGGATTGAGGGGTTAAACCTATCATGTCAGTTTCAATTTGGTATTAATTATATAAATATATATATATATATATATATATATATATACATATAGTAAAAAATGTATATAATTTTTAAAAATATTATTGTTTTTGTTCATCATTTTATGCAGTTATTTTTCATTTGTTATGTATTCTTTGTATGTTGTAATTATTTTGAGATTATAATTAACATTATGCAATTTATGGCTGATTTTAATTTTTTGGGGTGCATTTTTCCTTAGATTTTCGAGTAATCTCTTGCAAATGTAGGAGAATTACTCAAATTTTCTAGTTAACCCAAGACTTAAAATTGGCGTTTTAAAAATGATAAACACATATATTTTAAAAGTGAAAATTTGGGTTACAACAGATACAATTTTAAAACCAAATCTTGGGAAAACTAACTGGAAATTTAGGAACATTTTCTCTTAATTTTTTAGCCAACTATATATCTTTTTTTTTTTCTTAAAGCAAGAGATTAGGTAATAACACTGTAAATAATATGCTGTTATGCTGGGGAGAAAACTGCCTCTATAGTAAAAAAAAAAAGACAAAGGATAAGTCATAAGGAATATAAAGGAAGGCATTCCAGAACATAAACGATGCAACAGAAAGAATCTCCACGACGGAGACTTATTCTGAAGAAAACAAAACTACAACGAAGCCCTTGTTTACTGAGGAAGAGCTGAGGCCCCACATTCCCCCCTTCCTCCTCCTCAAACACATTTGTCTCCCTGCTCCCGTTGTCTAACTGTCCTCAAACGCTTCACACCAGCAGCCTGTTCAACTAATACAGGCCTGGGTAATCCTTCACAGGACTACCACGCTTTTATTTTGAAAGGGTGTCATTTTTCACCTTGCAAACCTTTATTTGGTCTTTTTTGAAGGCAATTTCTGTTACATTTTGTCATTTCTTCTGTCAATTTAATTATTTTGGAACACTTTAATCTGATTTATTGTGAGCTTTAAATCAATTTTTGATTTAGTTTCAAGGCTTTCACTGTTTTTTGAAATCTATAATTAATTCAAAAAAATAAATTCAACTGAATTACTTTTCATGCTGTTTAATCCCACTGCAGGGCATTTTCATATTTTGGTTAAATTTAAACACATGGTAAGTCGTTTTTTTTATGACTACTTTTTTCTGGTTTATGAGAAAGATGATTTCTTATTCATTTTCAATCAAGGGACTTTCCCTTAGGGTATAATGACATAAAAAAAAATGTTATAACTGTTCAAAGTAAAATCAGCCTCACATACAATAACAACAATAATAATGATAATAATCGTAACAATAATAATAATAATATAAGCAGTGTTACATCTTTTCTTATAACAACAACTAGAATTCTTGTTATTTTTTATAGTACCATTCTTTTTACTATTACTATGTTGCTGTTGTTGTTGGTGGTAATATAGTATAATACTTGTTATCATTATTATTAATAGTAATTGTGGTAGTAGTAGTTTAGCCACTACATTAGTGTAACTACCATTATTGTTGCTAGTGTTTTTGCCCGTTATTATCCTTGCAAATTGTTCACAGTAATGGTATGGTTATAGTAGAAGTATAGTAGCGGTATTGTATAATTGTGTATTGTATAATTATTGAGCAGTAGTAGTAATCGTAGTATACCACTTATTATTGTTGGTGTTGTTGTTAATGTAGTATAAAATATGTTATTGTCAGTATCATTATCAGTACTAATGGTAGTCGTAGTATTAGTCGTAGGAACAGTTGTAGCGTTGAAATCCCTTTGATCAAATTCAATCTGCGGTGAATTTAAATTAATTATTTTTCTAATGTAAATAATAATTAATTAACCAATTAATTAATAAATTGACTAATTAATTCTTCTCAACCAACTGCAGCTTGTCATCAATGATTCCTCACACTGGTTTAACATCTCCAGCTTTCATGTGTGGGCAGTGTGCACCCTCTAATCCTCTGTTTGTGTGTGTGTGTGTGTGTGTGTGTGTGTGTGTGTGTGTGTGTGTGTGTGTGTGAGTGATGAATGATGAACCCCCTTTGATGCTGAAACCCAAGCGGGGAACCTGCTGCTTTTGGTGAAAACAGGGAAGATGAAAAAAAAAGAGAAAAAATGGGGGAAAAAATTAAAAATGAAAATCGTGGAGGAGAGCGAGGAGGAGGTGCAGAAAACGGGAGTTCAACAGGAGGTCGAGATTCATTTGCATTAAGAACGCAAACATGGCTTCGACAAGGGTAAATAAATAAAAAGCAGTGGATGAAAGAGTAGGAGGAGGAAGCTCCCTGGAGGAGAAGAAGGCAAGTGTTCTCCTAGAGAGAAGGAGCTGATGGACATGGAGGTGTTCTTGAAGGAGAAAGGAATGAGTGTGTTTCTGGAGGAGAAAGAGGCGTATGAGGTTCCTCAAGCAGCAGAAAGACACAAACAAGGTCATGGAAGAAGAATATGAAGATCTTCATGAAGGAGGATGAGGAGTGTTTTCTCCTGGAGGAGAAGGAGGCAAGTGAGGTCCTTCTGCAAGAGAAGAAGGAGAAGGTCCTTATTGAAGAAGAACATGAAGGTCCTCATTGAAGAAGAACATAAAGGTCCTCATGGGAGAAGAACGTGAAGGTCCTCATGGGAGAAGAACATGAAGGTCTAAGAAACATGAGGAGAGTTTGCTCCTGGAGGAGAAGGTGCCAGACAGAAAAAACACAGATCTAACTTTTCTATCCAAGCGTAGGATTATTATTGTTATTGTTGTTCTCCTGCAGGAGAAGTCCATGAAGGTCCTTAATGGAAGATAACATGAAGGTCTTCATTGGAGAAGATTATGACGGTTTTCAAGAAAGAAGACGAGGACATTATCGTCCTGTAGGAGAAAGAGACGAGAGTCTTCAAGAAGAAGCAGGAGGCAAATGTTCTCCTGGAGGAGAAGAAGATGAAATCATAGGTATCGGATTAAAAAGATATAGTGATTTAAAAAAAGTCTGAATTGATTTTGATTGACGTTATTTATGTGGCATGTCATGTGAATATGTGCAAACACGCGCACACACACACACACACACACACACACACATGCACACACACACATGCGGTGACATCAGCCTTTCCCATCCCAAAGGTGTGTGACAAGGAGGCAGGGCTTGGCCAGGTTGGCCAAAATGCTGAACAGTTCATCCTTAAAACCAGGGCCTGTAACGCAAATGTCTGCATGATGTATGTGTGTGTGCATGCGTGTTTGTGTGTGTGTGTGTGTGTGTTCACAGTCATTGGACCCCGTCATGCTAGGGAGTGTGTTTTTCCGCAGCAGGTTCTCTCCGAGCCCCAGCAGAGATGGACATCTTTAAGGACAACCCGCTCTGCTTGGCGCCATGACTAACAATCACAAGACCAGCGGGTCCTGGGACGCCGTGCGAGGAGCGCAATGTTCGGCATGAGAACATCACACACACACACACACACACACACACGATACTCCCCCTGCTAGCCAACAAGCTAATTTCATCCCTCTGGTCAGCGTTTATCTGGGTGTGCGTATCTGTGACCATGTTAGAGACGCTGCTGGGAGTTTATGTAACATTTTAGGCCAGCATACACACACACACACACACACACACACACATCCTTGTTAAGACATTCCACTGAGTTGCAATCATCAGTTGCAGCCAACAAAATGTCCCCAATAGGACTTTTGGTCCCCAAAAAGGTCAGGGTTTATACCAGACAATGTCCCCAAGAGGGAACAACCCCACCCTCCCACCCTGTGACCTGTAAAACACACACACGCACACACACACACACACACACAAACACACGCACACACACACACAGGGAAAATACACTGGCTTCCATTACATTTATTAAGGACAACCTCAACCCTAAAGAGACTAAATGTCCCCATGAGAACGCAATTCCCAAAATGGTCACCACGACGAAAAGAAAAACCTGCAGCCCTAAATGTGCGCATAAACACACGTGCATGTACACACACACACATTCACCCAGCTGAGTGTATTATGGCCCCTGCATCGATTTACATTGATTACGGCGACCCTGAGTGAAAACCTTTACTCGGTCCAGGACGGGCAAAGTGTCCCTATGAGGAACATTGGTCTTAACGATGTCGATGCGCACACACACACACACACACACACACACACACACACAAATCGACCAATCACTGTCAAGCAGACATGATGAAGATGATGATAATATGACAATGGCAACAAAACATGAATGTTATTTTGGACCTTGGATTTCTTGTTATTGAAACACTGAGACCAAAACCAGAACCAGGACCAGAATCGATCTGATCTTAGAATTCCGTCCGTTCGGGTCCCCGTTTCTAAACAAAAATGCGGGAAATGCTCTACAGCACTGGAAGTACAAGAACATACGCGCACAGACACACACCCCGTTGCCGTGGTGATGGAAGTGATGGAGGACGGTCAGCAGCTGAAAGCTTTCACGGAGGGAGCGCTCTGTTCTGATTTACGCCCACACTCGTGGCATCCGGGACCAAACCGACGACGACCTTCGGCGGCTGGAGTGGCGGAGTCAAGTGGTGGTGGGGGGGTCGTTTATGCATCCAGCCTCCGGGGAGTCGGTGTGGCCCTTTAATCAACCAGGGTAATTTAATAGACTCATAAATTTGCTTCTCGGCAACAGCTGCCATGGTTGTAGTTACAAGGTTTGGCCACCGCGATGGGTCTCTAAGTCTGGGTTCCCTCTCCTCCGTGAAAAATTGTTTGGTTGTTATTTCAATGTTATTACCTGATATTATACACATCCGACCAGCCAATGAATTCCCCGCCGCTGAAATATCCCAGCAGTGCGAGGAGGGAAAACCCCCCGGTCACATCCTCACCCTCTGCCGCCAACGACAGAACATTTATACATCCGGTTCTCTTATTTCAACGTTCTTCGCGTTCCTGAGGTTCATCAGCTTTCTCTCTCCTGCCTCCCGGGTTACACAAACAACTTTCTGGCTCTTCGCCGCCACCTCGTAAGTAGAACCTCTACCGAGAACATTTCTGATTGTCTTTTCATTTTCTAAGTTCTACAAGGTGGATAATTTTGAAGATCTTTGCATGACGTTACAGGCAAGGAGGCGCTTGAGCTAACTTAGCATTGAGAAGCTAGCAAATAAAAAAAAAAACACAGATCTAACTTTTCTATCCAAGTGTAGGATTATTATTGTTATTGTTATTAATTTTGAAGATCTTTGCATGACGTTACAGGCAAGAAGGCGCTTGAGCTAGCTTAGCATTGAGAAGCTAGCATATAAAAAAAAAAACAGATCTAATTTTTCTATCCAAGCGTAGGATTATTATTGTTATTGTTGTTAATTTAGAAGATCTTTGCATGATGTTACAGGCAAGGAGGCGCTTGAGCTAGCTTAGCATTGAGAAGCTAGCATATAAAAAAAAACATAGATCTAATTTTTCTTTCCAAGTGTAGGATTATTATTGTTATTGTTGTTAATTTTGAAGATCTTTGCATGATGTTACAGGCAAGGAGGCGCTTGAGCTAGCTTAGCATTGAGAAGCTAGCATAAAATAAAAAATAAAAAAAAACACAGATCTAACTTTTCTATCCAAGCGTAGGATTATTAGTGTTATTGTTGTTAATTTTGAAGATCTTTGCATGATGTTACAGGCAAGGAGGCACTTGAGCTAGCTTAGCTTTAAGAAACTAGCATATAAAAAAAAAACACAGATCTAATTTTTTTTCTTTCCAAGCGTAGGATTGTTATTGTTACCGTCACAAGGTTTAATCCTGAATATTACACTAATAAACCCGAATGATCGACTCTAATGGTTTGATTCTGCAGTCGACTGTCCCCTAGAGGCCAAAGCCAGAATTACAGCGACAATGATCTGGATCAGGAGGCAAAAGGTTTGTCTTTTAAAGGGAATTAACAGGGTTCCACTCCAGCTCCAGAACACAAGATGGGAGGAGATGAGCGTCGGGCTCAGACAGAGGGGCCGGCCGACCGTTCCCGCCGGGATCAAACAAAATCAATTAGGATTTGATCGGAATTCCGGCTTCGTGATTCAATGAATCCCTCTGAGCCGTTTCTGCGGGTTGGCTGGCAAACCCTGCAAGGAGGCTTTTGTTTTCGTGTGAGTCACGTTAGCATAATCCTTAGTCTCCACACACACACACACACACACACACACAGCCCTCTGTCTCACCTGTGCCTTCACAGAGACAGTCGGGGGAGGGGAATTCAACCCCCCCCCCGCTTCCCTCCGGCTTTTCAGAAAAGAGAAAGGGTAAAAAAAAAAAAAACGAGGGGAAATGAGTCAGAGTGGATTATCCGCTCGGCTTCGAGCAGACAGAAGCCCCCGTTTCATCGTATCTGCTGATTCTCGGCGGTCTCGGCCCCCTGACATCTCGTTTCTGCAAAACCGGAGCGGTGTTTTCCTCTCCGGCTTACTTCACTCCTTGAATGATTTGTGTTTGTCTTATACTGTCATCCTTACTAACAAGTCAGGTCATAACGCATAATGTTCTTATAATATAAATGAGTGATCATCATCATGACAATGAAATTACAATAATTTAAAAATACTGAAAGCCAATGGGGATTTAATTTTACACAAATGTGTCACATGTATGGCAAGGGCTCCCATTAAAATAAAAAAGTAGAATTTCTTTGTATGATTCCAGAGCATCGACTCATATTGGTGCATTTATGAGTGACATTCATCCGGAGTTGGTAATTAAAGTAATTTAATCAATTTCCCGGGAAACATCAACAATGTTTCCCGGGTTTTAAGCCTCAGAGGGCTCCTTCAGCAACCCCATTCCTGGAGATCCGAACATTTGGAGCCAACACTGTACCTGCAGAACCAACCCGAGACCTCGGGAACCAACCCAACCTGAGGAACCAACCCAACCTGGAGAACCAACCATGTATCTGCAGAACCTACCCAGGACCTAAGAAACCAACCCAACCTGAGGAACCAGCATCATACCTGGGGAACCAACCCCAAACTGTGGGGAACAACACCCCCAACCCCGGCCAGTAGAACCAACCCTAGACCTGAGGAACCAATCTTAGTATTGGGAACCAACGCCTTACCTTGGGGTTGGTTCCCCACCCTGGACCTGGACAACCAACCTGAACTGAAGAACATACACCGTACCTGGAGAACCAACCCCAGACCAGATCAACTAACACCATACTTGAGGAACCAACCCCGGACCAGGGGAATGAACATTGGACCTGGGGAAACCACGCAGCTAGATAACTTCCTGTTAATTGGTTTCCTTGGCAACCATTTCCATTTCACAGAAAGGATGCAGAGGCTGGGCTTCCTACCCAAAATGTCATCAGGAAGAGGCAGGGTTTCAGCCACTGCCATGCAGCAAAATGATTTTCTTTTTTTTTTAAATTTGAATTGAAACTGCATTGACCTGACATTACAGTCCAGAGAAAGGTCAGAGGTCACTCACCAGCCGGCGGTCAAATACAGCTTTCTCATTGGTTGGTGATCCAAAGCTGGTGGGCTGGAGGGAGGGAGAAGAAGAGAGGATGGGTTACTTTACAGATCAATACAAGGCAATGAAAAAAAAGATATACAGTAGTTTACACGTTTCTTCAACTACAAACAATGAAGAACCCTTTTCACAGAACAGCCAATCAGAACACTTGTATTGGACAGGGCAGTGAAGTCGCAGCCCCTGGGATAGTCACCTTCTATGAGGAAACTGATACGCAAATGCTAAAAATAAAGGTTTTAATCGTTTCCTGGGATAAAAATCGAATTGTTAGCAGGCTAGCGATCAGCCGTGAAAGTTAGCATTAGCGGCTGACTTAATCTGGATGCCAATCGAAGAGAATGCAATGTTAAGGTGCGACGGATGAGTGATGTCAGTTGCAAATGTCTGTCTTAAAGTATTCCTAAAATAATTGCATTTATTCATCTATATATTTTTAATCACTAAACACGAGGGTTTGTTTGTTTCGGGTCATTTTCTGTCATTTTAAAGACTCAGTATATTAGCAAAAAATGGAATCAGGCAATTCATTGCTTAAACAAAAGCAACTGATAATTTCTGTGACTATATATATGTTATAAACTGTAATAGTGGTAGATAGTAGTGGTAGATTTAAACAAAATATTTATTTCTGATTTCATTTCGAACCTCCGATGTTCCGTCCGATCCGGACGGGACCGCAAGGGTTCTCTTCCAACAACACGATAAAGACACAGACGATGGATCCAACAAGGTTAAACAAATAAATCCTTTGGCTGGAAGCGGCGGTGGCGGCGAAGCGGAAAAACCTGCTGAGCTGCAGGAATGGTCACCGGACTGGAAGGGGTGGGGGGGGGGGGGCGAATAATGGGCGTAATAAAAAATAATAATAAAAAAAGAGAAAAAAAAGTGGATTTATTGCGCGTCGGCGGGGGCCTCCGGCAAAGTAATGGCCCTCATTTGCATTTTAAGCGGCGCCTGCACGTGGGAGGAGCTTACGGGCCAATTAACGCCATCCTCAAATGCAGGAGGAGTCGGCATGGCGGAAATTAAGAGCTTCCATCTGCAAAATAGATAACGGGTCGTGGAACGCAGGGGCCCGTTGGTGTGTCGCCCTGCGGTCATGTAGTCCCCGCGCTCACGGGCAGAAATGATGGTAGTTGCCAAATAGTGAGCAATGACATCATCGCGAGGATGATGAAGGATTAGCCTCTATTTCCTCCGGCGGGGGGGATAAATCACCAGGAATTATTCATTATTTGGCTTCGACTCTTTTCTTTCCTGTTGCACGCCTATTCCAGTCTTTACGGTTGCGGTTCACAAGCGGACTGCAGGAGATGTCGGCCAATCAGGCCAGGGGATTCTGGCGAGAGGGGAGATTAATCTCTTGTAACGCTGGAGGGGTTTGGAGAGGGTAAGAAGGGGGAAAAGGAATGAAAGGAAAATTTCTCCTTTTTTCTGTTTTTGCTGAAAATGAGCACCGCTATTGGTCTGTTTGCTGAAAATGAATGGCAATGCTAACTTCTTGCTCATTCATAGAAATTTCTCTCTATTTTCCGCAAACCCATGCTATTCCATTTAATTTTACATAATTTCTGCCATAATTTCTCAGATCTGCCATCATTCTCAGATTTTTCAAGTCAATTATTTTATTCTTATTTCTTGAACTTCTTTGGGATTTCTTGCTCAAATTTCTTTAGTCAATATCTCAGTAATTCTTGGATCGTTTCTTGCTATAAATAAATCTTTGTAGTTAACAGTTAACAGTTAAGACAATTTATATTTCATTGTATTTCTTATTCTTCCTCCTTTCTACTATTATCTATTACTGTTATGTTTTTACTTGAAACTCTGGCACAACAATTTCCTTCGGGATTAATAAAGTTGTTCTCATCTCATCTCATCTCATCTCATCTAATTTGTCGCAACTTCTTGCAAAATAATGTGAATTTTTTCATGCATTGATCTTTTTTTTTAATTTCTTTCATTTATTGTCTAACCTCTTTTTTTAATTTGTGGCTTAACGTACTGCCATTTAAATGGCAACCTGATTTAATTTTTTCATTTTTTTTTTCTATTTTCTTTTTTTCTTGCGTTAATTTCCTGATTCGAAGTCTCTCTCGTTGGCTTTCTAGGAGGGCAACATGTCACCAGTTATGACACCTTTTTAAAATAATGATGATGACGATGAGAACAATAATAATAATAATAAGTACAATTATTCCAATCACTAAAAAGACTATTTCTCCCTGAGAATGTGTTACGCCCATCCGGTGTCGACGTTTGCTCAACTTTAATCCCCTCAACTTGAGTACCAGCTGGGATTTATGGGTAAAATCCTCTAGCCGCATTAGATTGCATAACTGGGCCATATTAGCCCACGCGCTCCTCTGACACACTAACAGGAAATCAACGCAGGAGGGAGGGGGGCGTTAACTCCACGGCCCTCGGCTGGCGTTTGGAGGACGTGAACCCTCCCTCCTGCTTTTTAGAGTTAAAAAAAAAAAAAAATCATGATGGATGTGACGGCTGGTGGCCTAACGTCACATAAATCAAATCCTCTTTAGCACAAATTGAGCTGAAAACGGAAAAACTGAGGGATTTGTCCGATCAAATCCTGGAGGTTGCAAACAGTTTGCATTATCGGAGGATAAGGAGATCAAGCCTGAGCGTCGCCAGTTTTCTCCCCATGGAGCAACAGGAAGGAAATTTGCTTAAAACCACCAGCAGGAAACTCGAAGGGAATAAAACAAAAATGGTGAGAATTTAATCAATTGCGAACACAAATGATAAAATCAAAAAGAAATTGACTAACAACCTGGAATAAACTTGCAGGAAAATAATCAGGAAGTGACTTGTGGGAAGGACCAATAAGAAATGACCTTGAAAAATTAGAAAATTGCTAATATTAGCGAGAAATTGCAAATAAACTTGCAAGAAATTTAAAAAAATTGTAAAAAAATATCAAGAAATTACAGAAAATGGGCAGAAAAGTAGCTGAAAATGAGCTAATTCTCATATTAATTATATTAAAAATCCCTCCCCTGATCATTTGACTATAATCCCAGCTCCTTGTCTCAGATAATACCGGCATTGTCTCCTAATCAGAGCATGAAAACCCTGATCGGGCGCCGGCCATCCGCTGGGATTATTGATTATCAATTCACGTCGGAGGAAATTGGCCGAAAGCTCAAACACTTGGAAATGGAGGACAAAGAGCTCTGAGCTCCTACACGCGCCCTCTGACCCTAAACGTTCCATCTCCATAAATCAGCCGATGGACGCCGACGTTGAGAACGTCTGGGTCAAACCGGGTCATTATCCTGGTGAAAGACATCGGAACCCACAGGAACGTGAGATTTTTGGATGTCAACACCCGAAGGGGAACCTCAACTCTTTGAACTTCCAACCTTTGACCTTTAGCCCGATCTGAAAGATAAGCCGGATGATTAATTTTTGACAAGAATGCATCAAAACAGCGTCTGCAAAAACCGAGGTCTCTTTAAGGTTCAATCTCAAATATCAGTAAAAACCTAGGTATGATAAAAATATAAAACAGTAAGGATTTGAAAAGAAAGATTGACATTCATTTCAAACTCAAAGAACTGAATGTATTAAAGTGATAGGTAGAAGGAAACTCTCAAACACACCAAAATACCCGACTATTATTGTGAAAATGGAAAGAAGAGGATATAAGAATAATAATCGACAGAGAAATAAAAATCTAAACTCTATATGATATATATGAAAATATTAGTAAATAAAAAGCGTTAAAGAAAAAAAATAACATTAAATTTCCTGGATAATGAGAGGAAATCTGATTAACAGTCAATGAAAATCAAAGAGAAATAAAAAAGAAATAGAAAAAAAAATTGAAGCCTGAAGTGAGTCGCTGCGGTTGACAATGGATGGATCGCTGTCCACACGCCACATGACCAGTCGTGAAAAAAGATCATCATCCCAGAGCTGTGGCCTCGCCAGGAGGCATTTTTATTTACTTATTTCATTCTTCTCTAAGAGTCGTCCTTCTGTCATGTCTCACCGTCTGTAGCGTTACATAGGTCTTTGTGTCCTCACACGTACGCAGAAAAAGTCTTGAGACTGAGAGCCAAAAGGATGGGGGGGTTCAAGAGTGATTTGTCTGTTTTAAAATTCATGACAGAATTTATGATAATATCATTGATATTTCACCAGTGGGTACAATTTCAATTTAAATATATCTATGCATTGCATCAAATTTGCTAATGCAAATAAAAAAAAAGTGACAAATTCCTTCAAATTTATCAATAATTGTATTATTATCATCTTCATATTATTCATAGCATAAAAAATATTCAAGTTGAAATTGTATGTATTTTTACATGTTTACTCATATATTTAATCCAGATCATATTTCACTGATTTCGAGATATAAGGTGACTGAATACTCCAGCCTCTACTACTACTACTACTACAAATACTACTACCAACAACAATAAAAATAATAACTTTAATGCAGGTTTCAATGATCCATATTTGTGAGAAATGTGATGCTGTGAATACACGCATGTGTGTGTGTGTGCGCGGGTGTGTGAAACAGCTAAATCATGCCAGGCGGGGGTGCATTTATTACCGGCTGCTTGGAGGGGGTTCTTAGGCCGAGGTGGGTTTGGCTCCGACACTGAGGGCAGGAGAGGAAACCACGTTAGGACTCAGGACATCAAGTACACGGAGAACATCAAGAACATCTGGAGCATTAAGAACAACCAAGAATATCGAAAACATCTGGTGTATCGAAGAGGGTTAGAGGTAAGAACTTCAACAGGATCAACAGCAAAAGCTCCACGGGAACAGAGGATGCTGGGATCAAGTGGATCTCAGCACACACTTAAAAGTTCTCACACGGAGGTTGGGACACACGCTAGGAAGCATGTTAGGGAGTAAGTTAGGATGCAGAATGCCGCTTAGGATTTAGTTTAAGCTGCAAGTTAGGACAAAGGTTAGAAGCTATCTTAGGGTGCAGGTAGAAGGAACAGCTCAGAATGACAGTTTTGATTTTGGTTGAAGCTAAGGATGAAGGCTAGATGGGATGCAGGTATAAAATGGAGGTTAGGAGACAGGTATTATTGGGATGCGGGCATAGTAAACAAGTTAGGACCTAGGTTAGGATGCAAGTTAGGATATGGGTTTAGATTTAGGTCAGGTTGCTGGTTAGGATGCGGGTTAGCGATGGGTTAGGATGTAGGTATAAGACGGAGGTTGGGATGCAGGCATAAGAAACAGGTTCGGATGCTAGTTAGCATATAACTTAGAACATAGGTTGGGATATAGGTATGGATGCGGGTTAGGATACAGGTTAGGGTTAGGGTTAGGGTTAGTTAAGATTTAGGTAAGATTTCTGTTTGGCTGCAGGCTAGAGATGGGGGAGGATGCAGGTATAAGACAGAGGTTAAGAGACAGCTATTATTGGGATGCAGCAAATGGATACAGGTTAGGATGCGGGTGTAGGAAACAGGTTAGGACCTAGGTAAGGATGCTAAGTAGGATATATATTATAACAGGTTGGGATGCAAGTAAGGATACAGGTTTAGATAAGATAAGATAAACTTTATTGATCCCCGTATGGAAAATTCAGGTAAAGGAAACAGGTTAGGTTGCAGGTTAGGACCGAGGAAATGATGCATGCAAGGACAGAGGTTAGAACTTTGGTTAGGATGCAAGTAAGGATGCAGGTTAGCATGCAGATCGAAGACGCAGGTAAGGATGCTGGTTAGGATCCCGGTTAGAGGATTTCAGCCATCTACAAATGTAGAGAGCAGCCTTGGGTTAAAGGGTGGGGCTGATCTGAACCACGACCTGGCCTATTAGAGACCTCCGCCGCCCCCCTCACCCCCAAACCCACTGACCTTCTGCCCCCCCGACACAACCCCCGCGCCAAAAGTTCCACCATTGAAATAAACCAATCAATAAAATCTGTTTCTGCCCTGAGGGGTGGCTAACATCCTGGCAGGGTGAGGAGCAGCTGATACACACTCCAGTCTGTCGTCCCATGTAAACACACACACACACATCCACACACACACGGCTTGTTGTTCAATTTCTTCCGTAAAGACAGAAACCATAAAGTGGCAGCTCAGAACCTCCAAACGTTCAGGAGGCTTTTTATTTTACGAGCCTTGCCATCTGGAGGGTTGGGGAAGGGGTGGGGATTAAAATGAAGTGTTTGCGTGTGTGTGTGTGTGTATATGTGTGTGTGTGTGTGTGTGTGGGGGGGGGATCCTCCTCCGCCTAGATTTCTGCTACTTTCCGATATTTTAGTGAAGGGTTGTCCCCTGGATGTTTTTAATTTTTTTTTTTTACATTGAGTTAATTTACTGGTTAATTTTCCCTGCGGAGGCTCTAATCCCCTGGGCTGGTGCAACATTAAACACAGCACCCAACCCGCTTTCAACGCACATTAATTACTTCATTAACAAGATATTGCAGTTTGTTTTTCTTTTTAAACGCCATCAAAAGCAGAGCGGCAAGTTTTTTAAATATTTGGATATAAATAAATAAAAGAAATACATTTAAAAAAAAAAAAGAGGGAACATGCAGATGAAAATAATTAGGGCTGGGAAAACAGCAAGTAGGATTAAATAATGATTATAGAAGTAAAAGGGATCAAAAATTTGCCTTAAATGAGGTTCATTTAAATTAATGTATGAATAGATAAACACATAAATAAATGCCCAGAGGCTCTGGAGTCAAGAGTTCATCCAAATCATGAAAGACACACACACACACAGCAAGCCACTACCAAAAACCGTGAAGAAAACAAATTAAAAAACTACCAAATTATGTTAAATTAATAAATAAGTTAAAATTTAAATCTAAATCTTCCTTTAAAAAATTGCAGAATCTTTTAAATCTGATGGAGAAAATAATTCATGAGGAAATTACCTGAAAATGAAATCAGAGAAATAAAATGTGAATATGAAATAATCAAGAAATCACATGAGAATAAACTGAAAAATTACCTCAGCTTGACAAATAAGAACTTTTAAAAAATCAAATTAGAAAAAAAAAAAAATTAAAACTTGAAGAGAAAAAGGTAAGTATTTCTTTAATAGACAAAACTTGTGAAATTATTATTTCCATTGTATAAGAGGTGTAAACATTGGTCTAATCCTAATCTGATCTGGATGTTCTGGAAACCTGAAATAATCCAGCTCCAGGACCCCGTCTGATGATTGTTCTTCATCTCCAAAGTTCTTGTTTCGGTTCAGGATTCAAAATCCTTCCCTCCAGATTAACAGGATCTTCTTCTCCTTTCGGCTTTTCCCTTCAGGGGTCGCCACAGCGAATCAACTTTCTCCATCTAACCCTATTCTCTGTATCCTCCTCTCTCACACCAACTACCTTCATATCTTCTCTCACTACGTCCGTAAATCTTCTCTTTGGTCTTCCAGCTCCAATTCAAGCATCCGTTTACCAATATATTTACTATCCCTCCTCTGTACATGACCCAACCATCTCAGTCTGATTTCTCTGACCTTCTCTCCCAAACATCTAACATGTGCTGTTCCTCTGATAGACTCATTCCTGATCCTATCCATCCTCGTCACTCCCAAAGAAAACCTTAGCATCTTCATCATCCTCTAGCTCTGCCCTCTGGCTGTTTCATTACTGTAACTGTTTCTAGTCCATACACCATCGCTGGTCTCACCACTGTCTTGTACACCTTTCCTTTCACTCGGGTTGATAGTCTTCTATCGCATAGTACCCCTGACACTTTTCTCCTACCTACTTGAGCCCGTCTCTTCACCTGTTTTCCACACTCTCCGTTGATCTGGACTGTTGACCCCAAGTACCTGAAATCCTCCAACTTCTTGATCTCCACTCCCTGTAGCCTCACCGTTCCACCTGGGTTCCTCTCATTCACACACATATACTCTCTTGATGCGACTAACTTTCATTTCACTCCTTTCCAGAGCATACCTCCACCTTTCTGGATTTTCCTCAACCTGTTCTCTGCTCTCACTGCAGATCACAATGTCATCTGCAAACATCATGGTCCAAGGAGATTCTTGTCTAACCTCATCTGTCAGCCTATCCATCACCACTGCGAACAAGAAGGGGCTCAGAGCTGATCCCTGATGGAGTCCCACCTCCACCTTGAACTTCTCTGTTGCCCCTACAGCACACCGCACCACTGTCTCACAGCGAACATACATGTCCTGCACCAGTTTAACATACTTCTCTGCCACTCCAGACTTCCTCATACAATACCAGAACTCCTCTCTTGGCACCATGTCATATGATTTTTCTAGGTCTAGCTAAATGCTAACCTGCTTCACCTATGACCCCTCGCCATCCAGTGTAAGGTCGCTTCCTCACACACTGGGCAGACTGCCAGAGGTCAAAGGTCAGAGGCCAATATTATCTATGTATATACATATATATATATATATATATGTGTGTGTGTGTGTGGGTGAGATAAGGTGTGGCCAGTCAGCAGGGGTCACGCCATGGCACTGATGGTGGCAGGGAGATCGATGTCAAGGTCAGCCATGTGACCTTGACACAACTATCTCCCACATCTCATTTGTAGCTGATGGGGAGGCCGGAGAATAAAAACAGGAAGTGCTGCCAGAAGCATTCAAGTAAATACATCAATGAATGACTTTTTATCTTAGGGTCCTCCCTTGTTCGCTGTCAGTTATAAAATCCTTCCTTCTGTGTCCGAACATCAATCGTTTTAATTCATTCTCATTTCCTTTGAATCGAGATGGAATGTCACCACACGCCCAGAGATCCACTTCCTCCTCTGGTTTTTTATCGTTTTTCTCCTTCATCAATAAAATGATTGTTTCCCCCAAGGAGCAGCTGCAGTCTCCTCTTCCTCCTCCTCCTCCCTCCATGGACCTCAGGGTCTTTAGCTGTGAAACACTGCCTCCTGGTGGCCATCAGATCTCAGGTTTCGTGTAAGTGTGAGTGCGTATGTTTGTTGATGTGTGTGACAGCCAGCTACTTGTTGACATTCTCACTTTGGCAGACGAGAAAGCCAAGAGACTGATTGGCTGCTGTTTTTTTCTGCTTTTAGCTTTAGAAAATGTTTTCTTTGATTTTTAGACAATTTTGCAATTTTCAGGGTGATTTCCTCTGTAGTAAGAGGCCATGTCACATCACAAACCACCAATTTCAACCAATCTCTCTTTTTTTTTATATTTATACTTTTTATTTTCCCCTCTCCTCATATCTTGATTATTTATTTTTATTTGCTTCTGAACCGCGTTTTACTTTTCTTGCCTTAATTTGTCTCTTTTCAAACATCCTGTCTACATTTCTGGAATATTTAACCACTTTCAAGACCTATGCTTTGTTTATTTGCTACACATTTTCACATACATATGAATTATATGAATATAAAAGCAAATCTTGAAAAAAGCATTGAGTAGTTACAGACCCGCAGAAAAAGAGAAAGGACTTTAACTACGTACATGTATTCGTAGATTGAAGTCCTTTTTCTTTTTATATATATATTTTTTATCTTAATATATATTTAGAGAAACAGAACTTTACATATATACCCAGATTAAAGTACTTGAGATATATATCTTCATTATAAGCGATATACAGTATGTAAGATTGAAGTCTAATCCTTTTTTTCTTTTGGGGGGATTTTTCATTACTTCCTAGAGATAGTTGTAACATTTTGCAAGATTTGTTTATTCACAATTATTAAATACAATAATGTTCTCAGGTTTGCAGACGATGTGGTGCTTTCACCTTCACCCTGCTGTTTTTAACAGAATTAGGGGATAATTTCTCGCTAAGCTGATGTCATGGACAGGCTAATTTGTGAGACTACTTTTACCCCAGCTGGTGATCTGGAGGATACGGGCTCTTGTGTTTGGCACATTGGGAGGCACCCCAGCTGTTTGTGATGAAGGCCAGCCCTCCTCCTCATCAGCAGCATCCAGCGGCTGCCAGGCGGCAACAAAAACTCTGATTAGCTGCTGGCTGCCACTGACAATTCGCTCCAAATCGCCGACTCTCCGAGGGTTGCGATGAACGTCACACACTTACGTGCATCATTTATCAGAAACTGTTTTATTGCTCCCAAAACAAAATACTTTGAAAAGCCACCAGTTAGCTTAGCTTGCTATTCAGTCAGTGTTAGCCCTCAGGTTCCTGGAGTCAAAACAAAGCTGAAAAAACAACACTTTGCTCGCCATCTTGCCTTCTGACGCGGGTTACGTTAATTTCTGTGGGAACAATTTGCATATGATAAATCAAAACCGCTCGTCCCACAGGTTTACAGGACATTCTTGCGAAATAACGTTGCCGCCGCTCGTTCATAAAAGGACGTGAAAATTTTATGTGTTCGCAGACGCCGCCCACCCGTAATCCTCCTCTCCCTCTGCAGCCTTTCATTTGGCCACAAGTCACCAATGATCCTCCTGGACGCATTTCTGA
The DNA here is from genome assembly GCF_037954325.1 of Fistularia commersonii. Taxonomy (NCBI): domain Eukaryota; kingdom Metazoa; phylum Chordata; class Actinopteri; order Syngnathiformes; family Fistulariidae; genus Fistularia; species Fistularia commersonii. The sequence goes on from NC_141305.1 coordinate 6,678,298, forward strand.
CAAGATTTAATACCGGACTGGCGCTCGCTGCGTGTCGGCCAGATTGAGGCGAGGCCCGATGGATTATCGACCGCGCGGCGGTCCTGGATTACAGCTGGCATGGGCGTGTGAGTGTGTGCGTGTGTGTATGAAAGCACCAGACATGAGAATAAATCTGTTTTTCATTTTCCATCTGATATTACGTAACGACCGTCGGGTCTAATTCCGAACAAACGTGGTGCCGTGAGGATGACGTGCGTTTCCCTTTTCAGCCTCGCTGCTCTCAGTACGTTTTGTCGTCCGCGTTAATCCACGTCCTTTTTAACCCGTTCACGTCGTCACTCTGGAAAAATGAACCACCCTCCAATGCAAACACAGGCTGACTGGAATCCACATGAATTTAGCTGAATATTAGCCAAAAGAGACCTTATATTTATCTTACATTTACGTTACTAATCATCACTGTAATAATTATTGTTGTTCCTGAGTATTTTATCACGTGTCTCCATATTCTGTCGTACAATATTGATCTTCTGTGAATTCCTGTTTTGTTTTGAAAGCTTCTTGAGTGGCACTGCCATCTTTCATCACTTGTTTAAGGAAAATAAATTAATATGACTAAACCCAAAATTACAAGCCCATCAGCTGTCCGTCCATCAGTTGACACACACACACACACACACCCAGGGGTATTCAGTATATCCAGCAGACTAATTAATCAATCATTAAAATTCATTCAAACTGATATTCAGCTCCCTCTAATGAGGCCAAGGAAAATGAATAAATTAGAAAACTAATCATCGACTCGCCGTCCAATTAGAGCTGCCGGTCTGTCGCTGCCCAGAACCCTTCGCTGCGGTGTGGATACGGCTAGAGAACTTGCTTAGCGGGTTGAACCCGGAGAAACTGAACCGACAAATTCATGGAGTTGTTTTTCAAATGGAGTGACAACAGTAGGAGTAAATCAGCCATTGTAAAAAAATAAATAAATTAGTAATTAGCGCCTAGATGCTAACAGGCAATTAACTGAGTTCTAATTAGCCTGAAAAATTAACTGTAAATGACAACAAAACGCCTTGAAAGTCACAAAAGAATTACTCTGGTAACTGCAACACTCAGATGGCACAATTTTCTGAATTTGATGAAAGTATGTGAGTGTGTGTGTGTGTGTGTGTGTGTACCTGTGTGTCTGTGTGTCTGTGCGACACACTGACCCACATTTTCATCGCAGCTTTTGGGGTCTGAGGCGTCTCTTGGCAACGAGGCCGACGAGACTTAGTCACGATGACGGAGGCTGTAATCAGAGGGAGGGGAAGCTGCCAGGGTCCAGGACCGGCAGCTGGAGCCGGGGGGGTCAGGGGGTGTCAGGAGGGTCAGGGGGGTGGGGGGCCGGGGGTTAGCGGGGACCCTCTCTAATACAGTAGTTCACCAAGTTTGTTATTTAATTGTTAGCTTAGAATAGGCGTCGCTGCCGTCCAGTCACTATCTTCCCCCCCTCTCCGTCAGGCTCCAGACCCCCATGTGGACCCCCAGCTGGCCCCGGGACTCCCACCCATGGGGGTGTTCTTTGGACTTCCACCATCATTTCACATTAAATGCACATGAAATCCACACCTACTGAGAATTGTTGAATTTTTTTTTCTTTTGATGTTCTTTGTTTTTGAAAATCCTTGTTTTTTTTTTGCATCATCTGAATCACCTTCTTACAACCTACATGACAATAAAAATCTTGAATTTTCAGACACTTTTCTCGAATAGAGCAACTCATTTCACACTGAATTTTCAGATTTCTTCCACTAATCTTCTTCCCCTGCTCCTTTGGGCTGCTCCCTTCAGGACGTCACTGAAGCCGGTCATTTAATCCTCTCATCTGCATCCTCATCTCCACGGCAACTAACTTCACGTCCTCCTTTGATACACTGTGATTTCTTCCGCAAAGATCCATTAAATGTATACCAACCTGGTACCCACAAGTCACCCAGCCACTGGGGAATAGGTGAGAAACACAGAAAACAGCAAAGAAAATGCCCTCAAACTGACACAGGACGATAATCCAGAGATTAAGTGGAGAGAAGGACATAAGGGATTAGACACAATTTTTTCTCCCCCCAAAAATATTAAAAAATCCCTAAGCAAATAAAGAATTACAGCTGTTATATGGATAAAAATAAATGAAAAAAAAACTCTTCCACCAACTTTAATTAAATCTAGACAAATAAACTGAAAATCTCATTTTAAAAAAGTCCCTGAAGTCCCATTCAATTGACAGAGTTCCATAAAAATTAAAAAATAGCACAAAACTATCTCTCACACACACATACATACACACACACACACACAGGTGGAGTACGATAGCGTGAGCCGTCACGCTCTTGGATGTCTGAACGCCTCCCGTTGCCGCCGGTTATTGATAATAACAAAGATGAATCTGATATCGGCGTTCGATCCGGGATCGATCGATGTCTCACCTGGATCAGGGGCGGCGCGGCGCAGCCCAGGAATCCCGCCAGGAACTTCGCCATGCGGAAGCCGCTCTTGGACGCCCGGCGGAGCCGACGAGAGGAAGCCTCTGCTCCCCGGAGACCCGGGCAGGGGGGGCGGGGTCAGAAGGGGCGGGGCTGGGGGGGGGGACTCCGACCTTCAACTTCCGGTTTGTTTGTTTTTTAATTGGTAGAGAGGACGTACAGGAGGAGGAGGACCGGAAGGGGCGGGGCATCAAGCTGTCAGCTGTTTTTAATCAAGAAGGACCGCGGACTCACCTTTGGATGGCGGAGGGAACAGATCGCCCTGTCTAGCAGAACCTTGAAAATAGAAGCCAAATTGGACCAAACCCATGAAGAAATAACTCTCGGTGAGTTAATTGAAACAGTCTACACACTGCGGGACCTCGCCACGTAAGAATCTTTTCCTCAAACGACTTAAAACGAAGAAAATGAACAAAGCTACTAGCAAAGCTAACGCCGGGACTAAAAGTTAATGCGCTCGCTTGTCACGATTACTGTCGTTCAGTAAACGTGAGAACTAACGTTGGAGGCATTAATAAATAAAATATAGAAAAATATGTTGACATTACTGGAAAAACCTTCCGCACCTTCCAAAAAGTAGAAAGCAGACGCTCCCATATTAGAGTTCATAAAGTTACATAATGCACTACCTCGACAATTTGTATTCCTGACCAAAAGTATAATGACGCACCAAATCATACAACCACAGATACCCCCGCTACTCCTCCAGGGAAAAATCAATTCTGGATAGAAAATGCAGCAACTCCTTTATTAGAAAATGTTTTACAGAAAACTTAGTCCCTGGACGTCAAAACAAAAATGATATTTTGAATAAATTTGATAAGTAATCTATTGCCAGGCTGCGAACTATATATCTGACTCTACCCATACCCCCCAAGGCAAAAGGGACCCACCTCGAAATTATAAATGACATCTACCAATTTAAGGAATTATTGAGGGTACACTTTAATATTGACGATAATATTTGTACCTTTTGTGAAGACAACGTTGAAACCACTGAGCATATAGTTTTCTCATGCAAAATAGTACAGGGCTTTTGGGCTAAAACTCAAAAATGGGTTAAAGACAATTTTCCATCGTCACCAGTTTCCTTCTCTTGAGATGACATTACATTTGGTTTACTTTTAAGCAAAAAAAGAGATGAACTGTGTGTCAGGTATTTTGGGCCTGGCCAAGTTCTTCATTCTCAAAAACAGAATGCATCTGGTCCAGGGTGAATTCCTGGATAGACATCCTTCTAAATACCCCTCAGCTATCCTTATCTGTTATTCTATGACTTCTGTCAGAAGCTGAATTTGACTGATGTTTGGAGACATACTAATCCAGCAGCCCTCCAATACACTTGGTTCAATCCCAATTGTAGTCTGAAATCCAGAATTGATTACTGGTTAATATCAAACCATCTGCTGAGCTATAAAGTGAGCTCTAGCATATCGGCAGCTCCACTAACAGACCATTGCGTTATATATCTAGCTATTACATCCAAATCAAGAAGGAATTCATCAAACAAATACTGGAAATTCAATTCTAACTTGCTGAAGAACGATGAGTATTGTCAAAGAATTAGATCCTTAATTAAATCAATTAAGTCATCTGAGGAACTTGCATCTCCGGTCAAACAATGGGAGTTCCTGAAATATAGAATTCGACAACACTATTTCCTTTAGCGCAAAACTTAAAAAAGATCTTGACAAAAGAGAGTTGAACTTTATGATGCAACTTCATACCTATTGTAACAAACGTAGCTTGGATGAGGGTGACAAACAAAAAATAATTTGATTACAATTGAGTCTGGATAACATGTATACTCATAGAGCCCATGGTGCATTTGTTAGATCCAGAGCAAAATGGATCAAAGAAGCGGAGAGAAATTCAGCATATTTTTGTGGCTCGGAAAGACAAAGACAAGAGAAAAATAGCCTCAGTTCTCTTTTAATAACAAGGAAATTACAGATGAGGCTATAATATCATCTGAAATCTTAAAATTCTATAGCCACCTATATAGTTCTAAATTCTCAAAAATGGCTTCCTATTCTTCTTGGACTTTTATAAAGCCTTTGACTCGGTTGAACATCCATGTATCTTAGCAACACTCGAGCATTTTGGATTTGGTTTAAAATTCAGGAATGTGACCCGTGAGCTCTATGAGAATATTAATAGCTGTGTCACCCTACCGAGCGTCACCACTCCAAGCTTCCATGTTGATGTGGGAATCCTCCAAGGTTGCCCAATCTCACCCTATTTATTTATACTAGCTACCGAAATGCTAGCCATTTATATCAAAAATTGCAACGATATCCAAAAGTTATGCGTGTGGGGTACAGAAATTATTATTAGCCAGCTGGCAGATGACACTATTTTTAAAAAATGAACATCAAATCCCAATAAGTGTTGAAAAAAATTAAAAAATTCTCCAAGGCTTCAGGATTATCATTAAACATAAAGAAATGTGAACTTTTTGTGCTTCATGACTCGCCATCTGCAATGTTCCTATTAAATCAGAAATATAATACTTGTGTATTTACCTTTCTAAAGACCAAAAGTTAAATCAATCCAGGAACATAGAATCCAAACTCAATAAAAGTAAAGCTAAATTGAATATATGGCTCCAAAGAGATTTATCAATATTAGGCCGGATATATTTGACCAAAATGGAATGTTTATCTAGATGTATATACCCAATGTATTCCGATGCTATTCCAAATCAACTCATAAAATCTATTAATTAAATAAGTTTCAACTTTATTTGGAGGAACAGACCACATTATCCAAAAAAAAAAAAAAAAACACATATGGTGAAAGAAACAAGTGAGGGAGGGCTGAAAGTGATTGATTTGGACTGCCTCAATGGGCAATTTTTATCATAGGTACTCTTCAACTTTGAGTGACAATCTAAAACGATAATTCCAGAAAAAACACATCGTACAATTTTTAAGAATTTCATTTGCATTTTACTGCATGACCGAAGTATTTGATAAAACCGTAGACCTGCGCAAGGCTGGGATGGGCTACAGGACAAAAGGAAAGCAGCGTGGTGGCACCAAATGTTGGTACAATTATTAGAAAATGGAAGAAGGTGACGGTCAATCTGCCACGGTCTGGGCCTCCATGCAAGATCTCACCTTGCGGTGTGTCAATGATCATGAGGAAGTTGAGGGATCAGCCCAGGAATGGAAGAAAGTCATGTGGTCTGATGAGACAAAAATAGAGCTTTTCGGTGTAAACTCCACTCGTCACGTTTGACGGAAGAAGTATGAGTACAATCCCAAGAACACCATCCCAAGCGTGATGCACCAATAGGTGACACGGTGATTGACAAGTCCATGACAAGTGCCCTGTGATTGACAGGCGGCCCTGTGATTGACAGGTGGCCCTGTTATTGACAGGATGCCCCATGATTGACGAGTGGCCCTGTGATTGACAGGTCCATGTTGAATTGAGATTGGCCCTGTGATTGGCAGGCGGCCCTATGATTGGCAGGCGGCCCCATGATTGACAGGCTGCCCTGTGATTGACAGGTCTATGTTGAAGTAAGATTGACCCTGTGATTGACAGGCGATCCTGTGATTGACAGGCGATCCTGTGATTGACAGGCGATCCTGTGATTGACAGGCGATCCTGTGATTGACAGCTCCATGTCAAACAGATTGGCTCTAGCCAACGTTTCTTTGTAAATGTTCGTAAAGAGGCGTTGCCTTGTGGCAGGAAACAACAGCTCCACCTAGTGGCAGCGGGTCTTAGCGGATCTCGATGTGCGTGGCCTTATAGATAAAATAAAGAACAGTAACGAACAAAAGAAATAAATAAAAAAAAGTTAAAGGTATGTAAAAAATATATGTAAGGTGTATTTACAAGTACATGTGAATACATATATGATTACACAGTAATTTTGTGTATAAGTAGGGGTTGTGCAGTAAAACATTTCTGGCACAGAAAAGAAAGGAACTATTGCACAAATGATTGCACAAATACTGTATATGAATTCAACAGAGTAGTATAAATTCACCAACAACTGACTGCTTGCACATTGTCTACTGCTTCGGTTTTGTATTCCTTATCACACATGGGTAAGCTACATATATTGCCAAAGTAGAGGGTTTAATTGAAGTACAGCAGTGTATGCGTGGTCTTCCCTCAACTTGTAAATTATATCCTTTCGCCCATCCTTCTGTACAAAAATCTCTATTACTTTATTTCTTTTAGTTATAAAAGTCTCTGTGTCTCAATAGAAATTATTGCTCGGGAGGAAAGCCGTCCTTGGTCAGTCCAGTTCCAGATATATATGTTTGAAAAGACCATTTTATTTTCTGTCCTGACATTTGAAGCCTATCATTTAGCTCCGGTGTTATTCACTTCCAGTATTTATCACTTCCAGTTTTGTTTGAAAGTCCAGTTTTGAGAAGTTTAATTTTTATTGTTTTATATATATATATATATATATATATATATATATATATATATATATATATATATATGTGTTTATATATATATATATATGTGTGAGTGTGCGTGTGTATATATATATTTATATATATATGTGTGTGCGTGTATATGTATGTGTGTGTGTGCATATATATGTATATGTGTGTATATACACATGTGTGTTTATATATATGTATATACCTACATATGTATATATATATGTGTGTGTGTGCACGTACATGCCTTTGTGCGTGCGTGCGTGCGCGCACAGTGTGGTAAAAAGCATTTAGTCAGCCATCAATTTTGCAAGTTTTTCCTCTTAAAAAGATGATAGGCCTGTAATTTTCATCATAGGAACACTTCAACTATGAGTGACATTGTTGTGTGTATATAAACATATATATGTGTGTGTATGTATATATGTGTGTGTGTGTGTATGTATATATGTGTATATATATATATATATATATATATATATATGTGTGTGTATATATGTGTACATGCATGTGTGTATATTTATATATATACATATGCATGTGTGTGTATGTATGTGTGTGTTTGTGTATATATATATATATATATGCATTTACATACATGCCTGTATGTATGTGTTATATACATATATTTTTGTGTGTTTATGTTTATAATCTTTTATTTTTGCAATGAGGGTAAAGAAATAGAAGAAAATGGGCTGACGTGGCGCACTTGACTGTCTCTACTTGACTATTCTTTTGGCTAGCATATTACCTACAATACTTTTTTTCTGTAATCCATGAAGAAGAACATATGCCCCCTTCAGTGAGGCAGAGGTAGTCGCTGCCTCCCTTCCTGCCTTTCCACTGCAGCATTCTATCAGATGAGCAAGACTAATGTTTTAGACATACGTGAAATACATGACCTGGACTATGGGATGTTATGACATATATTAAAAGTGTACAAACATTACATCTGCGACATATAGAGAGATTGCTTTTTTTCTGCTCAATGTGAGTTAAAAAAAGGGGAGGAATTGCGCAAGCCCTCACTTTTTTGCCAATTTCCCACCGCCTCAGAATTTCACTGTAATTTCATTGGTTTGGATGTGACGAGGTTAAATGTTTTGGTGACATAAAGCTCATTAGCCCCCAAAACATTGTCATTGCACCTGTCACAGGTACAGAGCAACATAACAGATTTCAGCTTTCAGTCCATCTGAGGAACATGCAAAGACGTAACAGGGGAGAACAGGAGAATTGGATGCAAACTTAGATGAAAAGGGAGAACAAGATGGGGGAGAAGGGCAAACAGGGCTCCTGTTTGGGTGGGATTAGTAACAAAGCAAGCCATGCACGCACATATAAACACACACTTGTATAGGACAGTTTCTACATGTATACACACATACATGCACATTCATAGATACACACATACGATAGATCAAGGAAAAGCATATGACAGGTTGACAGGGAGAGAGCAACTCTGGTATTATATGGAGTGGCAAAGAAATATGTTAGACTGGTGCAGGACATGTATGCTTGCTGTGAGACAGTGGTGAGGTGTGCTTTAGGTGTAAGAGTGAAGTTCAAGGTGGAGAAGGGACTCCATCAGGGATCAGCCCTGAGACCCTTATTGTTTGCATTGGTGATAGACAGGCTGACAGATGAGGTTTTTTATATATATATCCATGAAGAAGAACATGTGCCCCTTTCAGTGAGGCAGAGGTAGTCGCTGCCTCCCTTCCTGCCTTTCCACTGTAGCATTTTATCAGATGCATTTTATCATCTGTCAGCCTATATACATATATATATATATATATATATATATATATATATATATATATATATATATATATATATATATATATATATATATATATGGGTTCTTGAGAACGTGGGGTCCCGGTAGCATGGGCTGTCACTCTTGCAGGCTAACCCCCATCTCCTGTCCAGCTTTGGCGAGCAGCTGCAGTTGCTTCACCCCTTCCAGCAGCACTTCGATGATGGGTCCGTGGCCGGGATCCTTTGGCTTTGCCAGTTCCAGCAGAAGAAGACCACGATCGCACAGGTGTGTGTGTTGGTTCATTGGAAAATTTTGGTTGGGGGTCCTGTCTTCACCTTCTTCGTCCATCACCCCCTGCAGTTCCTGGAGTCCTCCATCAACATGTCCCTGGCGTCTCAGCAGCAGAACCCGGGATCCGCAAGCTCAGGTTGGGGGAGGGGTGTGCGTGTGTGTGTTTGTTTATTTGACAATTGGGGGGGTTCACAGGAGAACAGTTTCAACTTTCAGAACATTGTGGAGAACCCTCTTAGCTTGCAGCCCTACAAAAATAAGACCCACGTTGTGCATCAAAATTTTATTTATTTTATTTTTTACTTTATGATTTAAAAGTGTATTAATCACAAAAAATATCTGTCTATTTAAGGAATTTTCTGTATTTATTTATTCATTGTATATCATTGCTAATTATTATATTTGTTATTTAATTATTTATGAATGTATTTTTCATTGTATTTCTTGCTAGTCTGCAGGCAAAGTAAACCTTGAACATATATCATAAAGCATGTGATGTATTTTTTTTTTTCCAAACTGAATCAAGTGATCCCTCCTCTGCCACGCTCTGTGTGACCTCTGACCCCCGCAGAGACGGCGCAGCGGCTCCTGGTCATGTCTGACAGCAGGGCTCTCTTCCTGGAGGGGAGGGAGCGGGTGACGGCAGCGGTGCGAGACGCCCGCAACGCCAAAATCTTCGACATCCACGTCGTGCTCGACAACCCTGACTCACGGGTGAGTAACAAGGTGTGTGTCTGTATATATCATACATGTGTATATGTTTAAATCATATATATTCATATATGCCTCTAGACATATATGTCTAAATGTATGTATATTTGTGTTTATGAGTATATATGGATGTGTATGCGTCTACAAATGCATATGTATACATAGATACATATACATGGGTGTGTGTTTATATATATATTCAGTGACATGCGGTGAGGTTAATGGCTGGTGAAGCACTGATGTCATCACAGTCAGATTTACAAACATATGAACCCTACAGAGTAGCTTAATCACCATTTTACTAGAAGCAGTTAACATGTTTTGTTTAAAATATCGTATCAGCATTCTTTACATATACAAACTGTAAAAAACAATGTTATCCTCTCTTATATTTAGTTATAAATGAAGTCCATGCATCGCTCCTTCTGAAGAAAAGCATCGATAACTTGCTTGTAGACGTCTTCCTTATTGTTCTTCAGTTTTAAAAGTCTCTCTGTCTCAATGGAAATCACTGCCAGTGAAGACAGTCATCCTTGATCAGTCCTGTTCCGACTGCATGTTTTGGGCCTATTCAGTGCTGTGTGACCGCTCCACTGATGCTGTCGTAGCTGGAACGGTGACCACCAGCTGGAGCAACTTTGTCGCCTGAGGAACAGTTTGGATGAGATCCTTCTGTGCCAAAAAGTTGAGCAGCGGCCCAGGAGATTTTACATTCATCCCTCAACGTTTGTGAGCTATACAGCCTGATGAGATCGGGAAAAAATAACTGGATGGCTGCACTTGACTTGCTAACTGTTTACTGTAGCTTGCTATTGCTAATTATATTATTATGTAGCCAAGTAGTAAGAAGGATCCCTGGGATCACCAGTGCCCCCTACCATGAGGCACTGTTACTGCGTGCCTCACTTAATGTCTCTGCAGTCGTTTTATGATGACAAGAAACACGATACAGTTGTTGACGAAAAACATTATACACATCAGCAAAACTATGGAAATTTAGTTAATATATTAAAAGTGTTTGAAAATGGTAATAGTGGCATACACAGAGACAGCAACATTATCTCAGTGCATAGCATGCCAGCACTGTTAGCATAATCATTGTGCAATTCATAGTGGGCTCAGGTGGCTGCTGTGTCACCACACATCTCTTCTTCATATCTGAATGAAGTTATGGGTATAAAATTGAGTGGGGGAGTTTACCAAGTAAAAAGTCTAAAATGTATCACTTCCATATGGATTGGGAGGTGGACTTTTTTTTTTAATCATGTCATTTTCAAAGTGCATTTGCAGTATCTGCCAGTCTGTACATTATGTATGTATGTATGTATGTATGTATGTATAATTTTTTTTTTTTTTGAAGGGCAAAATATTACTGACCACTTTAACTCCAAATCAGTGTCTATGTATTGTACTTTAGTGAAAATCAAAGAAATGTAACCTTATGTTATTTGGGGGATTTATTTCACTGGAAAATAACATTTCTGTTCCCAGTTTCTGCAGGACTCCATCCTGGACGTCAAGGTTCCTCTGCTCAGAGGTCCGTGGGAGCTGCACAGCACAGCACCGCTAGCCTCGCTCGAGAAGGAAGGGAGGGAATGGGGTCATGGGCTGTACATGTGCCTTTATTATCTTTACTATAATAAGTGGATCCAATCCTTGAGCTCGATAGCAACCCTTGACTTTTTCTGGGTTTTTTTTCTTTTTTTGTAAAGCAGGATCGCTTTGGACTTTAAGGCCTGGCAGGAAGTGATCATCCTGACAATCAACACTTTGCAAGAATATTATGAATATTATACGATCAACAAACAATTCAGGTATTTGTGTGTGTGTGTGTATATATATGTACATGTATATATATATATGTATATGTATATTTATGTATATATATGGATGTATATGTGTGTATATGTAGATATGTGTATATTGTATATATATGTGTATCTATATATGTATTCACATACATCTGTGTGTATATGTATTTATGTATATACATGTATATAAACATACATATGTACATATATGTATATACATATATACAATATATCCTAGCAGGAAGGGATCATCCTGACAATCAACACTTTGCAAGAATATTATGAATATAATATACAGTATTTGTGTGTGTCTATGTATATATGTATATGTATGTATATGTGTGTATATATATATGTATGTATATATATGTATATATGTGCATATACATATGTATATATATGCATATGTATGTATATATAGGCATATATATGTATATATATGTGTGTGTGTGATATATACATATATGTATTTGTGTATAAATGTAAATATGTAAATATACATATATGTATGTACATCTGTATGTATATATATTTTTGCGTATTTATCTTTGTATATGTGTGGGTATATATATAAATACAAATGTGTTTGTATATAGATATACATACGTGATTGTGTATTTATGTATGTATACATGTATGTGCATACATACTTAGATGTGTATGTGGGTATTGTAAATATATACGCATACAAACACATGAATGTATGTGTATCTAATAATATGTATATATATATTTGTGTTTCTATGTATACAAATACATAATGTGTGTGGTAATATATTTGTGTATGTATGTACATGTTTACATGTATGTATATATATAAATGTATGGATATAAACCTACAGAAATATATATATATATATATATATTTATAAATGTGATCATCCTGACAATCAACACTTTGCAAGAATATTATGAATACTATGCAATCAATAAACATTTACAGTATTTGTGTGTGTGTGTATGTATATGTGTATGTGCGTATGTATATATGTAGATATGTGTATATTTTTGTATATTTGTGTATACATATATGTATATAAATGTATATATATGTACATATGTATATACTTTAATATATATATGTAAATATCCTAGCAGGAAGTAATCATCCTGATAATCAACACTTTGCAAGAAAATATGAATATTACACAATCAATAAGTATTTACAGTATTTGTGTGTGTCTATGTATGTATGTATGTATGTATATATGTTTATATGTATATGTTTTTTGTATACATATGTGTATATGTATGTATATGTTTGTATGTATATATATATGTATACATGTGTATGTATATATGTATGTATATGTAGGTGTATATATATGTATAGACATATATATGTGTATATACACTTATGTACATATATATGTACATAAATATATCTGTATATATACTTACACATATATGTATGTATATACATATATATGTATGTACATTTATATTCATATATATTCATTCATATATATATCATATATATATTCAAATATACATATATATTCATATATATACATAGATATACATATCTATGTATATAAATGTACATGTATATATTAATATATATTTTTATATGTATATATACATGTAAATATTTGTATATGTATGTATATATATGTATGTTTATGTATATATATGTATACATAAATATATATGTTTGTATATATATATATGTATATACATATATAAACATTTATATATGTGTATATATGTATGTACTTATATATATTCATATATATACGTATATTTACATATATATGTATATACATATATACGCATATATATGTGTTTATATTTGTATATGTATATATATGTGTGTGTGATATATACATATATGTATTTGTGTATAAATGTATGTATACATACATATATGTATGTATATCTGTATGTATATATATTTGTATTTTTCCATGTACACGTGTGTGTATATATATAAATACAAATGTGTTTGTATGTAGACATACACATGTGATTGTGTATGTATGTGTGTATATATGTATGTACATACATACATACACGTGTATGTAGTTATTTTGAACATATACACATACACACACATGAATGTATGTGTATCTAATAATATGTATATATATATAATTGTGTTTCTATGTAAACAACTACATAATGTGTGCAATTATATATTTGTGTATGTATGTACATGTTCACACGTATGTATATAAATGTATGTATATAAACCTACACATATATATATATATATATATATTTATACATGGTTATTATGACATCCTGTGATGCAGAATCTTGGTAACGTGGTAGTTTCTGGGGTCACGGGGGGTTTTTAAGCTTTTCAACATCAGACCCCCTCACCCAGACGACCAGACTGGGAGTGATCAGCTCCCGGCCTGTGTCCAAGAAGCGCTCATCCACTCCTTATCCTTCTGTATCCACAGGTATCATGAGGCTCTCTCAGAAGCGTCTGAAGCGGACTTGATGGCTCTCCTCTTGTGTGCACCTGTGATGCCCAGGAGACTGTAGGCCTGCAGAGTGACCTCCTTGCAAAGCCTCTTCCCCCAACCCCAACTGGCAGGCAATGTGCATGCCACCCCTGTCTGCGGCAATCCTCCACTAGCTCTGCATGCTTCTCCTGCTGGCTCCCTCCATTCTCTCCTCCCAGGGCACTGTCAGCTCCAACATGATGATCCCTTTCTTTAGTTGGTGCCGCTCAGATGTAATTGTGCTAGAGGTGAATCTCAGGTAAAAGCTGTAATAATAATCCATAATGAGGTTTTTCATGTGTAGGTGGTGCCTCTGCAATGCCACCTTCACTAGCTTGTGGGGTTTAGAGCCGTATGCATTGGTGACGTCCAGCTAAAGCAGGAATAGGTTTCCTTTCCCTTCTTGAGCCTCTCTGATCAGTTGTCCCCACGCCGCTGTGTTCAAGGCACCCTGGTACTCCCCGGATCCTGCCGTTTTGCACAGAGGCGTTCTTTAGGGGGTAGTCTGACAGCCGGTTGGAAAGGACACTGAAAAATTAAGCAGTAGGATGGTCCTATATTCCTCTATTGAGGTTGACTTCTCTTCCTTGGGAACCCACACCCCTTCCGCTGATATCATTTGCTGGGCGACCTTCCCCCATCCACCAGATCACCCTTAGGGTCTTCCACAGACGATGCAGAAGTTTGGGGCACCTCTTGTGCACCAGACAAGGTCCATACATACATGCATCCATACATATATACATACATACAAGCATGTATCCACAAATACATAAATACACACATGCATATGTACATTCATACACACATCTATAAAGACACATATATAAACACATACAGACCCACATACACACACACAAATACAAAGCACATGTATGTACATGGTAGGTACATACATACACATTTACATATTATACATAGCCATTTCTGAATACAGAAACACATTTAAACATGCATAAATATACAAACACAAAAAATATACATATTTGCATACACATACAGACATGAGACATGCAAAAATGTATACAGTACATACATAAACACATTCAAAGGTACATACACGTTCACAAAAACACCTACATACATACATATACACATAAATATATACAAACATTGACACACACACACACACAAACGTATACATGCATATATGCATACACAAATAAGCACATGAATACACACATACACGTGTACACACATACATATATACATTCATATATATGTACAAACACATACATACAATCACCTTGAAATTCGGTCAGCCTTTAGATATATTGTGAAGGTCTGTTCTAATTTTAAAACCATCCAACAGGGTTTGTGCTGAACTAAACAACGTATTGTTATTGATCCTACAGGAGAAAATGCCGTTCAGGTTCATTCGTTCCAACAGGCAGGCACCATCATAACTACTGGATCAGTCATAGCTACATACATATTTCCTCAGTTTCTAAGAAGTAAAAGAATGTTTTTTTTTCCTCAAATATGACTGTGGCTGTTATCACATTTTGTTTGTTACTATAACAATATTTGCAAAAAGTGTAAATAAGTTATACCTTTTATTTATTGCTCAAAAGTGACAGAGCAGAACAGTTGCCTTGTCACTATTAATGAGCTCAATTCAATATCTACATTTTCTGTTTCACTTTTGAATCTAAACATACAAGCAAACATTCGTCCAAACAATTTGGCACAGGAAATGACGTATTTGATTTTTGTTTTTTTTCCCACTGATGTTATAAATTAGGGGGCGTGGCCAACGAGCGGACCGGAAGTGGAGCCGAGCGAGCTAGCAGTAGCAGTTGAGTGGGACGTCGACTACGTGAGACAAAAAAATTTAATCGTTTTTCCTGATTAAATGGCTACAATTTGATGAAATAGAACGCAAATCAAATTCCACAGAGAGAGACAGTGAAATGTGTAACCGTAATTTTGTTACATTCAAAGATGAGACGTCGGCGGGCAGCAGGTAAGAGGCTAGTAGTATTAGCATCGAATTTTTTTTGCTATCTCTGGTCAGTGCAGGACAGACTTGTTGACGTTCAATTCTGAAGTGCTCGATTACAATCACATTTAAATGTAGCAATTGCAGAAGTTACCCTGTGGAGCAGTCCGTAGCCCAAACCTTTCCAAAGTATTTGCATGTTAGTCTGCATTTTGACAATAAAATCCCAGATTACATTGTGATGTGTAGTGGGACCAGGGAACAAGCAGAACTGTGAAGGTTCGCTGCTAAAAGACAGAATACACATGTGTGAATGACAGTGAGAAGGTGGATTTGAAGTACACTTGTCAACAGTGCAGTGCAATGGAGGGTTTGGAAGAGGATATTTATGGATGGATTGAACGAGGAGATGATGTTAGTTGATCTGAGAAAACGGAATGCAAGGAAAAGGTGGTTTGCTGAAGGTAGAAGAAATAAAGGTTCTCAGAAAGTAATGGTATATATAAATGGTAAATGGTAAAGTAACAAATTTTATCTCCTCAGTACTTAGCATTCAATGCAGCTTAATCATTCTTTCTCATTGATCAGACCTGTAAAACACAGTTCATCTCAAGGTTGCTGTGATGGTCTGAAGCTAGTCATTTTGTTGGATATTGTTTTTTCCCATATGAATGGCAAAATTGACAGTGATAAAATAGCAAACATTACTCAGGGTTTGAGTAGGATTGTGTAGGAAAATATGTTATATTTCCTGTTCAACACATGAATTTGAAAGATTATTTCAATCATCAAATTGGCACATGAAATGATTAATTTTATCTTTTTTAGTTTTGAAGTCTATAAATGAAGGTAAGGTTAATATTTCTAAAACAGCTCCCAAGTTGAATATTGTCCAATGAGTAATGTAACATGTGTTCTGATCTCCTTGTGCAACTCAGATGGATTGGAGTGTCTGTGTGCAGAGTAACTTCATGTGTGACGACAAGGAAGCTGTAGCAGCACGTCAGTGGAAGCTTCAATGTTCAATAAAGTTCCTTTTTGCTAATTTTGGAGTCTGTGTTGTATGTATTTTTGTGTACTTTTTGGGTGAAATACATATGTGACATATATGTCTGATTGGGCAAAAAAAAAAATGTTTCCTTTTCTATCGGGGACACACTCACACTCACACATTAGCCCCCCGCCTCCGCGGGTGGCGAGGGGTGGCTGGCGCCCATCTCTCAGCCTATAGGGCCACCCTGCATTGCACAGGGTCACAACAGTCATACGTAGGGACACTTTAGAGTTGCCGATCAACTTAAATGCATGCTTTTGGCCAGTGGGAGGAAGGAGAGAACCCACGCGGACACGGGGAGAACATGCCAACTCCGCACAGAGGCAACTGCACACAGTGGTTGCTGTGGGGCTTGAACCCGAGTTGCTTTGCTGTGAGGCTACAGCTCTAACCACTGCGCCACCGAGCCGCCCAACAGTGAACCGTGCGGATGTTATATTTGGCATATACGTTGCAGCGTGGCTCCAAGTCCGGGTTAATACATTTGATTGCCAAATACAATTTTTGTGTGACTTTGTTGTCACCACATTCAACTACGTAATCAACAAAGTGTTTAGCAAGAGTAGTTCTTTCATTCTGATCTATGATGTGTTATTTGAGCAGTGTATATGTGTGTCAATTTGACATGAGCTCTTAGTAGTGGAGTAAAATAAACTTATAAACTTTACTAATTTCAGTTCCAGTGATTACTTTGGATGTTTGTTTTGAACATGCGTATCCCTCACTGATAAATTCCAAAGTGACTGATTGACTAACTCAAACCTGCAAGTCATGACTCATCAATAATGAAAACACATTTAGTTTTATATCAAATCTAATTTTATTTCAGTTAACAGTTGACTTGTGAAAACTATAAAGGAAATGTTGAGTCGCAGTCAGACAGTCTTTTGCTCCTCCTCTACAGGTTGGTGTCCCCTCAGGCCCCTCAGGCGTGGTGGCTGAGATGGTCTTGTATATACATACATACATAAGATAGTATATACACATACTTAATATAGACACACATACATACATCAGACATAAATGTATACGAACATGAAACCTACATGAATATATAAAGTCATATGTACATACATATAACCTACATTTATGTACATACATACATACCTAAATATATAAATACATATATAAACACACGGACATATAGACATACATGTATATACATAGCAGTAAATTCATATATACGCACACATACCTCACTACTTATGTACATGCTTATACACACACACATCCCTATATACATACATACCTATGTATATACACACACATCCATACCTACATGTTTACATATATATATATATATATATATATACACACACACACATAAATACATGTATACACAAATACATACATTCAGATATGCACACACATACATACCACATATATATATATATACATATATATACGCATATATGAATACAAACATGAACGTACTAATATACATATATATAAACACAGACATAAATACATGTATACACATAAATATACAGATATGCATATCTATATATACACAAACATACATGGACCCACACACATACATTTTTACACACATACATGTATACACAGACGTACATACATACATGTATGCACATACATACATATATTTATACACAAAAATACATACCTATATATACACACACATATATCTTTGTACAAACATGTACATACAAACATACACGTTTACATATATATGCACAAACACATACATACCGAAATATATAAATGTATACACACATACATATCTACTAATATGCATATATATATATATACACATACATACATGTATACGCACATACATCCCCATATTTATATATACTCGCATATATACATACATGTATAAAAAATACCTACATAAATACATACATACACGTGTACACAGGTATATACCTACAGATATGCACACACATACATGTCTACATGTATGGACACATATATATATATACATTCATATATTCAAACAATTATATACATACTTGTACAGACAGATAGAATCCTATAAAATTACATACATACATGTATACATACATACATATCCATATATATATATATATATATATATATACACACACATATTTATATACATACATACATGTATCCACACTCATACATACCGACATATATACATACACATACATGTATATACACAGACACATAAATATATGTATACAAACATAGATACCTACACAAATACATAAACACATTTGCACAAACATACTTACCTACCAGTACATATATACACATACATACTAATATACACACATACATACCTATAAATGTGTGTGTGTGTGTATACGCACATGTGTTTGTATACACACATGTGTAAATGAAAGCACATGTATAATGCAAAAACACATTTGTAAAACTGCACATACCTACATAAATATATATGTATACACATATATATATCCATGAATAAATGTGTACACACATACATACCTACTTGTATACACACATACACATTTACACGTATGCACACATACATAACTACATATATACATAGATGGATATATATACACAAACATACGTACATACATACATGTATGTACTAATAGATACCTATATAAAGACATACATACATTTATACACACATACATAATTATATACAAACACCTACACATATACATCCATCTATACATACATGTATATAATCATACATCCCTACAAATATATACATATATAAACACACATGCATACATACACGTATGAACACATGACTATCTACATATATATATAAATAAAGACATACATACATACATGTGTACACACATATGTACCTACATAAATTCGGACATACATGTATACACATACATACATCCCTACATATATACATACATGTATACACACATACATACCTACATCTTTGTGTACCGTCTTGTGTAGCGTCTTTGTGTACCGTGAAAAGCGCTATACAAATCGTATGTATTATTATTATTATTATTACATATATGCACAAAACACATACATACATGTATGTATGTATACACACAGATCCCTGTATAATTAAATACATACAGGTATACACACATACATACTTATATATATACATACATGTATACACACATACATAACTACATATAAACACACAGGCATACATACAGACATAGATAAAAACATATATATACATAGATTCTCGTAAACAGATATACAAGCCCAAATAAATATATAAATATACACACACACATGTATACACAAATAGATACATACAAAGGACACAAATACTTGTATACACACACATATCTAAATATAGACACAAACATATATATATGCACGTTTGCAGGTACAAGGACAAAAACATTAATACACACATACATATCTACAAATATATACACATACACATACATACATACAAACATTACAGCCATTACATGTATGCACTCATAGATACCTACATAAATATATACATGTATGTATACACATATAAATACCTAGATATTTACACACTTACACACACACACACATATATATATATATACACACACACATACATAAATGCATGCACACATATATACCTATATATATATATTTAGATGCATGCATGTATACACACATACATAACTACATATATATACACACATATACATACATGCCTACAGGTATACATACACATATATACACGCACATACATAGCCTCATAGATACATATATATATATATATATACACACATGTATACACACAGACATACATACCTATATGTATATATATATATATATATATATAGACACCCATACATACATACAAGTATACACACAGATAAACCTACTTATACATACATGTATACAAACATACACATACGTACCTACAAATATACATAGATACATACATACCTTCATAGATACACACATATATAGACACACATGAATACATACATACATGTATGAAAAAACGCATACCTACATATAAACGTACTTGTATACACACATACATACTTGCACGTATATACACATGCATACATACATATATACACACATACATACCTATATATATATATATATATATACAGATACACAATTGTACACATACCTACCTATATATATGAACACACATATATATACTCACATACATACATACATATATACACATACATATATACATGTATGCACACATACATACCAACATACATACATACATAAACACACAAACATACATACATACATATATGTATGCACGCATACATACATACATACATGTACACACAAACATACATACACACATGTATACACACATACATACCTACATATGTACTTACATATATATACATACATACACACATACATGCATGCATGTATGTGTATGCCTGCAAGCATACAAATATACATGCATACATACTGTACATGTGTGTATGCATGAGTGAATGTGTGTATGCATATATGCGTGTTTCAATGCGTGTTTGCTTGTATATGTGTGTATACATACACATGCTTCCATGCATGCATAAACGCACGTAGACATGCATACACACATGCACACACACATATGCACCCGCATGTGCATGCATACACGCACGCACACATGCATGCTTACGCATTTGCATCTATACATGTATGCAGGCACTTATGCATTCACAATTGCAAGCATACACGCTTGCACACACTAATGCATGCTCTTTTGCACTCATGCATTGACGCATGCACACCTGCGTAAAAGCATGTACACATTCATGCATGAACACACGCATGCATACGTGCATGCATAAACACACGCATGCAGACGCACATGCATGCATGCATTCATGCACGCAAGTATGCACTCGTTTATGCATGCATGTGTGTGTGTATAAATGCACACGTGCACACATATATACCTAATTATATACATACATAAATGTATATACATACAGGCAGGCATACACACATACAGACCAGTGACGTGCAGTCAGTAGAGGCAGGGGAGGCCGGGCCTCACCTGTCATCATGGAAAGGAAAAAATGCAAAATGAAAAAATAAATTAAATGGTTATATTCATTCAGGGTTTTGTACTATAAAGTTATTTTCCACTTAACTTCACCATTTTTAGTTTTTTTTTTTTTTTCAAAATCACTGAAAAAAAAAATTCACACTTACCGTTCAAATATGAAGAAGAGACGTGCAGTGACACAACAACCATCTGAGCCCACTATGAATTGCACAATGATTACGCTTACTTTGCTGCCATGCTATGCACTGAGACCGTAATGCTGTCTCTTTGGATATCACTATTAAAAAACACTTTTTATAAATTAACTAAGTTTCCATAGTTTTGCTGATGTGTATATTTTTTTTGTCAACATCTGTAACGTGTTTCTTGTAATCATAAAATGACTGCGAAGAGACATTAGGTGAGGCACGCAGTAACGGTGCCTCTTGGTAGGGGGCACTGGTGATCCCAGGGATCCTTCTTACTACTCTCCTGCAGAATAATACACAAGCGATAGCAAGCTACAGTAAACAGTTAGTTAGTGCCTCACCAGCTATGAACCTCACCGCATGTCACTGCCACAAGGCAGCCAGGCCTTGCGAATGGGCGAGAAAGACAGAAAACAGCAAAGAAAATGCCCTTAAACTGACAAGGGATGATAATCTAGAGATTAGGTTGAGAGAAGGAAATAAGGGATTAGACAAAAATTTTTTCTCCCCCCAAAAACATTAAAAAAAATCCCAAAACGAAAGAATGACAGCTTTTATATGGATACAAGTACATGAAAAAACATCGTCCACCAACTTAAATTAAATCTAGTCAAAATTAAATGAAAATATAATTTTAAAAAAGGACAAATAAAGTCCCTGAAATCCCATTCAATTGACAGAGTTCCATAAAAATCAGAAAAATACACAAACGCACAAATCTCTCTCGCTCTCTCTCACACACACATACACACACATACACACACACACACCACAGGTTGAGAATGATAGAGTGAGCCGTCACCCTCGTTACGGCCGGTTACCGATAATAATAATGAGGAATTTGATATCGGCGTTCGATCAGGGATCGATCGGTGTCTCACCTGTATCAGGGGCGGCGCGGCGCAGCCCAAGAACCCCGCCAGGGGTTCCCAACTTTGCCATGCGGAAGCCGCTCCTCGACGGCAGAGCCGCCGGGATGGATCATCTGCTCCCTGGAGAGCCGGGTAGGGGGGCGGGGCCGGAAGGGGCGGGGCTGGGGAAGACTGCGACCTTCAACTTCCGGTTTATCTGTTTTGTTTTTTACCTGGTGGAGAGGATGCCCAGGAGGAGGAGGACCGGAAGGGGCGGGGCATCGAGCTGTTATGTGTTTTTAATCAGGAAGGAAATATCACTATTCATAAACAAAATTAAATCGCATTTTTAACTTTTTTGCAACGTCAAGTTTCCTGAAAACAGTGAATATCATTAAATTAAATTTAAAAAAAATTAAATGACAATATATTCAACAGTTCCTTAAATGTCTAAATCTATTCTGATCAGTGAAACCAGAACCAAAGAGGTTGCCGGGTCGACTCTCCGTGAGGGTTCTTCATGTTATCCGTCATCCTCCAGCAGTCTAAATCATCAATAGGTGTGGATGAGAGGGTGAATGGTTGGATGTCTCTGTGTGTGATTGACGGCCGATCCTGTGATTGACATGTGAAAGAAAAACAGTAGTTAGCATAGCCATAGCAACCACTAACTGCAGCCGAGCCCTCGCTATTGATTCGGATAGTGTTTCCAGGATTTGGGATTTGTGAAGCTAATCACCACTGCAGGCAAGAAGGGGCTCAGAACTGATCCCTGAACATTTCTGTTATGCCCAGAGCACACCTCACCACTGTCTCATGGCGAGCATACAAGTCCTGCACCAATACATACAATACCAGTTCCTCTCTCAGCACCCTATCATATGCTTTTTTCTAGGTCTACAAAAGCGCAATGCCGCTCCCTCTGTTAGCGTTCTCAAAACAAATACTGCATATGTACAACAGTATAAACATATATGTAGTTTATTTGATTTGCATATTTGGTTTTGGAAAAAGTATCACACCAGGTGCCCTTCCTGACACAACCCTTTACAATTACCTGGTCTTCTGACCAGCTTAATGAGACGCTGGCCCGTGCCCTCTCGAGGCAGCATGAAACAGTATAAACATACATATGTTTTATTAATGAAGTTTGAAGTTTATAAATGTTATAAGGAAAGATGATAACAGTTCATGACAGTTCAAATTATAATAAAAAAAATCAAATATTAGATTCAAATATTAGTTTTAGTTTGAAATTCAAAACAAGTTAAAAAGGAAGCTCCACACACACACACACACACACACACACACCCACATAACCACACGCATACAAACACACACACACACACACACACACACACACACACACACACACACAGGAAC
The DNA here is from genome assembly GCF_037954325.1 of Fistularia commersonii. NCBI lineage: Eukaryota > Metazoa > Chordata > Actinopteri > Syngnathiformes > Fistulariidae > Fistularia > Fistularia commersonii. Next base: position 6,702,581 of record NC_141305.1, read on the forward strand.
AAATTAAAGGGGGCACATTAATTCTAACTCAAGAATATGTAAAGTCTATAGATATCACTTTGTTCATAAATATTATTACAATATCTAAAAATACCCCTGTGTTTATAAATATTACTTCAGTGTTTTTAAATAATACTACACTATCTGTGAATACCTTCATTTTTATTAATATGACTAAAAGATACTAATGTACATAACTTTTAACACAATGTCCCCTGATTATGACCGCTAACACTACTTTGATGTTTGTAAATATTACGACAATATTTTTATATTTACTACATATATAAAGTCTGTCCAGGTTTTTAAGTACTGAAACTTCCTTTGATTTTTTCCCTTTGTTCCTTTTTTTGTTTTTAATTTGATATAAACTTTCTCTCAGTTTTTAAGCTTTGTGTAGAAGTATAAAAGTTCAAGGAAAATCCAACAGGGCTTCAAATAAATTAAAAAGAATTAAATAGAATAAATCGGGTTCAAACAATTGAATTACTGACATGAGTGTTTGTCACTGTAACGTCCACCCCAATGACAGATTAAGTTTAATCTGATATTAACCTGCGGGCGACTGGAGGACTGACCCCCAGCTGACTTCACAAAACACACACACACAATGATAAATAAATACATTTTAACACGCTTCAGTCTGACAGAACTAATTATCATTGGGATCGTCTTTATTTCAGTTTGTTTGTTATTAATTTTCTAAGGATGACATATGTGACCAGTTCTACCTTCACCTCCTTTTTCATCATTAGAACTTATAACTTTCTTCATAACACAATTTTATAACTGTCATAAATACACAACATATTAAAAAAAAATTAAGTGGAAACAAACAAAGGAATGGGCCATTAGATTGCAGAAATAAGCAATTACAACAATAATATTAATAATAATAATGACTGTTAATTAATATATGGTAAAAAATTGCTGTAAATACCATATGATGATAATAAAAACAAAAGTGACAATAAAATAAGACTGAAATATTATGATCATTCCTACTATACAGCAACAGCAACAATAATATTAAAGTGAATTACTATATCACAATAACAACTCTCTATAGGAAGCCCCCGCTCTTACCTATCCTGCTGTTGGAGGATGAGGAAGCGGAGGCGGCTTTGGCTGGATGTGGGTCTCAGACGGCCATAAACACGTCTGCAGGCCAGATTAGGTGAGGGGTTGTCAGAGATCATTGATAATAACCCGGTAACATCATGGTATTAACACCATGAGGCTATAGAGGGGGTGAATGGTGTTTATCTGGAGGAGAAAAAACAAATGATCCATAATATATGAACAATCCATCCAGCAATCTTCCCCTGTTTCGGGGTCGCGGGGCAGCAGCCGGAGCTGTGAGGCCCGGACCTCCCTCTCCCACACCACATGGTGCAGCTCCTCTGGGGGGACCACCAGCCTGGAGACAGTCTCTCCAACGCATCCTGGGTCTTCCTCCCAGATGGACATGCTTTGAGCATTTCCCCCCGGGAGGCGTCCAGGAGGCATCCTGACCAGATGCCTGAGCCACCTCATCTAGCTCCTCTATGCGGAGGAGCGGCGGCTCTTCTCTGAGCTCCTCCCGGATGACCAAACTTCTCACCCTATCTCTTATGGGCAGTGTAGTCACCCTGCGGAGAAAACCCATTTCTGCCGCTTGTATCCACGGTCTCGTTCTTTTGGTCCCTACCCTCAGCTCGTGACCATAGGTGAGGGTGGGAACAAAGATCGACCAGTAAATTCAGAGCTTTGCCTTTTTAGCTCAGTGCTAAAGGATATGAAGCTAGTTGGTGTGAGAGAGGAGGATACAGAGAATAGGGTTAGATGGAGAAAGTTGACTCGCTGTGGCGACCCCTGACGGGAAAAGCCGAAAGAGGAAGAAGAAGCCTTTTTAGCTCAGTGCCCTCTTCACCGTGACAGAGCGGTACAGAGTCAGCATCGCCTGTCGATCTCCCGCTCCATCCTTCCCTCGCTTGTGAAGAAAAAAATTCAAATGAAACCACCAAAAAAACAAACAAAAATTTATAAAAAGACTATATGAACTATTGTTAGAGTTGGTGAAAAAAACGACTTTTGGAAAAAAATTCTCCCCAAAATATAACATTCTAATAAAGATATATTTAGAGTTACCGGTAGATGAAGTTCTTACAGCACCTTTAGATATTAACATTACTTTTTATATAATTTCTATGATCATTATAAACTTGGGGTTCTTGACTCTTTCATTACTTAATAGCTGAATAATGACAAAAAATAAAGCATTTTAATATAAATAACGTGTTTATTGATACACTCTGAGCCTTTAAGCAAAGCTACAATGAAACGCACGTACACACAAACACACGTTCACGTCATTGATGGACGTTTGACAGTTTGTTTGTTTTTTCTTTTAATTCCCTTCTGATTCCCATATAAAGTGCTTTTTCAGACAAAAGTCAAAAATTAAGCCAACGTAAAAATAAACTGCAGGAAAATAAAACGAAAACACGCTCGAAGGCAGACAGTGCTTGCGGACGCGATAGATAGCAGCAGCGACCCCTGGTGGACAAACACCGCATTACACACAAGGAAAACAGAAATTCGAGAAAAAGACATGAGATTTCAGGGGACTTTAGTGCAACGTCTTTTTCATTTGAGAGAAAAAAAAAGTCAATAAATAAATACATTCGGCCTTGAATTCGGCTTTCAAAGGAAACTATTTTTAGAAAGTAAAATGTCAGAATGACAATAAAAAAAATGAACAGTTTATCAAATGACTGAAAAAGTCATACTTAAAAAAGTGGATTATATTCACAAAAATTACTGAATTTTACCTGAAAATTATGAAAATAAAAAATGTAATTGGGAATGGTATGCTAACAAAATCTAAAAGTAAAAAACAGTATTCTAATTCTAATTCCAGTAAAACATACATGAAAATGACTGGAAAGAGGTAAAATAAAATAAAAAATAGAAAATGTTTAAACCTCTAGATTGACAAGAAGTAATGTCAGAGGGGACATTGTTAAATACAGAAGCCGTCAAGAAAATTGTAAATTGTAGAAATAAAGAAAACGCTGACAGATCGACATAGGTCAGACAAGAAGTCGCGGAGAGACAAACAGCAGGTCGAAATTTCAGCAATTCGATCAGATTATAATCCCAATCCTTCCGGGAGAAGCATATATTTCAGTCAAAGAGACGATATGTTCTGTATTTTCATAACAAAGCTGTTGCTGCTCTTTATAAAGTACTTTTTCATCCTCAACATTTCAAATCCTTAAATCTTGTTATTTTATTTTGAAGAAAAACCCATCTGACTTCCTTTTTGAAAATTCGAAAAAACAACATTAGTTTGTAAAATGATAAATAGGAAGGGACGCAACTCATCCGACCTCGATGTGGATCCATAGTCTAAATGGTTTTAGAGTTTACATGGTTCCAGAGTCGTGATTCCAGGTACCAAGTGTTTTTGGAGTCAAGATGGATCTAGAGTCCGGGTGGTTCCACAATCCTGAAGGTTCTAGAGTTTACATGGGTCCAGAGCCAATGTGGTTTTAAAGTCCAGGTGGTTCTTGAGTTCAAATGTTCCCAGAGTCCAGATGGTTCCAGAGTTTAGATGTTTATAGTTCATGTTTCCAGAGACCAAGTGATTCTAGAGTTTATATCATTCTGGGGAACAGGTAGTTTGAGAGTTTAGATGGTTTTGGAGTTCCTGTGTTTCCAGAGTCTGGGTGGTTCAATAGTCCCGATAGGTCTGGGGTTGACATGGCTCCAGTGCCCATATGGCTTCAGATACCAGGTGATTCCAGAGTCCATGTGGTTCTATTGTCCACATGGTTTAAAGTCCAGGTGGTTTCAGAGACGAGGTGGTTCTAGAGTCCAGGTGGGTCTAGAGTCTAGACGTTTCTCGAGCTTACATGGGTCCAGAGTTGAGGTGGTATCAGAAACCAGATGGTTCTACTGTCCTGGTTGTCCAGCTGGTTCTAGAGTTCAGGTGTTTCCAGAACACAGATGGTTCTGGAGTTCACATGGGTCCAATGCCCAGATGGTTTCAGGGACCAGGTGGTTCCAGAGCACAGATGGTTGTAGAGTTTAAACGGTTCCAGAAATAGCTCCAGAGTCCATGTGATTCAACAGTCCAGGTTACTCTAGATTCCAGGTGGTTGGTTAGGCCAGATGGTTTCAGGGACAGTGGGGTTCTAGAGTCCAAGTTGCTCTTGGTGGTTCAAGAGTCCAGGGGGTTCCAGAGAGGCAGATTTTCTGCTTCCTGATTGATGATCTCCTTTGGGACTTTTTCAGAGGTTCCTCTTCTTGTACTTCTTTTTAAGGTCATATTTTTGGGTTGCTTTCATTAATTATCATTATTGTTGTTGTTGTTGTTGTTATTATTGTTATTATTATTATTATCATTATTGTTATTGTTGTTTTTGATTAAAACTGCAGGAAAGAAACCCTTAAGGTTTGGAAATGGAAAAAAAAGAAAAGGCCAATCTTTTTGAACTGAACTCACTTCTGGTCCAAGCGGTGTCTCCGACATGCCTTCAATGAGGTCACATGATCAGCCCGACTATCACTGATCCCCTCGTCCTCACCTGTTGCTAGGTGACCACGGGGTTGAAGGGCATCCTGCTCCGGTCGTCCTCGGCCTCCTCCTCCTCCTCCTCCACCCCTTCCTCCTCGGCCGCTGCCATCTTGGCGCCGGGCCTGTTGCGGCAGAAGGCCATGGCGAGCAGCTGCGCCGCCACGCGCAGCAGCAGGAAGGCGGCGGGCACGGCGATCTCCATCAGGTGGAAGATCTGAGCGCTCAGCCTGCTCAGGACGCAGGTGAGGAGGAAGGTGCCGAGCGCCACGCACGGGTACATGGCCAGCTTGGCCAGCATCAGCGCGTGCTCGCGGCCGCCGTAGCGCACCAACGGGTGTAGCGTCTCCCGCTGGCTGTGGAGCGCCGTCACCCAGATGGCGAGCTGAAAGATGCCGGCGAAGAAGATGATGACGCAGCTGATCTGGATGGCCTCCAGCTCGTTGAGCGAGTCGCGCGGGAACTCGTGCATCAGCTGGTAGGCGAGCGGGAGGCCGCCGACGAACGCCAGCGACAGCGTGTTGAACAGCCCCATCAGCCGCGTCGCCTTGGTGACGTGCAGGAAGAGGGAGTGGTGGACGAACCACAGCAGGCCGACGGTGGCGAAGGAGCCGAAGTAGGCCAGGAACTCCGGGCCGTAGACCTGCAGCGCCCCCACCAGGCTGCCGCCGAAACGCTTCTCCACCACCGCCGGGTCGGGGACGTTGTCCTCGCTGCCGAAGGAAGAGGGATTTAACGCAACCTGCCCTCCAAGCACCTCATCCTGCACATTTCCTTTCACATTTATCCCAAAAAATCCACAGCACAAAACGCAACATCCTGTGGATTTTACCAATAAGCGCATATATAAATATTTCATAAACCAATTAATAATTTTTATTTAAAAGTCAAATAAATTGAAAAGAGATCTACTACGCCACGTCGAGTCCCAATTGTGCAAGGAATGAATTCAAATGGTAGAAAATCAGCGGCATTTCATAACAGCTACACTACAATTTTTCCTTTTATCATACTATTGTGCACTCCTTACCTCACTTATTACTAAGACACTTATAGTTTTATCACTTGTTTACTAAGACACTTTATAGTTTCACTGAGACACTTTATAGTTTATAGTTTATTTTTATTTCTAATTCTGCCTTTTTCTTTTTATTATTTATTACTGCTATATTTTCTGTAACAATTTCCTTCGGGATTAATAAAGTTGTTCTTATTCTTATTCTTATTCTTATTCAAAGATGAACGGTAAGAATTCATCGGGGAAATTATCCAGAAATAAAGTCTCCTTTTCAAGAAAATTAAGGAAAATAAACACAGCAAAAATATTCAGTAGAGCGGAACAGAAAAATATAATTATATGTTATAATCTGTGAAAATAATTGGAAATTATAAAAAGCAGAAAAAACAAAAAAGTAATATGAGAAAAAGCAAAAAAAGTAATAAATCAACATTTTATATGAATATCTATCTATCTATCTATCTATCTATCTATCTATCTATCTATCTATCTATCTATATATATAAATAAATATGTACCCCCCAAATTTTTGTTATTATGGAATATAAAATGTAAAACAAAGTAAAAACAAAATAATTATATACAAAAGTTTCTTAAATTTGGGTTATTTATTTTTTGTTTCTATTCATGTTTTATTCATTTAATATTTTTCTATATAAAATAACCATTTATAACATTAACCTTAATAGGGAGATTATCTTTTTTTATTGAAAACTTAAAAACTGTCTATATCCACCTACCTATCCATCAAAATGAATATTTTTAGAAAAAATTTAGAAATTTCATTAAAAAAAAAAAAAAAAAGTATTCAGTTTTTCATTGATCCCCCCCCCCCTTGAATTTATATAGTTTTTATAAATTAAATATTTTACATACATTCCTATTTTTCTCCTAGATTTTGTATCTGATTTCTATGTTTCAATCCGAACGTGCTCGGTGCGTCCGACCCACCAGATGTCCAGGATGAGCAGCGTGGCCACGATGGCGTAGACGCCGTCACTGAAGGCCTCCACCCGCTCCTTGCTGAGCGCCTCGCTGGGCAGGACGCTGTAGAACATGACCACGTCCGGGCTCTCCGTCACATGACCTGTAGTTTTTAAATTTTTTTTAAAAAATGCAGAGAATCCTGTTTGTTTGTCTCCGGTCATTTTAATCCGCGACCCTTCAAAATTAAAGCGCGCACCCACCCATGACTTTGCGGCGGCACCAGTCCAAGGCCTCAGAGATATAGGGGAGGAAGATGACCACGGCGAGCAGCACGTACGACTGCGGAGACACCCAGACACTTGCTTTTTCAAAGGACATTGATCGATATTGATTATTGGAAGTTTCGACGATCAACTATAAACCACTGACAGGAAGTAACCACTTTTAGAACTGACGGTCAATTGACGGAATGAGTTGACAAGAATCTGAAACTCGATTTCATCGATTAGAAAGAAATCCATTTCTTATTCGGTGATAATATTGATGATATTGGAAAGCTGATTAGAAATGAGAGGAGGAGAAGGACGGACCAGCTGGAAGAAGATGAAGGAGAGCAGGCTGGCGAGGAAGCACACCAGAGGAACCCTCATGATGACCTTCAGGATGTGACGCTTGTAGATCCTTCGGTCCTCCGACTGCTGGATCTGAGCGTTCAGGAGGAACGGACGGCTGAAGGCGTACAGCACGATGACCGACTGCGACACACACACACACACACACACAAACATGCATAGGCATACACACACACGTATGCATAGGTATACACAATGGCGCACAAGCATAGACACATACAGAAACACACATACATGGACACACATATGGTCAAAAAAATGCACACACAAACATATACATATACATACACAAAGACACACAGACACACACGAACAGAATTACATAGACACACATGGATATACACATACATACACAAGAGCACATATACACAAACACACACATAAACACATACATGGACACACACGCAGTCATAGACATGCAGGGACACATAGACAGAGACACACACACACACAAACACACACACACACAAGAGCACATATGCACAGACACAAACAGACACACACACACACACACACACACACACACACACGAGCACAGACACAAACAGACACACACAAACACACACATGGACACACATACAGTCATACACATGCAGAGACATAAAGACACACACACACACACACACACACACACACACACACACACACACACACACACACACACACACACACACACACACATCATTAATAACAATTAAGAATTAACCGACCAATTCAAAAAAAATCTGTAAAAATAGAATTAAATAAGATATCAGTAAAATATGTCTTTGGACCTGCAGGATGCCGATCAGCATCACGCAGCCGCAGAACAGCAGGATACCCAGGATGTTGGCAGGGAAAGTGGCCATCAGAGTGAACTGTGTGCACACAGACAGCGGGTGAGCGTGATCGTGTGTGTGTGACGGGCCAGGACTCCCAGACAGGCCCTGTGTATAAAAGGTGCAGCTGTGTTGCCATGGCGACTCCCACTGACCGTGTACGGCAGGAAGGTGATCACCATCATGCAGGCCTGAAAACACAAGACGTCAAGACATTACCTGCAAAGAAGATTTATCAGAAATCACCTAAAGGAAAGGACTTGAAAAACAGGAATTCAACAGTAATTGAGAGGTAATAAACATATAACTGACCATAAAATACTCTGAAAACCAGAAACTTAGGAATAAGAATAAGAACAATTTTATGTATCCCGAAGGAAATTGTTGTGCCAGAGTTTCAAGTAAAACACAACAATAATAAATAATAGTAGGAAGGAGGGAGAATAAGAAATATAAAATAAAACTATAAAGTGTCAAAGTCAAGGCTATAAAGTGTTTTAAGGTCTTAAAAAGTACAAAGATTTGAATATTCCTTAGATTAAATTTACGAGAAATTCTCCCTAAAAATGGACCTGGAGTTAACTGCAAATAATTAAGAAAAAAGAAAAAAAACAAAACAAAACAAAAAAACCCTCAAAATCCGGAATCAAGAGTCATATGACTCAGAAGTGGAAATGGGGGCGGGGCCTGAGTTGAGGGGTGGAGCCTGAGCCGAGGGGAGGAGCCTGAGCTAAGGGGCGGGGCCTGCTCTGAGGGGCGGAGCCTTACCAGGTTGAAGAGGGCCAGACAGTCGTCAATCTGAACGATGACCTGGAACAACCTGTCACAAAGAGACACATGATTGATAGGTGACAGAACCAACTCATCATCAGACATGTGGGTGGGCCAGGAGGCAAGGTTTGACCTGGACAGGTCGGTGTCAATCAAAAGTCAACATACACAGACATACATTCAGCCTGTTGTTCCCACCTATGGACAATTTAGTTTTCAATGAACCTGCAGACTGATTTGGGGACTGTGGAAGGAGGATGGAAAACATGGAGAATCCAGAGGGAATCCATGGAAGGAACATGGAGAACGTGGACCTTCTTGCTGTCCTCAATGTTGACCTTTGACCCCCTGTCCTTCGTTTTATTATGATATAAATTTTTACAAGTATCTTAAAGTTTGAATAGCTTTGACATTATTTATTTATTTATTTATGGAAAATGATTTAATTTTAATTGTTTTTGCGTGTTCAGCCTTATGGTATTTAGTTTTCTTCGAATACAAAGGAATACATTGAATATGATTAAGCCTTGCTTCACATTTTATTTAAAAAAAAGTTCAATTATTCTGGACTTATAAAGGAAATTATTTTTTGTCTTTTTTGAAAATATTGTCAATTTATTATTCATTAATTAAAATTGATTTTCATTTGATTTCTAAAGTATTTGGAATATTTAAATGTATTTCCATAGTTTTAAGTACTTTCCAGTTTGTGCATGATAAGTGAAATTATCTATATGTATTTCAAACCTTATAATCCCGTATTTGAAGTACTTCTCATGGAACTTTCAAGGAGAAGTTCTTTTTTTATCTATTCAATTTAACTGTTTCTCCATTCTGGATGCAGGAAGCACCTGATGTGAGCCCCCCAGGCCACCGTCACAATGAGGAAGGTCATCAAGTAAACAGCAATCTTCGTGGTCAGAAGCAGTTGGAAACTCTCCTTCACCTCCTGAAAGATAGACAAATTAATCTGGATTAAAATGGCATCAAAAACCTCCGCGTTTTTTTTTTGTTTCTTTGTTTGTTTGCTTTTTTCCACCCCTTCATTTGCGCCAGGACGTCACCTCGTCGTTCGCCACCCTGGTGTGAGCGACCGGCAGGATCTGCGGATGGAGGAGAAGATGAGCCATGTGGAGGATTCAACAATTCCTTATTTAATTATTAAAAAAAATAAATAAAAGAGTTTCCAATGA